>NC_060181.1:15761600-15816600 GCF_021184085.1 Oncorhynchus gorbuscha | reverse complement strand
ACCAGCAATACCTAACACCAGCTCTACCTTTCTGTCACCAAACCTAACGCCAGCTCTACCTAACACCAGCAATACCTTTCTGTTTCCAAACCTAACACCAGCTCTACCTAACACCAGCTCTACCTAACACCAGCTCTACCTTTCTGTCATCAAACCTAACACCAGCTCTACCTAACACCAGCTCTATCTAACACCAGCTCTACCTTTCTGTTTCCAAACCTAACACCAGCTCTACCTAACACCAGCTCTACCTAACACCAGCTCTACCTTTCTGTCTCCAAACCTAACACCACCTCTACCTAACACCAGCTCTACCTAACACCAGCTCTACCTTTCTGTCTCCAAACCTAACACCACCTCTACCTAACACCAGCTCTACCTAACACCAGCTCTACCTTTCTGTCTCCAAACCTAACACCACCTCTACCTAACACCAGCTCTACCTTTCTGTCACCAAACCTAACACCACCTCTACCTACTATAATGCCTCCTGCTCTTGATTCCCTCAGGTTGTCTTTTGTAACCTTCAAGAAATAATTTCCCCTCAACTTTGATTGGTTGGAACAAATTACTTTGTAAAAAAAACAACACAAACAGCACCACACAAACAGCACCACACAAACAGCACCACACAAAGGGATTGCTTGGATTCAATGAGGGACAGTTCCAGTGTTCCATTCCAAAATGGCCTCCCTGCAAACCTCTCAAACTTGAAAGTGAAAGGAACGTTGCACCACATTGCCATGCAGACCCAGGCCTCTACACTCTCTCTTCTCCTCTCTCCCCACAGCAACAATCCGCCTAGCGTCCTCCACGGAACCCACTCACAAAAGCCTTTGTTTGGATATTAAAGTATAAAGCATTTTGGGCACGACAAAGAGGGAGGGAGGGAGGGAAAGTGAAAGAGAGAGAAGAAGAGAGAGTAAGAGAGAGATGTGGACCCCAGGAAGAGTAGCTGCTGCTTTTGTAACAGCTAATGGGGATCCTAACTAAATACCCCGAAATACCAAGACATGGAAGAAGATGGAGGGAGGGGAAAGGCAGAGAGAAAGGGAGAGTTAAAGAGAAAGAGAGAGAAAGACAGAGGGAGAGAAGGAAAGACAGATAAATAGAGGGACAGAAAGAGAAAGGGAACATTTGAAAGGGAAAGAGAGAGAGAGAGAATGAATTAAGGTCTCAGAGGAGACGAAAGCTCTTAGTACGCAAATCACACAGCTGCACAAATGGCTCTCGCCTAAATGGACAAATGAGGATTTAGACTCTCATCTCACCTCTCTCTCTCTCACGCTCTCTATCTCTCTCTCTGTCTCCCTTTGTCTCTCTCTCTCTCTCTCTCTCTCTCTCTCTCTCTCTCTCTCTCTCTCTCTCTCTCTTTCTCTCTCGCTCTCTCTCTCTCTCTCTCTCTCTCGCTCTCTCCATATCTCAATATCCCTCATCTTAGCATGTATGTACGCACACCCACACACGTACACACAGGCTGAGTGTAGAAAGTAAGTCAGGTTAACCGTCAGCATCATTACAAACTACAGTTTGTCCAGACGTTTTTGAGGAGGGCATTCACATTAGCCCTGTGTACAGCCAACACTGGAAGCACAAGATAACCTAAAACACAACTGGCTGAATTATCATTGGAAAAGATGCAAGAATAGAAGATTAGAGCCATTAGATTAGACCCCCCCCCCCTTAAAAGATTTAGATGCACTATTGTAAAGTGGCTGTTCCACTGGATGTCATAAGGTGAATGCACCAATTTGTAAGTCGCTCTGGATAAGAGCGTCTGCTAAATGACTTAAATGTAATGACTTAAATGTAAATATAAAAACAGATCTATATAGATATAAAAACACATCTATATAGATCTAAAAACACATCTATATAGATCTAAAAACACATCTATATAGATATAAAACCACATCTATATAGATATAAAAACACATCTATATAGAACTAAAAACACATCTATATAGATATAAAACCACATCTATATAGATATAAAACCACATCTATATAGATATAAAAACACATCTATATAGATATAAAAACACATCTATATAGATATAAAAACACATCTATATAGATATAAAAACACCACCATAAAAAAACTTTGACTGGTAGCAGCTAAAACTATAAAAACTTGCTGTCACTAATCTACTGTGCAGCTCTGTGGTTTCCAAACTTTCCCCCCAACGGACCATAATAAAACATGATTTGTTATGTTTTGCAGGCTAATACCATTTATATTAAATACATGGAAAGACATTTCCTGCACCACAAGAGGGTTTATCCACAGTTTGGGAGCCATTGCTGGAAACCTTTGTGGATAATGTACTTTTCTACCACATAATAACTTTACTACACTGCTACGTATATATTGGCTACTTTAGGACACAGAAGGCACAGCAGCTATCTACTGTGGTGGACGTACTGATTTGCTGTTGAGGTACTTGTGGTTTTGTCCATGGTTGTGGGCGTGGTTATAGGCGTGGTTGAGGGTGTGGTTGAGTGCGTAGTTCATGTGTTCATGGTTCATGTGGTAGTTGTGAGGCAGGCTGTGGTAACAGCCTTGTTGGCAGCTGCGTTGGAAGCCCTGGTGAGGGTGGCATAATGGCGGGTATGGTGACTGTTGGTGGCATGACGATGATGGGCAGAGAGAAGCTCCAGTGCCAGCAGTGCTAGTGCTGTAGCGCAGAGAGCCACACTGCTGCCCACAGTAGGACACGTTCTGACACTTCTGATGCTGGGATGATGAAGAGATGCGAGAGGAGGAGAGATGAGAGAGAGGAAGTGGAGGAGAGGACAATAGAGGGGAGAATGGGAAGGACCAAGCCAGTCCAAACTAATTACCATAATGGTTAAATGGTGGTTAATCTCATTTAACATGTACTCTAGTCTGAAGACTGATTACTCTCAAGACATCCTTTCTTCTCAATATGTCGTCCTCCTATCTTCTCAATATGTCCTCCCCTACTTCTCATTATGTCCTCCTATCTTCTCAAGATGTCCCCCTATTGTCTTAAGATGTCATATCTTCTCAATATGTCCTCCTATCTTCTCAACATCCTCCTATCTTCTCAATATGTCCTATCTACTCATTATGTCCTCTTATCTTCTCAAAATGTACACCTATCATCTCAAAATGTACACCTATCTCTCAAGATGTTCTCATATCCTGTCTAGTGAGTTTATGGTAACACTTTTCACAAGGCCTACTTAATACTTTTATGGCTGTTATGTCATACACTACCAAAAGTATGTGGACACCTGCTCGTCGAACATCTAATTCCAAAATCATGAGCATTACTACGGAGTTGGTCCCCCCATTTGCTGCTATAACAGCCTCCACTCTTCTGGGAAGGATTTTCACTGGATGTTGGAACGTTGCTGCTATAACAGCCTCCACTCTTCTGGGAAGGATTTTCACTAGATGTTGGAACGTTGCTGCTATAACAGCCTCCACTCTTCTGGGACGGCTTTCCACTAGATGTTGGAACATTGCTGCAGGGACTTGCTTCTATTCGGCCACAAGAGCATTAGTGAGGTTGGGTGTTTAGGCCTGGCTCAGAGTAGGCAATCTAATTCATCCAAAAGGTGTTATATGGGGTTTAGATCATGGCTCTGTGCAGGCCAGTCAAGTTCTTCCACTCAGATCTCGACAAACCCTTTATGTATGGATCTCGCTTTGTACACGGTGTATTGTCAAACAGGAACGGTCCTTCCCCAAACTGTTGCCACAAAGTTGTAAGCACAGAATCGCCTAGAATGTCATTGTATGCTGTAGTGTTAAGATTTCCCTTCATTGTAACAACAAAAATAGCCCCAGACCATTATTCCTCCACCACCAAACTTTACAGTTGGAAGAATGCATTAGGGCAGGTAGTGTTCACCTGGCATCTACCGAACCCAGATTCATCCGTCGGACTTCCACATGGTGAAGCATGATTTATCACTCCAGAGAAGGCATTTCCACTGCTCCAGAGTCCAATGGCGGTGAGCTTCACCTTACTCCAGTCAACGCTTTGCATTGCGCATGGTGATCTTAGGCATGTGTGTGTCTGCTTGGCCATGGAAACCCATTTCATTAAGCTCATGATGAACACTTCTTGTGCTGACGTTGCTTTCTCCTAGATGTTTCCACTTCACAATAACAGCACTTACAGTTGACTGGGGCAGACATTTGACAAACTGACTTGTTGGAAAGGTGGCATCCTATGACTGTGCCACGTTGAAAGTCACTGAGCTCTTCAGTAAGGTCATTCTACTGCCAATGTTTGTCTAAGGAGATTGCATGGCTGTGTGTTCGATTTTATACATCTGTCATTTACGGTGTTAGCTGAAATAGCCGAATCCACTAATTTGAAGGGCTGTCCATATACTTTTGTAAATATAGTTTATCATGGCTATGACAGGTTTTGAAGGCTTTATGGCAAATTGGTTCAAGAAAACTTTTCCCTATGCACTCAGTCGCCTTGAGCTTTTTGGAGAGAGGGATTCATTCTGGATTATGCTATTTGGAAAATGGCTGTTGGAAATGACTGCTTTTGATATTAATCAAAAAGCCTAATCATTACTTCAAGTGGATTGAGATCAGTTTATTGTCAGACTATGGATTTAAAAGACAAGTACATCTCTTCTTGTTAACTTTGTCATGAGTAGGTTTACTCGTGAACTGTGACGTGACCAGGAAAAACAGCAACGGGAAACTCTGGACCCTACAGTTATGAAACCAACCCATCCATTCCTCCTCAACACTACACTTTAAACAACTTAGCATTTTTGTTGTTGCTGGTATAGGTAATCTAAGGTGAAGCCTCAGCCTCCTAACCTTCCTAGAGGTCCATTCAAGAGACCAAAACACTACAGTAAATTACTGTGTGTATAACAAAATCCAAGGGGATGGAGGGTTCAACGTAGGAACTTCTAGAACTAATGAATATTGCAGAGCGGTGTGACCTGGTTGACATTGGGAGGCACTTCATGTCTTTATGATTTACAATGCTATTAGCATGATTTTGGACAAAGTAACCTTATGTATAACCTTATGTGAGCTTTACCTTACATGCCCTGTGCATAATGATGAGGGCTTTCATTTGGGGTAAACCAACCTGCCGCACTGCCTGCCATGTTAATAAAAATATGAAATGAAAATATGAAAACAACAAATTACAGGTGGGATTATAAAATATCTTTAGGAGGGACTGAACAAATGATGGGGTTAGGATTTTAGCCCCAAATCAACACCTGTCAAATCCTCTCAGAACCCCACAAGGAGATGTGGTCAATTTGGGATTGGGCATTAATATAGTTAGTGAAGAGCAGAATTTGGAGAACAGAAACAGTGACGTTTTAGGACCAGCAGAATGTGGTTATGTTGCCTGACAGCACAAACTGATCAGGGACCAGGCTAGCAGTGGTTAAGTAGCCTGGTCCCAGGAGTTGGCAAGGCAGCAGAGACTGATCAGGGACCAGGCTAGCAGTGGTTAAGTAGCCTGGTCCCAGGAGTTAGCGAGACAGCACAAACTGATCAGGGACCAGGCTAGCAGTGGTTAAGTAGCGTGGTCCCAGGAGTTGGCAAGGCAGCAGAGACTGATCAGGGACCAGGCTAGCAGTGGTTAAGTAGCCTGGTCCCAGGAGTTGGCAAGGCAGCAGAGACTGATCAGGGACCAGGCTAGCAGTGGTTAAGTAGCCTGGTCCAGGGAGTTGGCAAGGCAGCAGAGACTGATCAGGGACCAGGCTAGCAGTGGTTAAGTAGCCTGGTCCCAGGAGTTAGCGAGACAGCACAAACTGATCAGGGATGAGCAGTGGTTACAGATGCTGTATCTTAATTCGATCATCTTGTTGTTGCAGGAATTTTCCTGCACTACAGGAAAGGCAAAGTAATAGTATATTTGACGTTTAAAAAGGCTCCTCAAGTTTGTAATTTCCACTTAAAAAATTGGTTAATTTTCCCAATTAAAAATGTGTCGACCCGTACAAAATATGTCCATTAATTATAATCCACACGATAATTCACATTTCCTCTTGCGTCAGGATTACTTTCCTGCTGTAGCAAACTGGCTCAAATAAAGATCATTCATCTGTACGTAGTGTGGTCCCAGGAGTTGGAAAGACAGCACAAACTGATCAGGGACCAGGCCAGCAGTGGTTAAGTAGCCTGGTCCCAGGAGTTGGAAAGACAGCACAAACTGATCAGGGACCAGGCTAGCAGTGGTTATGGGTCTAATAAGGGATGAAATGAAATATTATTCACCATGATCTGCACCTGTCCGTTCTTGCATGAGTCCGGTGAGTTCTCACTGTCGTCTTTACATCCCCCCATCCGACAGCGCACTGCGTCCTGAACCTGGAAGAGACGGACGAGGTGGGAGGGAAGTAGAGGAGGAGGGAGGGAAGTAGAGGAGGAGGAGGGAGGGAAGTAGAGGAGGAGGGAGGGAAGTAGAGGAGGAGGAGGGAGGGAAGTAGAGGAGGAGGGAGGGAAGTAGAGGAGGAGGAAGAGAAGTAGAGGAGGAGGAGGGAGGGAAGTAGAGGAGGAGGGAGAGAAGTAGAGGAGGAGGAGGGAGGGAAGTAGAGGAGGAGGAGGGAGGGAAGTAGAGGAGGAGGGAGGGAAGTAGAGAAGGAGGGAGGGAAGTAGAGGAGGAGGGGGAGGGAAGTAGAGGGGGAGGGAGGGAAGTAGAGGAGGAGGGAGGGAAGTAGAGGAGGAGGAGGGAGGGAAGTAGAGGAGGAGGGAGGGAAGTAGAGGAGGAGGGAGGGAAGTAGAGGAGGAGGAGGGAGGGAAGTAGAGGAGGAGGGAGGGAAGTAGAGGGGAGGGAGGGAGGGAAGTAGAGGAGGAGATAGGGAAGTAGAGGAGGAGGGAGGGAAGTAGAGGAGGAGGGAGGGAAGTAGAGGAGGAGGGAGGGAAGTAGAGGGGGAGGGAGGGAAGTAGAGGAGGAGGGAGGGAAGTAGAGGAGGAGGCAGGGAAGTAGAGGAGGAGGGAGGGAAGTAGAGGAGGAGGGGGAGGGAAGTAGAGGGGGAGGGAGGGAAGTAGAGGAGGAGGGAGGGAAGTAGAGGAGGAGGAGGGAGGGAAGTAGAGGAGGAGGGAGGGAAGTAGAGGAGGAGGAGGGAGGGAAGTAGAGGAGGAGGGAGGGAAGTAGAGGAGGAGGGAGGGAAGTAGAGGAGGAGGAGGGAGGGAAGTAGAGGAGGAGGAGGGAGGGAAGTAGAGGGGGAGGGAGGGAAGTAGAGGAGGAGATAGGGAAGTAGAGGAGGAGGAGGGAGGGAAGTAGAGGAGGAGGGAGGGAAGTAGAGGAGGAGGGAGGGAAGTAGAGGGTGAGGGAGGGAAGTAGAGGAGGAGGGAGGGAAGTAGAGGAGGAGGCAGGGAAGTAGAGGAGGAGGGAGGGAAGTAGAGGAGGAGGGGGGAGGGAAGTAGAGGGGGAGGGAGGGAAGTAGAGGAGGAGGGAGGGAAGTAGAGGAGGAGGAGGGAGGGAAGTAGAGGAGGAGGGAGGGAAGTAGAGGAGGAGGGAGGGAAGTAGAGGGGGAGGGAGGGAGGTAGAGGAGGAGATAGGGAAGTAGAGGGGGAGGGAGGGAAGTAGAGGAGGAGATAGGGAAGTAGAGGAGGAGGGAGAAAGGGAGGAAGGTAGATGAAGGTCTTTATTGTAGTTTTAAAATGAGTTTAGCTACATTAAGACTATCATAGAGATTAGGCTATGTTCATACATACAGTACTCTACACGTGTTAATTGAGTATGTAACCTTTACAAACAAATATATTATCTTGTGAATGTTTGATCATCTATATTAGGTTTTGTTATTGATTTTAGTAAGAGACGAGATCACGGCGTATTACCCTGTAATGAACATGTATTCTTCTTTCAATGTGTTTGTTAGTATTAGTACTGTATGTATTAAAAAGTACTATAGAAATAAACGCCAAGTAATTGTTTGATTGTTGTATTCAAGCACTCTTTGAGGACATTCAAAGATCAAGAAAGTGAGAGATGAGAAATATAGGAAGAGTGAGATCATAATTTTTTCTTGTTTTCACTAGGCAAGTCATTTAAGAAGAAATTCTTATTTTCAACCTAACTACCTGTTCAGGGGCAGAATGACAGATTTGTACCTTGTCATCTTGAGGATTTGAACTTCAAACCTTTCGGTTACTAGTCCAACACTATAACCACTAGGCTACCCTGCCACCCTGGTAATAAAGTGAGAGAGAGGGTGAGAGAGAGTGAGAGAGAGTAAGGCAGTGAGTGTGGGAGAGAGAAAGAGAGAGAGAGTGAGAGAGAGTGAGAGAGAGTGAGGCAGTGAGAGAGAGTGAGAGAGAGTGAGGCAGTGAGCGTGGGAGAGAGAAAGAGCGAGAGAGTGAGAGAGAGAGTGAGAGAGAGTGAGAGGCAGTGAGCGTGGGAGAGAGAGAGTGAGAGAGAGAGTGAGAGAGAGTGAGAGAGAGTGAGGCAATGAGTGTGAGAGAGAGAAAGATACATAGAAACAGAGATAAAGAACAGAGAAAGAGTGTACAACACTGTTGAATCTAGAGAGGCAGCCAGTCTACTGAGGGTTGTGTTAGGAAGATTAGATTTGATTCAAATTGAGATATGACTGGTAACTGAGTCCGGAGCCACAGTGCTCTGAGATATAATACTGTTTGCTATTCTCTGAAACTTTCATTAAGTGAACTAAAGCTAGGTAGTGGAATAAATATTGTGGATCGAAATGTTCTTCCTGATAATACTGGACTATCAGATCACCAAGTTTGCAATCGCAACAAATCTGCTCAGACCCCAGGCAAGGATTATGAAAAGCAGCACTATAAATTGTCGGACAACGCTAAGATTCCTAGATGCCCTTCCAGACTCCCTCCACCTGCCCAAGGATGTTGGAGTACGAAAAACAGTTAACCTGTCACGACTTAACAGTTAACCTGTCACGGCATAACAGTTAACCTGTCACGACTTAACAGTTAACCTGTCACGACTTAACAGTTAACCTGTCACGGCTTAACAGTTAACCTGTCACGACTTAACAGTTAACCTGTCACGGCTTAACAGTTAACCTGTCACGACATAACAGTTAACCTGTCACGGCTTAACATTTAACCTGTCACGGCTTAACAGTTAACCTGTCACGGCTTAACAGTTAACCTGTCACGGCTTAACAGTTAACCTGTCACGACTTAACAGTTAACCTGTCACGACTTAACAGTTAACCTGTCACGATTTAACAGTTAACCTGTCACGACTTAACAGTTAACCTGTCACGACCAGTTAACCTGTCACGACTTCCACCGAGGGTGGCTCCTCTCCCTGTTCGGGAGGTGCTCGGCGGTCGTCGTCACCGGCCTATTAGCTACCACTGATCCATCGTTTGTTTCTGTCTGTTTCTTACACCTGTGTTCCATTGGGTTAATTTCTGTGGGTTTATTACCCTCGTTGCCTGCTGGTATTTTGTGCAGGATTATTGTGTTTGTTTGGGGCGTGTGCTAGATTGCGCCACAGGCTATTCTCACGGTCGTTTGAGCCGTTGTGAATTATTTATGAGTAGATTGTTTTTCCTCCTGTTGTCACTTCGAATTCCTGTTTTGTTGGGTGCCTTCGTTGGGTTTATTTCCCGACCTGTTTTGCTGTGTTTTGGGACTTCCAAATAAATATTTTCTATTTGGACCTCAGTGTTCTCCTGCTCCTGAATCTTGCACCCACCTCGTCCTAGCGAGGCACCTGACATAACCATCTAACCGAGCATTTAACCTTGCGTAATACCCTAGATGCAGCCGCACCTCTTAAAACAAAAACAATTTGTCACAAGAATTTAGCTATCTGGTGTACAAAAAATGCCTGAGCCCTGAAGCAAACTTTCAGAAAATTGGAACGGAAATGGCGCTCCAAAAGAGGTAAGAATTCATGAAATTCTTCAACGAAAAGATCATGATCCCGTTTCTGCTGTTTTGCCTGCGGTCACGGAACCCTGAACTGTTCACCGGACGTGCTACCTGTCCCAGACCTGCTGTTTTCTCTCTCTCTCTCTCTCTCTCTCTCTCTCTCTCTCTCTCTCTCTCTCTCTCTCTACCTCTCTCTCTACCTCTCTCTACCTCTCTCTCTACCTCTCTCTACCTCTCTCTCTCTCTCTATCTCTCTACCTCTTTCTCTACCTCTACCTCTACCTCTCTCTCTCACTCTCTCTCTCTACCTCTCTCTCTCTACCTCTCTCCACCAGACCTGCTGTCCTGACCTCTGAATGCTCGGCTATGGTGCACACAGCTGGTGTAGACAGACATGGCAGCTCTGCTTCTAGATCCTAGGCAACCTTTAAGTATTTTACATTTTTTGTGTGTTACATTATTAGCCCAGAATGTTTTTGAATAACTTTTGGATATCAGAGTGGCGGTAACGCACCAGCATTACAACCAGGAATACGACATTCCCAAATTTGATCCTTTCTTTGTACCCCCCAGGGCAATTTAACTTATCCCAGAGGCTGCTCCAAGACCACCCAAAGAGAATCCTCTTCCGTTATAGTCACATCTGTGTATATTCCCCCTAAGCCGATACCACGACGGCCCTCAAGGAACTACACTGGACTTTATGCAAACTGCTAACCACATATCCTGAGGCAACATTTATTGTAGCTGGGGACTTTAAAGCAAATTTGAGGAAAATGCTACCAAAGTTCTATCAACACATTGCCTGTATTACTCGCGCTGCTAAAACGCTTAACCACTGTTACTCTCCCTTCTGGGATGCCTACAAGGCCCTCCCCCGCCCACCATTTGGCAAACCAGATCACGACTCCATTTCGCTCCTCCCTTCCTATAGGCAGAAACTCAAACAGGAAGTACCCATGCTAAGGTCTATTCAACAATGCTCTGACCAATCGGAATTCATGCTTCAAGATTGTTTCGATCACGTGGACTGGTATATGATCCAGGTAGACTCTGAGAAAAACATTGACGTATAGTTCATCAGAAAGTGTATAAGGGATGTTGTTCCCACTGTGACTATTAAAAACCAACCCATACCAGAAACCGTCAATGGCAGCATTTTGGCAAAACTGAAAGCGCAAACCACCGGATTTAACCATGGCAAGGTGACTAGGTATATATTTTAATAGAAAACAGTGCATTTATTCCCTCTGTAAGGCAACCAAATAGGCAACACGTCAGTAGAGAGACAAAGTGGAGTCCCAATTCAAACGGCTTAAACACAAGACATATGTGTCAGGGTCTACAGACAATCACGGATTACAAAGGGAAAACCAGCAATGTGGCAATCACCGACTCCCAAGGACAGTGGGCTCTCGTTCTCCATGGATGACGTGAGTAAGACATTTAAGCGTGTTAACCCTCGCAAGAATGCCAGGCCGGACAGTATCCCTTGCCGCGTCCTCAGAGCATGCGCAGACCAGCTGGCTGGAGTGTTTATGGACATATTCAATCTCTTCCTATCCCAGTCTGCTGTCCCCACTTGCTTCAAGATGCCCACCATTGTTCCTGTACTGAACTAAATGACTATCGCTTGGTAGCACCATCGCTTGGTAGTGCTTCGAGAGGCTAGTTAAGGATCATATCACCTCTACCTTACATGACACCGTAGACCCACTTGAATTTGCATACATCCCCAATAGATCCACAGACGATGCAATCGCCACCACACTGCGCACTGCCCTGTCCCTTCTGGACAAGAGGAATAACTATGTAATAATGCTGTTCATTGACTATAGCTCAGCCTTCAACACCATAGTACCCTCCAAGCTCATCATTAAGCTTCGGGTCCCTAGGTCTGAGCCCCACCCTGTGCAACTGGGTCCTGGACTCCCTGACGGGCCGCCCCCAGGTGGTGAAGATCGGAAACAACACCCCCAGTCCTTGATCCTCAACACTGGGGCCCCACAATGGTGCGTGGTCAGCCCCCCATTGTATTCCCTGTTCACCCATGACTGCGTGGCCACGCACGCATCCAACTCAATCATCAAGTTTGCAGACAACACAACAGAAGTAGGCCCGATTACCAACTAGGATGAGACAGCCTACTGGGAGGAGATGATAGGGCCCTGGGGGAGTGAAAATAACCTCTCCCCATTGTCAACAAAACAAAAGAGCTAATAGTGGACATCAGGAAACAGCAGAGGGAGCACGCCCCTATCAACATCGATGGGATCGCAGTGGAGGAGGTGAAAAGCTTCAAGGTCCTTGGCGTACACATCACTGACAAACTGAAATGGTCCACCCACACAGTCAGTGTAGTACACAAGACGCATCAGCGCCTCTTCAACCTCAGGAGGCTGAAGAAATTTGACTTGGGCCCTGGGACCCTCACAAACCTTTACAGATGCACAATTGAGAGCGTCCTGTTGGCCTGTGTCACTGATTAGTCGGTACACAGTATGCAACTGTATTTTAGTCAATGCCACTCTGACATTGCTCTTCCTAATACAGTGCCTTGCGAAAGTATTCAGCCCCCTTGAACTTTGCGGCCTTTTGCCACATTTCAGGCTTCAAACATAAAGATATAAAACTGTATTTTTGTGTGAAGAATCAACAACAAGTGGGACACAATCATGAAGTGGAACGACATTTATTGGATATTTCAAACTTTTTTAACAAATCAAAAACTGAAAAATTGGGCGTGCAAAATTATAAGCCCCTTTACTTTCAGTGCAGCAAACTCTCTCCAGAAGTTCAGTGAGGATCTCTGAATGATCCAATGTTGACCTAAATGACTAATGATGATAAATACAATCCACCTGTTTGTAATCAAGTCTCTGTATAAATGCACCTGCACTGTGATAGTCTCAGAGGTCCGATAAAAGCGCAGAGAGCATCATGAAGAACAAGGAACACACCAGGCAGGTCCGACATACTGTTGTGAAGAAGTTTAAAGCCGGATTTGGATACAAAAAGATTTCCCAAGCTTTAAACATCCCAAGGAGCACTGTGCAAGCGATAATATTGAAATGGAAGGAGTATCAGTCCACTGCAAATCTACCAAGACCTGGCCGTCCCTCTAAACTTTCAGCTCATACAAGGAGAAGACTGATCAGAGATGCAGCCAAGAGGCCCATGATCACTCTGGATGAACTGCAGAGATCTCCACCTGAGGTGGGAGACTCTGTCCATAGGACAACAATCAGTCGTATATTGCACAAATCTGGCCTTTATGAAAGAGTGGCAAGAAGAAAGCCATTTCTTAAAGATATCCATAAAAAGTGTTGTTTAAAGTTTGCCACAAGCCACCTGGGAGACACACCAAACATGTGGAAGAAGGTGCTCTGGTCAGATGAAACCAAAATGGAACTTTTTGGCAACAATGCAAAACGTTATGTTTGGCGTAAAAGCAACACAGATCATCACCCTGAACACACCATCCCCACTGTCAAACATGGTGGTGGCAGCATCATGGTTTGGGCCTGCTTTTCTTCAGCAGGGACATGGAAGATGGTTAATATTGATGGGAAGATGGATGGAGCCAAATACAGGACCATTCTGGAAGAAAAGCTGATGGAGTCTGCAAAAGACCTGAGACTGGGATGGAGATTTGTCTTCCAACAAGACAATGATCCAAAACTTAAAGCAAAATCTACAATGGAATGGTTCAAAAATAAACATATCCAGGTGTTAGAATGGCCAAGTCAAAGTCCAGACCTGAATCCAATCGAGAATCTGTGGAAAGAACTGAAAACTGCTGTTCACAAATGCTCTCCATCCAACCTCACTGAGCTCGAGCTGTTTTGCAAGGAGGAATGGGAAAAAAATTCAGTCTCTCGATCTGCAAAACTGATAGAGACATACCCCAAGCGACTTACAGCTGTAATCACAGCAAAAGGTGGCGCTACAAAGTATTAAGAGGTTATCCCCAAGAGGTTAAGGGGGCTGAATAATTTTGCACGCCCAATTTTTCAGTTTTTTAATTTGTTAAAAAAGTTTGAAATATCCAATAAATGTTGTTCCACTTCATGATTGTGTCCCACTTGTTGTTGATTCTTCACAAAAAAATACAGTTTTATATCTTTATGTTTGAAGCCTGAAATGTGGCAAAAGGTCGCAAAGTTCAAGGGGGCCGAATACTTTCGCAAGGCACTTTATTTATATATTTCTTAATTCCATTCTTTTACCTTCAGATTTGTATGTTTTGTTGTGAATTGTTACATACTACAGCACTTTTGGAGCTAGGAACACAAGTGTTTCACTACAACCACAATAACATCTGCTAAATATGTGTATGGGACCCTTAACACTTGATTTGACTTGAAAAGTCAACTGACATTTTGCCCCTTCTACAACCACTGGGATTATTAGTTGACCCTGCTCGTCATCTATGAACATTTGAACATCTTGAAGAAGTATCTGGCCTTAACGGCCATGCAATCATTTAATCTCCACCCGACACAGCCAGAAGAGGACACCCCTCAAAGCCTGCTCCGTCTCTACGTTTGTTCCTAGGTTGCAGCCTCCATCTGCATTGCTGCTGTTTGTGGTTCTAGGCTGGGTTTCTGTATAAGCACTTTGTGACATCTGCTGATGTAAAAAGGGCTTTATGAATACATTTGATTTGATTTGACTAGTGGGTACACAGTATTCCATTTACACCCACATTGCCTCCCACATCATGTTGAGACAGAGAGAACTAATATTAACACTATACCCAATGAGTCCCAAAACTTCCTACGAACATTGGGATGTTGTACAAAGAAATTTGTTTAGTGTGTTACCAAAAATATTGTCGTGTGTAACGAGCTTAATAACATGGATAGGAGACGTGCAAGCATGCATACACTGAGACTACACTGACACACTGAGACTACACTGACACCCTGAGACTATACTGACACAGTGAGACTACACTGACACAGTGAGACTACACTGACACCCTGAGACTACACTGACACCCTGAGACTATACTGACACAGTGAGACTACACTGACACCCTGAGACTACACTGACACCATGAGACTATACTGACACAGTGAGAAGACACTGACACAGTGAGACTACACTGACACCCTGAGACTACACTGACACAGTGAGACTACACTGACACCCTGAGACTACACTGACACCCTGAGACTACACTGACACACTGAGACTACACTGACACCCTGAGACTATACTGACACAGTGAGACTACACTGACACACTGAGACTACACTGACACAGTGAGACTACACTGACACAGTGAGACTACACTGACACCCTGAGACTACACTGACACCCTGAGACTACACTGACACACTGAGACTACACTGACACACTGAGACGACACTGACATAATGAGACAACACTGACACACTGAGACTACACTGACACACTGAGACTACACTGACACCCTGAGACTACACTGACATCCTGACACTACACTGACACCCTGAGACTACACTGATACACTGAAACTACACTGACACCCTGAGACTACACTGACACCCTGACACTACACTGACACCCTGAGACTACACTGACACACTGAGACTACACTGACACCCTGAGACTACACTGACACCCTGACACTACACTGACACCCTGAGACTACACTGACACACTGAGACTACACTGACACACTGAGACTACACTGACACCCTGAGACTACACTGACACACTGAGACTACACTGACACAATGAGACGACACTGACACCCTGAGACGACACTGACACACTGAGACTACACTGACACCCTGAGACTACACTGACACCCTGACACTACACTGACACCCTGAGACTACACTGACACACTGAGACTACACTGACACACTGAGACTACACTGACACACTGAGGCTACACTGACACACTGAGACTACACTGACACACTGAGACAACACTTACACGGAGAATACACTGACACACTGAGACTACACTGACACACTGAGACTACACTGACACACTGAGACTACACTGACACACTGAGACTACACTGACACAGAGACTACATGGACACAGAGACTACACGGACACACAGAGACTACACTGACACACTGAGACTACACAGACACACAGAGACTACACTGACACACAGAGACTACACGGACACACAGAGACTACACGGACACACAGAGACTACACTGACACACAGAGACTACACGGACACACAGAGACTACATGGACACACAGAGACTACACAGACACACAGAGACTACACTGACACATGGAGACTACACAGACACACAGAGACTACACGGACACACAGAGACTACACGGACACACAGAGACTACACTGACACACAGAGACTACACTGACACATGGAGACTACACAGACACACAGAGACTACACGGACACACAGAGACTACACGGACACACAGAGACTACACTGACACACTGAGACTACACGGACACACAGAGACTACACATACACACTGAGACTACACTGACTACACGGACACACAGAGACTACACGGACACACAGAGACTACACTGACACACAGAGACTACACGGACACACAGAGACTACACTGACACACAGAGACTACACTGACACACAGAGACTACACAGACACACAGAGACTACACTGACACACAGAGACTACACGGACACACAGAGACTACACTGACACACATAGACTACACTCACACACAGAGACTACACGGACACACAGAGACTACACTGACACACAGAGACTACACTGACACACAGAGACTACACTGACACATGGAGACTACACAGACACACAGAGACTACACGGACACACAGAGACTACATGGACACACAGAGACTACACAGACACACAGAGACTACACGGACACACAGAGACTACACAGACACACAGAGACTACATGGACACACAGAGACTACACAGACACACAGAGACTACACGGACACACAGAGACTACACGGACACACAGAGACTACACGGACACACAGAGACTACACAGACACACAGAGACTACACGGACACACAGAGACTACACTGACCAAAACATGTATGTTACCATATACGAATTCAGTTTTTTTTTCTCCCTTCATTTAAATTTAAATATTTTACTGTAAAGTGTGTTACTTTTTAAATGCAACTTAATTCAGTTTGATTTTGTGTGGTTGTTGTGTCTGACTCAATAAACCCTGATAATATGTAATCTGTGTCCTTTCATCCCTCCAGGATATAAAGACAACCATATCTTCACCTGAGCATACAAATGACTGACTTTCATCTGAGTGGCTGCTGAGTAGGACAACAAATTACCACCCTATGAGTGGAATCTGAGAACAGAACACTGAATTGAGCCGCAGCGCCAAAGAAAAGTCATCTTCACTCACAGCGGGTGTTCGGTGTTCGGTGTGTGTGTGTGAGAGAGAGAGAGAGAGAGAGAGAGAGAGAGAGAGAGAGAGAGAGAGAGAGAGAGAGAGAGAGAGAGAGAGAGAGAGAGCGAGAGCGAGAGAGAGAGCGAGAGAGAGAGAGAGAGAGCGCGAGAGAGAGAGAGAGCGCGAGAGAGAGAGACTGCATATTGGATCAGAGCAGAGCCCGTGTCAGATGAATAGTGCATTCACTGGAGTATCGAAGCTCATTCCATCTCTCTCTCTCTCTCTCTCTCTCTCTCTCTCTCTCTCTCTCTCTCTCTCTCTCTCTCTCTCTCTCTCCATCTATCTCCTTCCCTTGCTCTCTGCATCTCTCTCTATGTATTTCTTTCTCTCTCTCCATTCTCTCTATGTTAACTCTGCTTTCCTCATCCCCTGCTGGGTGAGTTGGCACTCTGATGGCTGCGTACTTCTCATCTCAAAGTCAAATGTGTTTCCTATGGATCTATACTCCCTCCCTCACCCTCCCTCTCTCACATTCTCTCTCTCTCTATCTCTCTCTCCCTCCTTCTCTCTCACCCTCCCTTTCTCACATTCTCTCTCTCCCTCCTTCTCTCTCACCCTCGCTCTCTCACATTCACTCTCTCCCTCCTCTCTCTCACCCTCCCTCTCTCACATTCTCTCTCTCCCTCCTTCTCTCTCACCCTCCCTCTCTCACATTCACTCTCCCTCCTTCTCTCTCACTCTCCCTCTCTCACATTCTCCCTCACCCTCCCTCTCTCATATTCTCTCTCTCCCTCCTTCTCTCTCACCCTCCCTCTCTCACATTCTCTCTCTCCCTCCTTCTCTCTCACCCTCCCTCTCTCACATTCTCTCTCTCCCTCCCTCTCTCACATTCTCCCTCACCCTCCCTCTCTCACATTCTCCATCACTCTCCCTCTCTCACATTTCTCTCTCCCTCCTTCTCTCTCACCCTCCCTCTCTCACATTCTCCCTCACCCCCCTCTCTCCCTCCTTCTCTCCCTCCTCTCTCCCTCTACATTTCTCCTGATCTTCACACTTTCCTTCCTCCACATGTTCTAAATGTTCTCCCTTTGTGTTATTCATTAACCCTTTCTCCTTTTCTTGCCATTCTTTCTCTCCTCTCCTCTCCCTCCCTCCATCTTTTTGTCTCCCTCCCTTCCTCTCTGCGGTAGTCATTATTTCCATACGTACATGTTCCTTTCCTAATTTCTCGATCCATCTCTCTCCCTCCCCTCTTCCTGCTAATCACATTTTCTATACATCCATGTTCTCTAAACTCCCTATCGGGTAAATTACATTTTCCACAGACCTCCCTCCCTCCCTCGTTCTGATACACACATTGTGTCACTCTGCAACACACCCTCTCTATAGATCCATGAACTCTATGTTCTTTCAATCCCCATCTTCCCTCTGCCTCTGTGCCTCTATTCCTCTCTGCAACTTTTTTACACAGTCTCTATCCCCCTTTCCTCTCCCTCTTCTCCTCTGCACGTCTCTCTCCCCCTTTCCTCTCCCTCTTCTCCTCTGCACGTCTCTCTCCCCCTTTCCTCTCCCTCTTCTCCTCTGCACGTCTCTCTCCCCCTTCCCTCTCCCTCTTCTCCTCTGCACATCTCTCTCCCCCTTTCCTCTCCCTCTTCTCCTCTGCACGTCTCTCTCCCCTTCCCTCTCCCTCTTCTCCTCTGCACGTCTCTCTCCCCTTTCCTCTCCCTCTTCTCCTCTGCACGTCTCTCTCCCCCTTTCCTCTCCCTCTTCTCCTCTGCACGTCTCTCTCCCCCTTTCCTCTCCCTCTTCTCCTCTGCATGTCTCTCTCCCCCTTTCCTCTCCCTCTTCTCCTCTGCACGTCTCTCTCCCCCTTTCCTCTCCCTCTTCTCCTCTGCACGTCTCTCTCCCCCTTTCCTCTCCCTCTTCTCCTCTGCACGTCTCTCTCCCCCTTTCCTCTCCCTCTTCTCCTCTGCACGTCTCTCTCCCCCTTTCCTCTCCCTCTTCTCTTCTGCACGTCTCTCTCCATCCCAGAGACAACATCATCCGCTTGCCCGTTGTACTGCAGCTATTAGGGATTAGGTTCAGTCCCTGACAGAGATTTAAATATTTACTAAAATAATTCCTGGATTTGGGCAACTCTAATCCTATGCTTTTGTGATATTGATTTAACATATACTGTATGACTTAAAGTTTTTGTCCATTAATGTCCAACTATATGTTTACTCAATAAAGAATTAAGTGATGTATATCATATCGGGGGGAGAGACAGAGTGTCACGGCTGGCTGAAGGACTGGACCAAGGTGCAGCATGGTAAGCGTACATTCTCTCTTTATTGAAAATTACGCCGACAAAACAAAGAACAAAACCAAACCGTGAAGCTTTGGGCTATGTGCCCTGAACAAAGACAAACCGTGAAGCTTTGGGCTATGTGCCCTGAACAAAGACAAACCGTGAAGTTTGGGCTATGTGCCCTGAACAAAGACAAACCGTGAAGCTTTGGGCTATGTGCCCTGAACAAAGACAAACCGTGAAGCTTTGGGCTATGTGCCCTGAACAAAGACAAACCGTGAAGCTTTGGGCTATGTGCCCTGAACAAAGACAAACCGTGAAGCTTTGGGCTATGTGCCCTGAACAAAGACAAACCGTGAAGCTTTGGGCTATGTGCCTTGAACAAAGACAAACCGTGAAGCTTTGGGCTATGTGCCCTGAACAAAGACAAACCGTGAAGCTTTGGGCTATGTGCCCTGAACAAAGACAAACCGTGAAGCTTTGGGCTATGTGCCCTGAACAAAGACAAACCGTGAAGCTTTGGGCTATGTGCCCTGAACAAAGACAAACCGTGAAGCTTTGGGCTATGTGCCCTGAACAAAGACAAACCGTGAAGCTTTGGGCTATGTGCCCTGAACAAAGACAAACCGTGAAGCTTTGGGCTATGTGCCCTGAACAAAGACAAACCGTGAAAACATTGGGCTATGTGCCCTGAACAAAGACAAACCGTGAAGTTTGGGCTATGTGCCCTTAACAAAGTCAAACCGTGAAGCTTTGGGCTATGTGCCCTGAACAAAGACAAACCGTGAAGCTTTGGGCTATGTGCCCTGAACAAAGACAAACCGTGAAGCTTTGGGCTATGTGCCCTGAACAAAGACAAACCGTGAAGCTTTGGGCTATGTGCCCTGAACAAAGACAAACCGTGAAAACATTGGGCTATGTGCCCTGAACAAAGACAAACCGTGAAGTTTGGGCTATGTGCCCTTAACAAAGTCAAACCGTGAAGCTTTGGGCTATGTGCCCTGAACAAAGACAAACCGTGAAGCTTTGGGCTATGTGCCCTGAACAAAGACAAACCGTGAAGCTTTGGGCTATGTGCCCTGAACAAAGACAAACCGTGAAATTTTGTGCTATGTGCCCTGAACAAAGACAAACCGTGAAGCTTTGGGCTATGTGCCCTTAACAAAGACAAACCGTGAAGCTTTGGGCTATGTGCACTGAACAAAGACAAACCGTGAAGTTTGGGCTATGTGCCCTGAACAAAGACAAACCGTGAAGCTTTGGGCTATGTGCCCTGAACAAAGACAAACCGTGAAAACATTGGGCTATGTGCCCTGAACAAAGACAAACCGTGAAGCTTTGGGCTATGTGCCCTTAACAAAGACAAACCGTGAAGCTTTGGGCTATGTGCCCTGAACAAAGACAAACCGTGAAAACATTGGGCTATGTGCCCTGAACAAAGACAAACCGTGAAGCTTTGGGCTATGTGCCCTGAACAAAGACAAACCGTGAAGCTTTGGGCTATGTGCCCTGAACAAAGTCAAACCGTGAAGCTTTGGGCTACGTGCCTTGAACAAAGACAAACCGTGAAGCTTTGTGCTATGTGCCCTGAACAAAGACAAACCGTGAAGCTTTGGGCTATGTGCCCTTAACAAAGACAAACCGTGAAGTTTGGGCTATGTGCCCTGAACAAAGTCAAACCGTGAAGCTTTGGGCTATGTGCTCTGAACAAAGACAAACCGTGAAGCTTTGGGCTATGTGCCCTGAAGAAAGACAAAACCGTGAAGCTTTGGGCTATGTGCCCTGAAGAAAGACAAAACCGTGAAGCTATGGGTTATGTGCCCTGAACAAAGACAAACCGGGATGCCCTAGGCTATGTGCCCTGAACAAAGACAAACCGGGATGCCCTAGGCTATGTGCCCTGAACAAAGACAAACCGTGAATCCTTGGGCTATGTGCCCTGAACAAAGTCAAAGTTAACTTCCCACAAAACAGGTGGGGGAAAAGGGTACATAAGCATGATTCTCAGTCAGAGACGACGATAGACAGCTGTCCCTGATGGAGAACCATACCAGGCCAAGACATAGAAATACAAAACATAGAAAAAAGGACATAGAATGGCCACCCTAGTCACACCCTGGCCTAACCAAAGTAGAGCATAAAAAGCCTCTATGGCCAGGGCGTGACACAGAGAGATGTTGTGTAGCCACGGAATGGATCAAATATTTGTCTGATGTTTGTACACACTAGGGGGCCGTGTGAGTGTGTGTGTGTGTGAGGACACGGATGTGTGTGTGTGTGTGTGTGTGTGCATGTGTGTTTGTGTGTGTGTGCATTATATTAAATCAAATCAAATGTTATTTGTCACATGCGCCGAATACAGCAGGTGCAGACCTTACAGTGAAATGCTGACTTACGAGCCCTTAACTTCTTGGATATAGGGGGCGCTCTTTTAATTTATGGATAAAAAAAACGTTCCCGTTTTAAACAAGATATTTTGTCACAAAAAGATGCTCGACTATGCATATAATTGACAGCTTTGGAAAGACAACACTCTGACGTTTCCAAAACTGCAAACATATTGTCTGTGAGTGCCACAGAACTAATGCTACAGGCGAAACCAAGATGGAATTTCATACAGGAAGTGTCCCAGATTTTGAATGCGCTGTGTTCCAATGTCTCCTTATATTGCTGTGTATGGGTCACGAATGAGCTTAGACTTTCTGTCGTTTCCCCAAGGTATTGACAGCATTGTGACGTATTTGTAGGCAAATCATTGGAAGATTGACCTTAAGAGACTACATCTACCAGGTGGCCGCTTGGTGTCCTCCGTTGCAATTATTGCGTAATCTCCAGCTGCGTGTATTTGCTTCGAGGAGAAACACAGCTGCCACGAATGATTTATCATCAAATAGATATGTGAAACACACCTTGAGGATTGATTCTAAACAACGTTTGCCATGTTTCTGTCGATATTATGGAGTTAATTTGGTAAAACGTTCGGTGTTGTAGAGACTGCATTTTCAGATTTTTTTCTTAGCCAAACGTGATGAACAAAACAGAGCGATTTCTCCTACACAAGTAATCTTTTTGGAAAAACTGAACATTTGCTATCTAACTGAGAGTCTCCTCATTGAAAACATCCGAAATTCTTCAAAGGTAAATGATTTAATTTGAATGCTTTTCTAGTTTTTGTGAAAACGTTGCCTGCTGAATGCTAGGCTTAATGCTATGCTCGCTATCAATACTCTTACCCAAATGCTTGTGTAGCTATGGTTGAAAAGCTTATTTTGAAAATCTGAGATGACAGTGTTGTTAACAAAAGGCTAAGCTTGTGAGCCAATATATTTATTTCATTTCATTTGCGATTTTCATAAATAGTTAACGTTGCGTTATGGTAATGAGCTTGAGGCTATAATTACGCTCCCGGATACAGGATTGCTCGATGCTAGAGGTTAACCAACAATGCAGTTCAAGAAATAGAGTTATGAAAATATTTTCTAAATAAAAAGTAACACAGTAGAATTACATAACAATAACGAAGCTATATACAGGGGGAACCGGTACAGAGTAAATGTGCAGGGGTACGGGTTAGTCGAGGTAATATGTACATGTAGGTAGGGGTAAAGTGACTATGCGTAGAGCTTAGATAATAAACAGTGAGTAGCGGCAGAGTAAAAACAATGAGGGGGAGGGGTCAATGTAAATAGTCTGGGCGGTAGAAGCTGCGAAGGAGCTTTTTAGACCTAGACTTGGTGCTCTGGTACCGCTTGCCGTGCGATTGCAGAGAGAACAGTCTATGACTTGGGTGACTGGAGTCTTTGATAATTTTTTGGGCCTTCCTCTGACACCGCCTAGTATATAGGTCCTGGATGGCAGGAAGCTTGGCGCCAGTGATGTAATGGGCCATTCACACTACCCTCTGTAGCGCCTTACGGTCAGATTCCGAGCAGTTGCCATCCCAGGCGATGCAACCAGTCACGATGCTCTCAATGGTGTAGCCGGGGACCCATGTCAAATGTTGAGGGGAGAAATGTGCTGTCATGCCCTCTTCATGACCGTCTAGGTGTGTTTGGACCATGATAGTTTTTTGGTGATGTGGACACCAAGGAACTTTGAAACTCTCTAACGTGCTCCACTTCAGCCCGTTGATGTTAATGGAGGCCTGTTCGGCCCTCCTTTTCCTGTAGTCCAAAATCATCGCCTTTGTCTGGATCACATTGAGAGAGAGGCTGTTGGCCTGGCACCACACTGACAGGTCTTTGACCTCCTCCCTGTAGGGTGTATCATCGTTGTCGGTGATCAGGCCTACAACTGCTGTGTTATCAGCAAACTTAATGATGGTGTTGGAGTCGTGTTTGGCCACACAGTCGTGGGTGAACAGGGAGTACAGGACGGGACTAAGCACACACCCCTGAGGGGAACCGGTGTTGTGGATCAGAGCGGCAGATGTGTTGTTACCTACCCTTACCACCTGGGGGCGGCTCGTCAGGAAGTCCAGGATTCAATTGCAGAGGTGAGGTGTTTAGTCCCAGGGTCCTTAGCTTAGTGATGTGCTTTAAGGGCATGATTTTGAACGCTGAGCTGTAGTCAATGAACAGCATTCTCACATAGGTGTCCCTATTGTCCAGGTGGGAAAGGACAGTATGGAGTGCAATTGAGATTGTGTCATCTGAGATTGAGATTGTGGATCTGTTGGGGCGGTATGCGAATTGGAGTGGGTCTAGGTTGTGTGTGTGTGTGTGTGGTGTGCGCGTGTGCGCGTGTGCGCGCGCGTGTGTGTGGCTAGTAAATGGGTATTTCGAGACTCTGTGTGTGTCTGTTGAGAATGGACAGTGAGGGCATTGGACTGGGGACTTATCGTCTTAATTCATACAGTGTTTTACTAATCTCTTTATAGGAGCCCTGGATCATCTGGACAAAACTCTATTATATTAATATAGGCTGAAGCAGAGTAATCCTCCCATGTCTGAGCTAAACCTCTGTCTATCTAGCTAGCTGGTGCTGTCTGGGCTGAATCTCTGTCTATCTAGCTAGCTGGTGCTGTCTGGGCTGAACCTCGGTCTATCTAGCTAGCTGGTGCTGTCTGGGCTGAACCTCGGTCTATCTAGCTAGCTGGTGCTGTCTGGGCTGAATCTCTGTCTATCTAGCTAGCTGGTGCTGTCTGGGCTGAACCTCGGTCTATCTAGCTAGCTGGTGCTGTCTGGGCTGAACCTCGGTCTATCTAGCTAGCTGGTGCTGTCTGGGCTGAACCTCGGTCTATCTAGCTAGCTGGTGCTGTCTGGGCTGAACCTCGGTCTATCTAGCTAGCTGGTGCTGTCTGGGCTGAACCTCGGTCTATCTAGCTAGCTGGTGCTGTCTGGGCTGAACCTCGGTCTATCTAGCTAGCTGGTGCTGTCTGGGCTGAACCTCGGTCTATCTAGCTAGCTTGTACTGTCTGGGCTGAACCTCGGTCTATCTAGCTAGCTGGTACTGTCTGGGCTGAAACTCGGTCTATCTAGCTAGCTGGTACTGTCTGGGCGAACCTCTGTCTATCTAGCTAGCTGGTACTGTCTGGGCTGAACATCTGTTCATCTAGCTAGCTTGTACTGTATGGGCTGAACCTCTGTCGATCTAGCTAGCTGGTACTGTACGCTTCAGTAGGAGAAAACGAGACCACCTGTAGCAGGGTTTGGGTTTCAATTCAGGAATTAAACTGAATTTCTTCATACACCTACATACAGTAAACACACAGACACACTCAGACACACACTAACCTCGCGGCGCATGGCACAGTGGACAGTAATGATGACGAAACCCTGGACAGAGTCAAAGACAGCAAACAGAACCTGAAAGAGATTAGAACGTCTGTCAGGTACCATAAAAAGAGAGAGTCAGAGAGATAGAGAGGGAGACAGAGAGACACAGAGACAGAGACAGAGACAGAGACAGAGACAGAGACAGAGACAGAGACAGAGACAGAGACAGAGACAGAGACAGAGACAGAGACAGAGAGGGAGACAGAGAGGGAGAGAGATACAGGCAGAGAGAGACTGAGAGAGAACTGGAGAGAGAGAGAGACAGGTAGAGAGAGCTAGAGAGAGTGAGAGAGAGAGGTAGAGAGAGAGAGGTAGAGGTAGTGGTAGAGGTAGAGAGAGAGAGAGAGAGAGAGACACGATGACAGAAAGATAGTGTGTGTATCAGTGTGTGTATCAGTGTGTGTATATGTGTCTATCAGTGTGTGTATCAGTGTGTGTTTCAGTGTGTGTTTCAGTGTGTGTTCCAGTGTGTGTTTCAGTGTGTGTACAAGTGTGTGTTTCAGTGTGTGTTTCAGTGTGTGTATCAGTGTGTGTTTCAGTGGGTGCACCAGTGTGTGTTTAAGTGTGTGTTTCAGTGTGTGTATCAGTGTGTGTATCAGTGTGTGTATCAGTGTGTGTATCAGTGTGTGTATCAGTGTGTGTTTCAGTGTGTGTATCAGTGTGTGTATCAGTGTGTGTATCAGTGTGTGTTCCAGTGTGTGTTCCAGTGTGTGTTCCAGTGTGTGTTTCAGTGTGTGTTCCAGTGTGTGTTCCAGTGTGTGTTTCAGTGTGTGTTTCAGTGGGTGCATCAGTGTGTGTTTCAGTGTGTGTTCCAGTGTGTGTTTCAGTGTGTGTATCAGTGTGTGTTCCAGTGTGTGTATATGTGTCTATCAGTGTGTGTATCAGTGTGTGTTTCAGTGTGTGTTTCAGTGTGTGTTTAAGTGTGAGTTTCAGTGTGTGTTTCAGTGTGTGTATCAGTGTGTGTTTCAGTGTGTGTATCAGTGTGTGTATCAGTGTGTGTATCAGTGTGTGTATCAGTGTGTGTATCAGTGTGTGTTTCAGTGTGTGTTTCAGTGTGTGTATCAGTGTGTGTATCAGTGTGTGTTCCAGTGTGTGTTCCAGTGTGTGTTCCAGTGTGTGTTTCAGTGTGTGTTCCAGTGTGTGTTTCAGTGTGTGTTTCAGTGGGTGCATCAGTGTGTGTTTCAGTGTGTGTTTCAGTGTGTGTTTCAGTGTGTGTATCAGTGTGTGTATCAGTGTGTGTTTCAGTGTGTGTATCAGTGTGTGTATCAGTGTGTGTTTCAGTGTGTGTATCAGTGTGTGTATCAGTGTGTGTTTCAGTGTGTGTATCAGTGTGTGTTTATGTGTGTGTTTCAGTGTGTGTATCAGTGTGTGTATCAGTGTGTGTATCAGTGTGTGTTTCAGTGTGTGTATCAGTGTGTGTATCAGTGTGTGTATCAGCGTGTGTATCAGCGTGTGTATCAGCGTGTGTATCAGCGTGTGTATCAGTGTGTGTTTCAGTGTGTGTATCAGCGTGTGTATCAGCGTGTGTATCAGCGTGTGTATCAGCGTGTGTATCAGCGTGTGTATCAGCGTGTGTTTCAGTGTGTGTTTCAGTGTGTGTTTCAGTGTGTGTTTCAGTGTGTGTATCAGTGTGTGTATCAGTGTGTGTATCAGTGTGTGTTTCAGTGTGTGTATCAGTGTGTGTATCAGTGTGTGTATCAGCATGAGTATCAGCGTGTGTATCAGCGTGTGTATCAGCGTGTGTTTCAGTGTGTGTTTCAGTGTGTGTTTCAGTGTGTGTATCAGTGTGTGTATCAGCGTGTGTATCAGCGTGTGTATCAGCGTGTGTATCAGCGTGTGTATCAGTGTGTGTTTCAGTGTGTGTATCAGTGTGTGTATCAGTGTGTGTATCAGCGTGTGTATGAGTGCATGCAAAGGTTAGTGAGTTTGAAAGAGTGTATACAGTACATTGTTATACAAGCTTGGATACGTGTGTGTGTGTGTGTGTGTGTGTGTGTGTGTGTGTGTGTGTGTGTGTGTGTGTGTGTGTGTGTGTGTGTGTGTGTGTGTGTGTGTGTGTGTGTGTGTGTGTGTGTGTGTGTGTGTGTGTGTGTGTGTGTGTGTGTGTGTGTGTGTGTGTGTGTGTGTGTGTGTGCAGATGTGTGCAGATGTGTGCATGCAGATGTGTGTAAGTGTGAAAACAGCAAAGTGTACCTGGAACAGTGTGGAGCGGCGGTCGGTGATGGCCAACACAGCAGACATCCAGGTCAGAGCCAACAGAGGGAGAACTACACAGGAACTCCATAGGGATGCCCTGAGAGAGAAGAACGACAAGAGGAGAGAGGAGAGGAGGGGTAGAGGAGGTTGAAGAGGGGAGGAGGGAGAGGATAGTTAGAGGAGAGGGAGAGGAGGGGTAGAGGAGGGGAAGGAGAGGGAGATGGGAGGAGGGAGAGGATAGTTAGAGGAGGGGGAGAGGAGGGGAAGAGGGGAGGAGGGAGAGGGAGATGGGAGGAGGGAGAGGATAGTTAGAGGAGGGGGAGAGGAGAGGGGGAGAGGAGAGAGAGAGGGGGAGAGAGGGGAGGAGGTAAGGAGATTAAGGGGAGAGGAAGGGGAGAGGGGAGATGAGAAAAGGGAGAGAAGGGGGAGAGGGGAGGAGGAAGAAGAGGATAGTTAGAAGAGGGGGAGAGGAGAAGAGGGAGAGGAGAGAGGAGGGGTAGAGGGGAGAAGGGGGAGAGGGGAGGAGGGAGCGAATGCGGAGAAGGGGGAGAAGGGAGGAGGTAGAAAAGAGTGAGACGGGAGGAGGGAGAGAAGGGGAGAGGGGAGGAGGGAGAGGATAGTTAGAAGAGGGGGAGAGGAGAAGAGGGAGAGGAGAAGAGGGAGAGGAGAGAGAGAGGAGGGGTAGAGGGGAAGAGGTAAGGAGATGAAGGGGAGAGGGGAGGAGGGAGAGAATGTGGAGAAGGGGGAGAAGGGAGGAGGTAGAAAAAGGTGAGAGAGGGGAAGAGAGAGGGGAGGAGGGAGAGGATAGTTAGAAGAGGGGGAGAGGAGAAGAGGAGAGAGAGAGGAGGGGTAGAGGGGGAGTTAAGGAGATGAAGGTGAGAGGGGAGGGGAGAGAAGGGGGAGAGGGGAGGAGGGAGAGAAGGGGGAGAGGGGAGGAGGGAGAGAATGCGGAGAAGGTGGAGAAGGGAGGAGGTAGAAAAGGGTGAGAGGGCAGGAGGGAGAGGGGAGGAGGGAGAGGATAGTTAGAAGAGGGGGAGAGGAGAGAGAGAGGAGGGGTAGATTGGAGGAGGTAAGGAGATGAAGGGAGAGGGGAGAGGAGAGAAGGGGGAGAGGGGAGGAGGGAGAGAAGGGGGAGAGGGGAGGAGGGAGAGAAGGGGGAGAGGGGAGGAGGTAGAGAATGGGGAGAGGGGAGGAGGTAGAGAAGGGGGAAAGGGGAGGTGGTAGAGAAGGGGGAAAGGGGAGGTGGTAGAGAAGGGGGAGAAGGTGGAGAAGGGAGGAGGTAGAAAAGGGTGAGATGGGAGGAGGGAGAGGGAAGGAGGGAGAGGATAGTTAGAAGAGGGGGAGAGGAGAAGAGGAGAGAGAGAGGAGGGGTAGAGGGGAGGTAAGGAGATGAAGGGAGAGAAGGGGTAGAGGGGAGGAGGGAGAGAAGGGGGAGAGGGGAGGAGGGAGAGAAGGGGTAGAGGGGAGGAGAGAGAGAAGGGGTAGAGGGGAGGAGAGATAGAAGGGGTAGAGGGGAGGTGAGATAGAAGGGGTAGAGGGGAGGAGAGATAGAAGGGGGAGAGGGGAGGAGAGATAGAAGGGGGAGAGGGGAGGAGGGAGAGAAGCGGTAGAAGGGAGGAAGGAGAGTACTTCAACCTTTAGAATCTGGAACAGCGACACCCTCATAACACATGCACACGCTTACACACAAACATTTGCAGGCACACTCACAGTGACAAACACGTATGCAGGTGCACCCACAGTGACACACATCAGGCATACTGAAAGCCACAGTGACCTCCAGACTGTGTGATCGATGCAGAACACGACCAAGTGAGAGACAAGTAACTGACAGCTGTAACTGAGATTGTGTGTGAGTGTGAGAGTGTGAGAGTGTGAGAGGGAGAGAGGGAGAGAGTGTGAGAGGGAGAGAGAGAGAGAGAGAGAGAGAGAGAGAGAGAGAGAGAGAGAAAGAGAGAGAGAGAGAGAGAGAGAGAGAGAGAGAGCGCGAGAGCGAGAGAGAGAGCGCGAGAGAGAGAGAGAGAGAGAGCGCGAGAGAGAACAATATGGAGAGAGATATTATATAGAGATAGTGATAGAGATACTGAGAGGGATGGAGATACAGATACTGATAGAGATAGTGATATAGATACTGATAGAGATGGCGATAGAGATACTGATAGAGATAGCGATAGAGATACTGATAGAGATAGCGATAGAGATACTGATAGAGATAGCGATAGGGATACCGATAGAGATAGCAATAGAGATACTGATAGAGATAGCGATAGAGATACTGGGAGAGATAGCGATAGAGATACTGATAGAGATAGCGATAGAGATACTGATAGAGACAGCGATAGAGATACTGATAGAGATAGCGATAGAGATACTGATAGAGATAGCGATAGAGATACTGGGAGAGATGGAGATAGAAGGAGAGAGTAAGAGATGGAAATAAAGTGTATATGTTTCCGCGCGTGAGGGTATCTTTCGATGTGTGAGGGTATATTTCGATGTGTGAGGGTATCTTTCGTTGTGTTAGGGTAAGTTTCGGTGTGTGAGGGTATCTTTCGATGTGTGAGGGTATATTTCGATGTGTGAGGGTATATTTCGATGTGTGAGGGTATCTTTCGATGTGTGAGGGTATCTTTCAATGTGTAAGGGAATCTTTTGATGTGTGAGTGTAAGTTTTTGGTGTGTGAGAGTTTTTGACTAACATGGCATTGCTGGCAGTAGAGCTGGAGAGAGCTGTACTTGAGATCACACCACACTTGGAGCATTTCAGGAGCAGTCTGCTACGCGATGCCTCAACTGGTGGACTTTAGGACACAGGCAGGATGGAGGAGGAGGACACAGACAGGATGGAGGAGGAGGACACAGACAGGATGGAGGAGGAGGACACAGACAGGATGGAGGAGGACACAGGCAGGATGGAGGAGGAGGACACAGACAGGATGGAGGAGGACACAGACAGGATGGAGGAGGACACAGACAGGATGGAGGAGGACACAAACAGGATGGAGGAGGACGACACAGAAAGGATGGAGGAGGACGACACAAACAGGATGGAGGAGAAGGACACAGACAGGATGGAGGAGGAGGACACAGACAGGATGGACGAGGACACAGACAGGATGGAGGAGGACGCAGACATGATGGAGGAGGACACAGACATGATGGAAGAGAAGGACACAGACAGGATGGAGGAGGACAACACAGACATAATGGAGGAGAAGGACAGAGACAGGATAGAGGAGGACACAGACAGGATGGAGGAGGACGACAAAGACAGGATGGAGGAGGACACAGACATGATGGAGGAGGACACAGACATGATGGAAGAGAAGGACACAGACAGGATGGAGGAGGAGGACACAGACAGGATGGAGGAGGACAACACAGACATGATGGAGAAGAAGAACAGAGACAGGATTGAGGAGGACACAGACGGGATGGAGGAGGAGGACACAGACATGATGGAGGAGGATGACGCAGACAGGATGGAGGAGGACAAAGACATGATGGAGGAGGACACAGACAGGATGGAGGAGGAGGACACATACAGGATGGAGGAGGACAACACAGACAGGATGGAGGAGAAGGACACAGACAGGATGGAGGAGGAGGACACAGACAGGATGGACGAGGACACAGACAGGATGGAGGAGGACGCAGACATGATGGAGGAGGACACAGACATGATGGAAGAGAAGGACACAGACAGGATGGAGGAGGACAACACAGACATAATGGAGACATAATGGAGTTGTGTTAGGGTAAGTTTCGGTGTGTGAGGGTATCTTTCGATGTGTGAGGGTATATTTCGATGTGTGAGGGTATATTTCGATGTGTGAGGGTATCTTTCGATGTGTGAGGGTATCTTTCAATGTGTAAGGGAATCTTTTGATGTGTGAGTGTAAGTTTTTGGTGTGTGAGAGTTTTTGACTAACATGGCATTGCTGGCAGTAGAGCTGGAGAGAGCTGTACTTGAGATCACACCACACTTGGAGCATTTCAGGAGCAGTCTGCTACGCGATGCCTCAACTGGTGGACTTTAGGACACAGGCAGGATGGAGGAGGAGGACACAGACAGGATGGAGGAGGAGGACACAGACAGGATGGAGGAGGAGGACACAGACAGGATGGAGGAGGACACAGGCAGGATGGAGGAGGAGGACACAGACAGGATGGAGGAGGACACAGACAGGATGGAGGAGGACACAGACAGGATGGAGGAGGACACAAACAGGATGGAGGAGGACGACACAGAAAGGATGGAGGAGGACGACACAAACAGGATGGAGGAGAAGGACACAGACAGGATGGAGGAGGAGGACACAGACAGGATGGACGAGGACACAGACAGGATGGAGGAGGACACAGACATGATGGAGGAGGACACAGACATGATGGAAGAGAAGGACACAGACAGGATGGAGGAGGACAACACAGACATAATGGAGGAGAAGGACAGAGACAGGATAGAGGAGGACACAGACAGGATGGAGGAGGACGACAAAGACAGGATGGAGGAGGACACAGACATGATGGAGGAGGACACAGACATGATGGAAGAGAAGGACACAGACAGGATGGAGGAGGAGGACACAGACAGGATGGAGGAGGACAACACAGACATGATGGAGAAGAAGAACAGAGACAGGATTGAGGAGGACACAGACGGGATGGAGGAGGAGGACACAGACATGATGGAGGAGGATGACGCAGACAGGATGGAGGAGGACAAAGACATGATGGAGGAGGACACAGACAGGATGGAGGAGGAGGACACATACAGGATGGAGGAGGACAACACAGACAGGATGGAGGGGGAGGACACAGACAGGATGGAGGAGGACACAGACAGGATGGAGGAGAAGGACAGAGACAGGATGGAGGAGGAGGAGGACACAGACAGGATGTAGGAGGAGGACACAGGATTGAGGAGGACACAGACAGGATGTAGGAGGACGACACAGACAGGATGGAGGAGGATGACACAGACGGGATGGAGGAGGACAACACAGACAGGATGGAGGAGGACATCACACAGGAGGAGAGGATGGGGAGGACAGACACACAGGGGGAGAGGATGAGGAGGACGGACACACAGGGGGAGAGGATGGGGAGGACAGACACACAGGATAGGAGGATGGGGAGGACAGACACACAGGGGGAGAGGATGGGGAGGACAGTCACACAGGGGAGAGGATGGGGAGGACAGACACACAGGGGGAGAGGATGGAGAGGACAGACACACAGGGGGAGAGGATAGGGAGGACAGACACACAGGGGAGAGGATGGGGAGGACAGACACACAGGGGGAGAGGATGGGGAGGACAGACACATAGGGGGAGAGGATGGGGAGGACAGACACACAGGAGGAGAGGATGGGGAGGACAGACACACAGGGGGAGAGGATGGGGAGGACAGACACACAGGGGGAGAGGATGGGGAGGACGGACACACAGGGGGAGAGGATGGGGAGGACAGACACACAGGATGAGAGGATGATGGGGAGGACGGACACACAGGGGAGAGGATGGGGAGGACAGACACACAGGGGGAGAGGATGGGGAGGACAGACACACAGGGGGAGAGGATGGGGAGGACAGACACATAGGGGGAGAGGATGGGGAGGACAGACACACAGGGGAGAGGATGGGGAGGAGAGTCACACAGGGGAGAGGATGGGGAGGACAGACACACAGGGGAGAGGATGGGGAGGACGGACACACAGGGGGAGAGGATGGGGAGGACAGACACACAGGGGGAGAGGATGGGGAGGACGGACACACAGGGGAGAGGATGGGGAGAACAGACACACAGGGGGAGAGGATGGAGAGGACAGACACACAGGGGGAGAGGATGGGGAGGACAGACACACAGGGGGAGAGGATGGGGAGGACGGACACACAGGGGGAGAGGATGGGGAGGACGGACACACAGGGGGAGAGGATGGGGAGGACAGACACATAGGGGGAGAGGATGGGGAGGACAGACACACAGGAGGAGAGGATGGGGAGGACAGACACACAGGGGTAGAGGATGGGGAGGACAGACACACAGGGGGAGAGGATGGGGAGGACGGACACACAGGGGGAGAGGATGGGGAGGACAGACACACAGGATGAGAGGATGGGGAGGACAGACACACAGGGGAGAGGATGGGGAGGACAGACACACAGGGGGAGAGGATGGGGAGGACAGACACACAGGGGGAGAGGATGGGGAGGACAGACACATAGGGGGAGAGGATGGGGAGGACAGACACACAGGGGAGAGGATGGGGAGGAGAGTCACACAGGGGAGAGGATGGGGAGGACAGACACACAGGTGGAGAGGATGGGGAGGACGGACACACAGGGGGAGAGGATGGGGAGGACAGACACACAGGGGGAGAGGATGGGGAGGACGGACACACAGGGGAGAGGATGGGGAGAACAGACACACAGGGGGAGAGGATGGAGAGGACAGACACACAGGGGGAGAGGATGGGGAGGACAGACACACAGGGGGAGAGGATGGGGAGGACGGACACACAGGGGGAGAGGATGGGGAGGACGGACACACAGGGGGAGAGGATGGGGAGGACGGACACACAAATGGTAAAGACAGAAACAGACACAGAAACACACACATTCAACAAGTAATGGGAGCAATGGGGTGCAAACCACATATACACATTCACACACATGAGAGTGAGGAATGTATGGGCAGTCGATGGGATGGGCAGTGTGGATGGATGGGCAGTGTGGATGGATGGGCAGTGTGGATGGATGGGCAGTGTGGATGGATTTTCAGTGTGGATGGATGGGCAGTGTGGATGGATGGGCAGTGTGGATGGATGGGCAGTGTGGATGGATGGGCAGTGTGGATGGATGGGCAGTGTGGATGGATGGGCAGTGTGGATGGATGGGCAGTGTGGATGGATGGGCAGTGTGGATGGATGGGCAGTGTCGATGGGAGAAAAAGAGAGGGAGAGGGACACAGAAAGGAGAAAAAGAGAGGGAGGGACACAGAAAGGAGAAAAAGAAAGAAGAAAAAAATTTAACAAACCTCAAAGTAGCAGCAATGGACAACAAGTCAGAATACAAAGATCATGACAGAATGCCGTGACAGATAAACGAAAGAGAGAGGAGGAGAGAGAGGAAGAGCGAGAGAGGAAGAGAAAGAGAGGAAGAGGGCGAGAGGAAGAGGGAGAGAGGAAGAGAGAGAGAGGAATAGAGAGAGAGGAAGAGGGAGAGAGGAAAAGAGAGTGAGGAAGAGAGGAAGAGGGAGAGAGGAAGAGAGAGTGAGAGAGAGAGGAAGAGAGAGAGAGAGAGAGAGAGAGAGAGAGAGAGAGAGAGAGAGAGAGAGAGAGAGAGAGAGAGAGAGAGAGAGAGAGAGAGAGAGAGAGAGAGAGAGAGAGAGAGAGAGAGAGAGGGGAAGAGAGAGAGAGGAAGAGAGGAGGAGGGAGAGAAAGGAATAACAAGAGAGGAAGAGGGAGAGAGGGAGGAATAACGAGAGAGGAAGAGGGAGAGAGAGAGAGAGAGGAAGAGGGCGGGAGGAAGAGAGAGAGAGGAAGAGGGAGAGAGGAAGAGAGTGGAGAGGAGGAGAGAGAGAAGGGGAGAGGAAGCGAGAGGAAGAGGGAGAGAAGAAGAGGGAAAGGAAGCGAGAGAGAGAGAGAGAGAGAGAGAGAGAGAGAGAGAGAGAGGAAGAGAGAGAGAGGAAGAGAGAGAGAGGAAGAGAGGAAGAGGGAGAGAAAGGAATAACAAGAGAGGAAGAGGGAGAGAGGGAGGAATAACAAGAGAGGAAGAGGGAGAGAGAGAGAGAGGAAGAGGGCGGGAGGAAGAGAGAGAGAGGAAGAGGGAGAGAGGAAGAGAGTGGAGAGGAGGAGAGAGAGAGAAGGGGAGAGGAAGCGAGAGGAAGAGGGAGAGAATAAGAGGGAGAGGAAGAGAGAGAGAGAGAGAGAGAGAGAGAGAGAGAGAGAGAGGAAGAGAGAGAGAGAGGAAGAGGGAGAGAAGAAGAGAGACAGAGGAATAGCAAGAGGGGAAGAGGGAGAGGGGAAGAGGGAGAGAGAAATAAGGAGAGAGGAAGAAGGAGAGAGGAATAGGGAGAGGGGAAGAGGGAGAGAGGAAGAGAGGAAGAGAGAGAGAGGAAGAGAGAGAGGGAAGAGAGAGAGAGAGGAAGAGGGAGAGAGGAAGAAGGAGAGAGAGGAAGAGAGAGAGGAAGCGAGAGAGGAAGAGAGAGAGAGGAAGAGAGAGAGAGGAAGAGAGAGGAAGGGGGAGAGGGAAAGAAGGAGAGAGGAAGAGAGGGGGGAGAGGAAGTGAGAGGAAGAGGGAGAGAAGAAGAGGGAGAGGAAGAGAGAGAGAGAGAGAGCGAGAGAGAGAGGAAGAGAGAGAGGAAGAGGGAGAGAGGAAGAGAGAGAGAGGAAGGGGGAGAGAGGAAGAGAGAGAGAGAGGAATAGCAAGAGAGGAAGAGAGAGAGAGAGGTATAGCAAGAGAGGAAGAGGGAGAGGGGAAGAGGGAGAGAGAAAGAAGGAGAGAGGAAGAAGGAGAGAGGAATAGGGAGAGAGGAAGAGGTAGAGAGGAAGAGAGAGAGGAAGAGAGAGAGGAAGAGAGAGAGGGAAGAGAGAGAGGAAGAGGGAGAGAGGAAGGAGAGAGAGGAAGAGAGAGAGAGGAAGCGAGAGAGGAAGAGAGAGAGAGGAAGAGAGAGAGAGGTAGAGAGAGAGGAAGAAGGAGAGGGAAATAAGGAGAGAGGGGGAGAGGAAGAAGGAGAGAGGAAGAAGGAGAGAGGAAGAATGAGAGAGGAATAAGGAGAGAGGAAGAGGGAGAGAGGAAGAGAGAGAGAGAAAGAGAGAGAGGAAGAGAGAGAGAGGAAGAAGGAGAGAGAGGAAGAGAGAGACAGGAAGAGTTAGAGAGGAATAAGGAGAGAGGAAGAGGAAGAGGGAGAGAGGAAGAGAGAGAGAGGAAGAGGGAGAGAGGAAGAGGTAGAGAGGAAGAAGGAGAGAGGAAGAGGAGAGAGAGGAAGAGAGAGACAGGAAGAGGGAGAGAGGAAGAAGGAGAGAGGAAGAAGGAGAGAGGAAGAATGAGAGAGGAATAAGGAGAGAGGAAGAGGGAGAGAAGAAGAGAGGAAGAGAGAGAGGAAGAGGGAGAGAGGAAGAGGGAGAGAGGAAGAAGGAGAGAGGAAGAGGAGAGAGAGGAAGAGAGAGACAGGAAGAAGGAGAGAGGAATAAGAAGAGAGGAAGAGGGAGAGAGGAAGAGAGGAAGAGAGAGAGAAAGAGAGAGAGGAAGTGAGAGGGGAAGAGAGAGGGAGGAAGAGAGAGAGAGGAAGAGGGAGAGAGGAAGAGAGAGAGAGTAGGAAGAGAGCGACAGGAAGAGTTAGAGGAAGAAGGAGAGAGGAATAAGGAGAGAGGAAGAGGAAGAGGGAGAGAGGAAGAGAGAGAGAGGAAGAGGGAGAGAGGAAGAAGGAGAGAGGAAGAGGAGAGAGAGGAAGAGAGAGACAGGAAGAGGGAGAGAGGAAGATGGAGAGAGGAAGAAGGAGAGAGGAAGAGGGAGAGAGGAAGAGAGGAAGAGAGAGAGAGAGGGAAGAGAGAGAGGAAGCGAGAGAGGAAGAGAGAGAGAGGAAGAGAGAGAGAGGAAGAGGGAGAGAGGAAGAGAGAAAGAGAAAGAGGGAGAGAGGAAGAAGGAAGAGAGAGAGAGGAAGAGGGAGAGAGGAAGAGAGGAAGAGAGAGAGAGGAAGAGAGAGAGGAAGCGAGAGAGGAAGAGAGAGAGAGGAAGAGAGAGAGAGAAAGAGGGAGAGAGGAAGAGAGAGAGGAAGAGGGAGAGAGGAAGAGAGAGAGAGGAAGAGAGAGAGGAAGAGGGAGAGAGAAACAATGAGGGAGCAGCAAGAGAAAGTGAGCAAAGAAAGGGAGAAGAGCTGAATAATCTTAAAGCAGGATAATATCGTGTCTGGCTAACACGGATTACTAAATATGACAGGCATTGCCAGGACCAACTGTCTCTCTCCCACAGTGTGTGTGTGTGTGTGTGTGTGTGTGTGTGTGTGTGTGTGTGTGTGTGTGTGTGTGTGTGTGTGTGTGTGTGTGTGTGTGTGTGTGTGTGTGTGTGTGTGTGTGTGTGTGTGTGTGTGTGTGTGTGTGTGTGTGTGTGTGTAATGCTCAGTGCAGAATGATGGGGTAGTGCGTAGCGTGGTTATGCTACATTAGCCCACCAGCACAGCTCATTGCCTTAGTGCCATCCACATCCCCACAGCTTCATAAAATTGCACTAACACTAATGACAACATGGACGGAATGTGTCTGTCTGTCTGTCTGTCTGTCTGTCTGTCTGTCTGTCTGTCTGTCTGTCTGTCTGTCTGTCTGTCTGTCTGTCTGTCTGTCTGTCTGTCTGTCTGTCTGTCTGTCTGTCTGTCTGTCTGTCTGTCTGTCTGTCTGTCTGTCTGTCTGTCTGTCTGTCTGTCTGTCTGTCTGTCTGTCTGTCTGTCTGTCTGTCTGTCTGTCTGTCTGTCTGTCTGTCTGTCTGTCTGTCAATCTCTCTAGGGGCAGTATTTGCAAGGGGGAGGGATTGATTGCATGTTGACGTGCATGTGTGTGAGTGATCATGTCATCACAGGACCATGGAGGGAAGAGAGAGAAGAGAGAGATCAAATACATTTGCAGGGAAATGAAAGCATGGATTTGGCTGGGAGCACATTGAGTATGTTTACATGTCCACTAATAATTTGATATTAAACTGATTATGGCAGCAGGCCGAGTAAACAATTTACTCTGCTAATCAGAGTCAAAATGGAAGTAAGCACACGCCGATTAAAACAGCCAGTCTTCTGATCTTTAGATTATTAAACATGTTCAAGCCTCCATCTGATTGCATGAGTGAAGTGAGCAAATAAAAAAGTACATTAAACTCTATATGTGTCTGAACTCAGAATCAAATAGGCTTCACAGTAATAACATGGCTGCTATGGTAGAACGTTTATATTCGTTGCCAATTTTCTGCGTTTTGGTTGAGTCCCATCAGATGTTTCCATGTCAACAGAATTATTAAATCTTTTAGACGTTTTAATCATAAACTATTAAATTCATTTGACTGCATGTAACCGTGCTCATTGAAATCGACAATCTATGGATGAATACCAATGGAAAATCACTGCTGATGGAATTACAGACCAGGGAACAGAAGAAACCTTTCTACTGTACTGTGGGTGTGTATCGGTGTGTGTGTGTGTGTGTGTGTGTGTGTGTGTGTGTGTGTGTGTGTGTGTGTGTGTGTGTGTGTGTGTGTGTGTGTGTGTGTGTGTGTGTATCGGTGTGTGTGTGTGTGTGTATGTGTCAATTAATAATGTGTGTGTGTGTGTGTGTGTGTGTGTGTGTGTGTGTGTGTGTGTGTGTGTGTGTGTGTGTGTGTGTGTGTGTGTGTGTATGTGGTGTGTGTATCGTGTGTGTGTGTATCGGTGTGTGTGTGTGTGTGTATCGGTGTGTGTGTGTGTGTGTGTGTGTGTGTGTGTGTGTGTGTGTGTGTGTGTGTGTGTGCGTGCGTGCGTGCGTGCGTGCGTGCGTGCGTGCGTGCGTGCGTGCGTGCGTGCGTGTGTGTGTGTGTGTGTGTGTGTGTGTGTGTGTGTGTGTGTATGTATCGGTGTGTGTGTGTGTGCGTGTGCGTGTGCGTGTGTGTGTGTGTGTGTGTGTGTGTGTGTGTGTGTGTGTGTGTGTGTGTGTGTGTGTGTGTGTGTGTGTGTGTGTGTGTGTGTGTGTGTGTGTGTGTGTGTGTGTGTGTGTGTGTGTGTGTGTGTATCGGTGTGTGTGTATCGGTGTGTGTGTGTATCGGTGTGTGTGTGTGTATCGGTGTGTGTGTGTGTGTGTGTGTGTATCGGTGTGTGTGTGTGTGTGTGGGTGTGCGTGTGTGTGTATCGGTGTGTGTGTGTACATTCTGTTAATGAATCATATGGAAACGCTATGCGTGGAGCATGACCTCAGTCTATTTCTAAATCCTCTACATATTATAAATCCCTAAACATTATCAGAATCCTTTGTCAATAATTTCATCCCGGAAGATAGTTCAACAGTAGCTACTAGATCTATCGCAATTCAACGCCTCTCAGTAGACAGAGTGGATTTCTGCCATTGATGTTGACAGCCCTTGACGTTTGAGTCTCTACAATGCATGGTAAATGGAATCATGTGTGGGAGTGTTTGTACAGTGGAACACAAGGCCTCGGTCTAGATCCAATAAAAGGTCATGAAGGGTCGTCTGCTCCTGTTGTAGAAAGCCTCTTCACTCGCTCATTAACATATGTGGAGAGTTAAATGGATACAGCTGCTGCCTATCGGTGTTTGTGTGTGTTCAAGGTTATTTGAAAGAGAGTTCAACGCATACAAGCGTACCAGTGTCTCTCTTTGTGTGTCTGCTTCTTTGTGAGACTCCTCTTTCTCCATCAGATCTCTTCTAAGCGTAAAAAGCCTGGAACCATATACATAGAATCACTGGAACAACCACATCATTTTGCTCCAGAGAGGAGCAGCGGTCTACGGCACTGCATCTCAGTGCTAGAGGCGTCACTACAGACCCTGGTTCATTCCCGGGCTGTATCACCACCGGCCATGATCCGTGGTCCCAAGGTCTATCTATACCAGTTGTATTTGGCGCATGTGACAAATAAAATTTCATTTGATTTGATTTGAAGATATGCTTCTACCTTAACTCAATAAAATAGAAAGGATGTTTTTCTCGTTTCAGAGCGAGAACGCTGCTGAAGTGGCTATGTAAAAAAGTGATCATTTGAAACGGGTCCTATATGCTAGATTTAGAGTTGTTTGGCAACTTTAGTTGTGAATGATACAAACCTTAATGTCTTAGAATTAAAAATATGGGCTGCATGATGTGACTATAGACTATTGATTTGAGAAAGTAGTAAAAAAAAGCTTGTTTAAATGTTCCTTTCCTCAGGCTGCACAGCTGTTCTCTCAGCAAGTGGTCACGTGTAAAATCAGGGAGGGGAAAAAGACATGGAGGCTGTGCTCTTTCCCGCCAGTCCGTTTTTCAACGATGCCTGCTAGACTCCTTCGTTTTTACAGCGGAGCTGTACTTAATATGAGCAGCTGAGAAATAAATATAAGAACACGTAATTCACCCCATGCATCAACCACTGTTTGAGGAGCTCTCGCTGCGGGACAGGTGGTATTCCACCCAAACTCTGTATGCCAGGGGCTCCCCAACCCTGTTCCTCTGCAGCTACCCAGGGCTTCATTTGGAAAACCAAATTGGTGAAATTGGTAATACTGTCACCAAAACAGACCTAATGGATGGTCCATGCATGATGTATGTTAGCGTGAGACAGACAGGCAGACAGTTCTGGTTCTACAGCTCTAAGTCAAGTCTACCTACCCAGCTCTCTGCTTTTTAGACTTGTCAGAGATACCATCTCGAGACATGAGTTTGTTGAAGACCACAATACCGATCAGCATGTTCATCTGAAAGGGAGAGAGAGAGAGAGAGAGAGAGAGAGAGAGAGAAAGAGAGAGAGAGAGAGAGAGAGATTCAGGTTAAGCATTACGATCTGAGACAATACTCTGCCAACTATAATCTGTACGATTCCCAGACTGAACAGTCTAAAATGGGATTTGGCTTTGGTGGACAGGGTTATGCGTGTACGTGGTGTGTGTGTGTGTCAGGGGGTGGTAGAGTTGAAGTGAGCAGATCCCGAGTCTAACCCCCTTTGTCCCGACCGTGCGCCCTTTAGGACTGAGTTCTACCAAGTGTCCTTACAACTTAAGCATTCGCACGACACGCACACCCACACACCCCAGCCAAGCTGCGTCACGAGTGCTTTTCCATTGGGAAATCCTGCCCATGTTAGAGATTTTCCACGCCAGTGACATGTCCCTCTTCATCCTGACCCGGATTGCTCTCTCCTCTCCCTCCCTTCTCTCTAACGCTATCTCTATGTCCAATCTTTCTTTCTCCCCCACCTCCCCTTCTCTTTTCTCTCCTTCCCTCCACCCTCTCCTTCCCTCTACCCTTCTCTCCATCCCTTCTCCCTTAACTCTCCTTTCCTCTACCCTTCTCTCCTTTCCTTAAACCTTCTCTCCTACCCTCTACCCTTCTCTGCTTTCCTCTACCCTTCTCTCCTACCCTCTACCCTTCTCTCCTTTCCTCTACCCTTCTCTCCTACCCTCTACCCTTTTCTCCTACCCTCTACCCTTCTCTCCTTTCCTTTACCCTTCTCTCCTACCCTCTACCCTTCTCTCCTTTCCTCTACCCTTCTCTCCTTTCATTTACTCTTCTCTCCTACCCTCTACACTTCTCTCCTTTCCTATACCCTTCTCTCCTACCCTCTATCCTTCTCTCCTACCCTCTACCCTTTTATCCTTTCCTTTACCCTTCTCTCCTACCCTCTAACCTTCTCTCTTTCTTTCTCACCTGACTCTAAAGTAGCCCTCCCAATCCCTCTACAATCTCTCCACTCTCTTTAAGAGTGTCTGTCTACTCCCACAGACTGCCATAGAAAGCTTGTTTCTTCACCTTGAGAAAAGTAAAGGAGCCCACTGGAACATTGTCCAGATCAGTGATCATTAATCCTGGACCTCAGTCTATTTTCACAGCATACTGTGTTTTTCCATACAAACCTTTGTCTCTACTCCACTGAGCACTTTATTGTATTGATACATCTGCGACATTTCTTTTTAATTGATTTTCTTCCAGGTTGTCCATAGTAATCTTCATGTCTACTGCACTGAGCACACCACTGATATTTCATTTCCCACCATAAATCTGTCTTCCATGTTGTTCGATGCTTTAACCTGCGTCTTTCCTTCATGTTGACATTCCCGTCATGTACGACCTCGTTGCCCTGGGAGACAGCGGTCTCAAGCTCCGTTGTTTGCCGAAGGCTAGATTCTTTTTTCTTTCATTAATTAGACGGTCATCCTAAGGAGGCCTGTGTTACTCTGATGTACCTCGTCTCAATTACATCTGTTTGTCTGAGGGGGCTCTCCAAACACAACATGAGGGGAGCAGGGACACACACACACACACACACACACACACACACACACACAGACACACAGACACAGACACAGACACAGACACAGACACAGACACAGACACAGACACAGACACAGACACAGACACAGACACACACACACACACACACACACACACACACACACACACACACACACACAGACACAGACACAGACACAGACACAGACACAGACACAGACACACACACACACACACACACACACACACACACACACACACACACACACACACACACACACACACACACACACACACACACACACACACACACACACACACACACACACACACACACACACACACACACACACACACACACACACACATCTGGATTATTGAGAATGTGTGTATTGACAGAGGGATTCACACTGGATACAGTCAGTAATTCTACAGACAGCCATATGCAGTAGAGATCTAAACTCAGCAAACAAATAAACGTCCTCTCACTGTCAACGGCGTTTATTTTCAGCAAACTTATCATGTGTAAGTATTTGTATAAACATAACAAGATTCAACAACTGAGACATAAACTGAACAAGTTCCACAGACATGTGACTAACAGAAATGGAATAATGTGTCCCTGAACAAAGAGGGGGTCAAAATCAAAAGTAACAGTCAGTATGTGGTGTGGCCACCAGCTGCATTAAATACTGCAGCGCATCTCCTCCTCATGGACTGCACCAGATTTGCCAGTTCTTGCTTTGAGATGTTACACCACTCTTCCACCAAGGCACCTGCCAGTTCCTGTCGTGCAGGAAATCACGCACAGAACGAGCAGTATGGCTGGTGGCATTGTCATGCTGGAGGGTCATGTCAGGATGAGCCTGCAGGAAAGGTACCACATGAGGGAGGAGGATGTCTTCCCTGTAATGCACAGCATTGAGATTGCCTGCAATGACTAGTTCAGTACAATGATGCTGTGACACACCGCCCCAGACTATGACAGACCCTCCACATCCAAATCGATCCCGCTCCAGAGTACAGGCCTCGATGTAACGCTCATTCCTTTGACGACAAACGTGAATCCGACCCCAGGTGAGAGCACTTTTTGCCAGTCCTGTCTGGTCCAGAGACGGTGGGTTTGTGCCCAAAGGCGACGTTGTTGCTGATGATATCTGGTGAGGACCTGCCTTACAACAGGCCTACAAGTCCTCAGTCCAGCCTCTCTCAGTCCATTGCGGACAGTCTGAGCACTGATGGAGGGATTGTACCATCCTGGTGTAACTCGGGCAGTATTTGTTGCCGCAGGTGTGATGTTCGGATGTACCGATTCTGTGCAGGTCTTACACGTGGTCTGCCACTGTGAGGATGATCAGCTGTCCGTCCTGTCTCCCTGTCTCCCTGTAGCTCTGTCTTAGGTGTCTCTAAAAACATTTTTTTGTCAAATATTATATCTGACTGGGCTTTTTGTGTTCAATTTGCAGTCTACAAATAATTTGTAATTCCATTCCGGGCCCCTGACCATCCAATGATCCCTGCTTTACAGTAATGACAATTGAAAAGGTTGAAGGTTCCAGTACCAGGTTAGAGAATGGTTTCTCCGTCAATGTTCGCTGCCATTGTTGTCTGACACTAGCAGTGGTGGGAAAATTCATCAATTGTCATACATAAGTAATAGTAAAGATACCATAATAGAAAATTACTGAAGTAAAAGTGAAAGTCACCCAGTAAAATAATACTTGAGTAAAAGTCTAAAAGTATTTGGTTTTAAATATACTTAAGTATCAAAAGTAAAAGGAACTGCTATTTACAGATGAATAATTTGTGTTTAGTGAGTCCACCAGATCAGAGGCAGTAGGGATGACCAGGGATGTTCTCTGTTTAGTGAGTCCAGCAGACCAGAGGCAGTAGGGATGACCAGGGATGTTCTCTGTTTAGTGAGTCCACCAGATCAGAGGCAGTAGGGATGACCAGGGATGTTCTCTGTTTAGTGAGTCCACCAGATCAGAGGTAGTAGGGATGACCAGGGATATTCTCTGTTTAGTGAGTCCACCAGATCAGAGGTAGTAGGGATGACCAGGGATGTTCTCTGTTTAGTGAGTCCACCAGATCAGAGGTAGTAGGGATGACCAGGGATGTTCTCTGTTTAGTGAGTCCACCAGATCAGAGGTAGTAGGGATGACCAGGGATGTTCTCTGTTTAGTGAGTCCACCAGATCAGAGGTAGTAGGGATGACCAGGGATGTTCTCTGTTTAGTGAGTCCACCAGATCAGAGGTAGTAGGGATGACCAGGGATATTCTCTGTTTAGTGAGTCCACCAGATCAGAGGTAGTAGGGATGACCAGGGATGTTCTCTGTTTAGTGAGTCCACCAGATCAGAGGTAGTAGGGATGACCAGGGATGTTCTCTGTTTAGTGAGTCCACCAGATCAGAGGTAGTAGGGATGACCAGGGATGTTCTCCTGATAAGTTTTTGAATTTGACCATTTTCCTGTCAAAATGTAATCAGTACTTTTGGGTGTCATGAAGAAAGTATTGATTAAAAAGTACATTATTTTCTTTAGGAATGTAATGAAGTAAAAGTTGGAAAAAATATATATAACTAGAAAAGTGAAGTACAGATGCCCCAAAAAACTACTTTCACTTAAGTACTCTATCTAGGGAGTTTTTCCTAGCCATGTAATGAGTAATTTTGGGTGTCGGGAAAAATGTATGGAGGAGAAATTACATTATTTTTGTTTCGAATGTAGTGAAGTGAAAGTTGGTTAAAATATAAGCTGATGTAAAAAGAGCTTTATGAATACAATTGATTGCATTTGATTGATTTACATCACTAGACACAGGAAGAAACCGCTAGTGGCAAATAAAGTATTAAATGATTCACTTTGTCCTATTTATCTTCCTGCTGTCTTTGGATCTGGAGCAGTAAACAAGTTGCTAATGCCGCGTTCAAAACAACTGGGAACTTGGAAATCTCAGACTTCCGACTTCATTGCATTCAAGACCATTGGGAACGGTCATCCGACTCAAAATTCCAAGTATGAAAGTCGGCATCTTTCTAGAGCTCTGACTTTCCAACCTGAAGATCATTGACATCATGATTTGACTTTGTTATTTTCGGAGTTCCCTGTTGTCTTGAAAGTACCATATTTCAACCATCTGGTGTCATTTAAACAGTGTTTGTTCCTAACCCCTATCTGACCTGTATGACAGCAGAAGAAATAGATCATGGAAATGATTTTAAATTCAGAGTCGGGTCAATGCCTGTAGACAGACATCCAGACTGACCAATGACAACAGGGATAAAAGGTACCTACCAATACGATGACAGCTGCAGGTCCAACAAATGCGTAGAGAAGCCCGCCTTCCAAGGACAGCCAGCAACTAAAAGAATGCAGAGCAAAAGACAGGAAGTTATTAACAATAACGCACAACTTCTTTAAAATACACTTTGTTCTGTGTTTCATTTTCCCAATGACTAGTTCCTATGTATGAGATACTTTTCTATTTCTCTTCAGGGGGTTCTTTCCAAATACTTTAAGTAGGGGATTCAAATCCATACAGTAAACATAAACATTTCTTTGTTTGTGAAATCACTTCAAACAAATGGCCCTAAGTGGACTGCAAAAACACATGAAGGGTGAAAGGTGAAAAAGTGTACTCACTAGCTGGGTGTACCGTAACCTCTGGCTCGAGTGAAACCTACTGACACAGCAACCACCAGGGCTGGGAGACCTGAGAGAGAGAGAGAGAGAGAGAAATAAATAACACAGAGAGAGAGAGAGAGAGAGAGAGAGAGAGAGAGAGAGAGAGAGAGAGAGAGAGAGAGAGAGAGAGCTCAGGAGAGAGAGACAGAGAGAGAGAGAGAGAGAGAGAGAGAGAGAGAGAGAGAGAGAGAGAGAGAGAGAGAGCTCAGGAGAGAGGGACAGAGAGAGAGAGATAAGAGAGAGAGAGAGAGAGAGAGACAGAGAGAGAGAGAGAGAGAGAGAGAGAGAGAGAGAGAGAGAGAGAGAGAGAGAGAGAGAGAGAGAGAGAGAGAGAGAGAGAGAGAGAGAGAGAGAGAGAGAGAGAGAGAGAGAGAGAGAGAGAGAGAGACTCAGGAGAGAGAGGAGAGAGAGAGAGAGAGAGAGAGAGAGAGAGAGAGAGAGAGAGAGAGAGAGAGAGAGAAGAGAGAGAGAGAGAGAGAGAGAGAGAGAGAGAGCTCAGGAGAGAGGGACAGAGAGAGAGAGAGAGAGAGAGAGAGAGAGAGAGAGAGAGGAGGAGAGAGAGGAGAGAGAGAGAGAGAGAGAGAGAGAGAGAGAGAGACAGAGAGAGAGAGAGAGAGAGAGAGAGAGAGAGAGAGAGAGAGAGAGAGAGAGAGAGAGAGAGAGAGAGAGAGAGAGAGAGAGAGAGAGAGAGAGAGAGAGAGAGAGAGAGAGAGAGAGAGAGAGAGAGAGAGAGAGAGAGAGAGAGAGAGAGAGAGCTCAGGAGAGAGGGACAGAGAGAGAGAGAGAAAGAGAGAGAGAGAGAGAGAGAGAGAGAGAGAGAGAGAGAGAGAGAGAGAGAGAGAGGAGAGAGAGAGAGAGAGAGAGAGAGAGAGAGAGAGAGAGAGAGAGAGAGAGAGAGAGAGAGAGAGAGAGAGAGAGAGAGAGAGAGAGAGAGAGAGCTCAGGAGAGAGGGACAGAGAGAGAGAGAGAAAGAGAGAGAGAGAGAGAGAGAGAGAGAGAGAGAGAGAGAGAGAGAGAGAGAGAGAGAGAGAGAGAGAGAGAGAGAGAGAGAGAGAGAGAGAGAGAGAGAGAGATAAATAACTAACAGAGCGATAGAGGATGATATAACAGCAAGAGAACATCCCCTTGACAATATAGACATTTCACTGCTATTTCACAACCATTAGCTGACCAGCTTGTGACTGTAGACTGAAAATGTTCCTCCTCCTTTCTCTCTCTTGGTTAATGAATGTACCGCCTTCTAACCCGAGGCGGTAGAAGTAGACAGAGTATGGATCAGAGTTCATCATCACGAGTAATACAGCCATGGTTAGGATTCTCTTCTGTGCTGCAGTGTTCTTCCTTGCAGAGTGTGTGTGTTTGTGTGTGTGTGTGTGTGTGTGTGTGTGTGTGTGTGTGTGTGTGTGTGTGTGTGTGTGTGTGTGTGTGTGTGTGTGTGTGTGTGTGTGTGTGTGTGTGTGTGTGTGTGTGTGTGTGTGTGTGTGTGTGTGTGTGTGTGTGTGTGTGTGTGTGTGTGTGTGTAAAGGGTCCTTTATGAGTTTGGTTCTGAAATATTCATGTAATTTACAAAGCTGTGATTATGTCAGCAAATTAAATACTATTAGAAAAACAACCCACATGAACAAAAGAGATGTGATGTGAGGTGGTAACTTTACATAAAATATAACACAAACATAAATACACCACACACACTCCTACCCCATTCTGCACAATCTACACTCCTCCCTGCTCCCTCCTCCCTGTTCCCTCACTCCTCCCTCTTCCCTCCCTCCTCCCTGTTCCCCAATTCCCTCCCTCCTCCCTGTTCCCCCATTCCCTCCCTCCTCCCTGTCCCCTCCCTCCTCCCTCTTCCCTCCCTCCTCCTTGTTCCCCATTCCCTCCCTCCTCCCTCTTCCCTCCCTCCTCCCTCCCTCCTCCCAGTTCCCTCCCTCTCCAGTTCCCTGTTCCCCCTCCCTGTTCCCTCCCTGTCCCCTCCCTCTTCCCTGTTCCCTCCCTCCCCCAATTCCCTCCCTCCTCCCAATTCAACACCTCCTCCCAATTCCCTCCCTCCTCCCAATTCCCTCCCTCCTCCCAATTCAACCCCTTCTCCCCATTCCCTCCCTCCTCCCAATTCAACCCCTCCTCCCCATTCCCTCCCTCCTCCCAATTCCCTCCCTCCTCCCTGTTCCTTCCATTCCCTCCCTCCTCCCAATTCCCTCCCTCCTCCCTCTTCCTTCCATCCCCTCCCCTCCCTCTTCCCTCCATTCCCTCCCTCCTCCCTGTTCCCTTCCTCCTCCCTCTTCCCTCCCTCCTCCCTGTTCCCTCCCTCCTCCCTCTTCCCTCCCTCCTCCCTGTTCCTCCCTCCTCCCAATTCCCTCCCTGTTCCCTTCCTCTTCCCTCCCTCCTCCCTGTTCCCTCCCCTCCTCCCTGTTCCCTCCCTCCCCCTGTTCCCTCCCTCCTCCCAATTCCCTCCCTGTTCCCTTCCTCTTCCCTCCCTCCTCCCTGTTCCCTCCCTCCTCCCTCTTCCCTCCCTCCTCCCTCTTCCCTCCCTCCTCCCTGTTCCCTTCCTCTTCCCTACCTCCTCCCTGTTCCCTCCCTCCTCCCTGTTCCCTCCCTCCCCCTGTTCCCTCCCTCCTCCCAATTCCCTCCCTGTTCCCTTCCTCTTCCCTCCCTCCTCCCTGTTCCCTCCCTCCTCCCTCTTCCCTCCCTCCTCCCTCTTCCCTCCCTCCTCCCTGTTTCCTCCATTCACTCCCTCCTCCCTCTTCCCTCCCTCCTCCCTGTTCCCTCCCTCCTCCCTCTTCCCTCCCTCCTCCCTGTTTCCTCCATTCACTCCCTCCTCCCTGTTCCCTCCCTCCTCCCTCTTCCCTCCCTCCTCCCTGTTCCCTCCATTCCCTCCCTCCTCCCTGTTCCTCCCTCCTCCATGTTCCCTCCCTCCTCCCTTTTCCTTCCCACCTCCCTGTTCCCTCCATTCCCTCCCTCCTCCCTGTTCCCTCCATTCCCTCCCTCTTCCATGTTCACTCCATTCACTCCCTCCTCCCTGTTCTCTCCCTCCTCCCTGTTCCCTCCATTCCCTCCCTCCTCCCTCCCTCCTCCCTCTTCCCTCCCTCCTCCCTGTTCCCTCCCTCCTCCCTCCCTCCTCCCTCTTCCCTCCCTCCTCCATGTTCCCTCCCTCCTCCCTCTTCCCTCCCTCCTCCCTGTTACCTCCCTCCTCCCTGTTCCCTCCCTCCTCCCACTTCCCTCCCTCCTCCCTCGTCCCTCCCTCCCCCTCTTCCTTCCATTCCCTCCCTCCTCCCTGTTCCCTCCTTCCTCCCTCTTCCCTCCCTCCTCGCTCTTCCCTCCATTCCTTCCCTCCTCCCTGTTCCCTCCCTGTTCCCTCCCTCCTCCCTCCATCCTCCCTGTTCTCTCCGTCCTCCCTGTTCCCTCCATTCACTCCCTCCTCCCTGTTCTCTCCCTCCTCCCTGTTCCCTCCCTCCTATATGCCTATATGCTACTCCTCCCTCCCTCCCTCCTCCCTGTTCCCTCCCTCCTCCCTCCCTCCTCCCTGTTCTCTCCCTCCTCCCTGTTTCCCTCCCTCCTCCCTCCCTCCTCCCTGTTCTCTCCCTCCTCCCTGTTCCCTCCCTCCTCCCTCCCTCCTCCCTGTTCTCTCCCTCCTCCCTGTTCCCTCCATTCACTCCCTCCTCCCTGTTCCCTCCCTCCTCCCTGTTCTCTCCCTCCTCCCTGTTCTCTCCCTCCTCCCTCCCTCCTCCCTGTTCTCTCCCTCCTCCCTGTTCCCTCCCTCCTCCCTCCCTCCTCCCTGTTCTCTCCCTCCTCCCTGTTCCCTCCATTCACTCCATCCTCCCTGTTCCCTCCCTCCTCCCTGTTCACTCCCTCCTCCCTGTTCTCTCCCTCCTCCCTGTTCCCTCCATTCACTCCCTCCTCCCTGTTCCCTCCCTCCTCCCTCCCTCCTCCCTGTTCTCTCCCTCCTCCCTGTTCCCTCCATTCACTCCCTCCTCCCTGTACCCTCCATTCACTCCCTGCCTTTTGGGACTTGGCCCATATCAGGTAAGGGCATCAGTGGCTTAATGGATCAGATAGGTGGATGGATAAGGGAAAAGAGCAGGGGATGTAATTGCTAGGTTCTGTCTCCCTGGATGTTGCCCCTTTCAGGAAGATGTTATCCTATATCATTTCTTATCCCCCATCATCTCCTTTAGCAAGGCATGGGGTTCTTCAACAGCACACAGACTGACTGTACAGGAGATGCCTTCAACAGCACACAGACTGACTGTACAGGAGATGCCTTCAACAGCACACAGAATGACTGTACAGGAGATGCCTTCAACAACACACATACTGACTGTACAGGAGACACCTTCAACAGCACACATACTGACTGTACAGGAGACGCCTTCAACAGGACACAGACTGACTGTACAGGAGATGCCTTCAAGAGGACACAGACTGACTGTACAAGAGATGCCTTCAACAGGACACAGACTGACTTAATCCATGCTTTTGTCACTTCTAGGTTAGACTACTGCAATGCTCTACTTTCCGGCTACCCGGATAAAGTCAGTTAGTGCTAAATACGTCTGCTAGAATCCTGACTAGAACCAAACCATTTGATCATACTACTCCAGTGCTAGCCTCCCTACACTGACTTCCTGTTAAGGCAAGGGCTGATTTCAAGGTTTTACTGCTAACCTACACGTATGCTACGGTCACAAGACGCAGGCCTCCTAATTGTCCCTAGAATTTCCAAGCAAACAGCTGGAGGCAGGGCTTTTCTCCTATAGAGCTCAATTTTTATGGAATGGTCTGCCTACCCATGTGAGAGATGCAGACTCGGTCTCAACCTTTAAGTCTTTACTGAAGACTCATCTCTTCAGTGGGTCATATGATTCAGTGTAGTCTGGCCCAGGAGTGTGAAGGTGAACGGAAAGGCTCTGGAGCAACGAACCGCCCTTGCTGTCTCTGCCTGGCCGGTTCCCCTCTTTCCACTGGGATTCTCTGCCTCTAACCCTATTACAGGGGCTGAGTCACTGGCTTACTGGTGCTCTTTCATGCCGTCCCTAGGAGGGGTGCGTCACTTGAGTGGGTTGAGTCACTGATGTGATCATCCTGTCTGGGTTGGTGCCACCCTCCTCTGGGTTGTGTCATGGCGGAGATCTTTGTGGGCTATACTCGGCCTTGTCTCGGGATGGTAAGTTGGTGGTTGAAGATATCCCTCTAGTGGTGTGGGGGCTGTGCTTTGGCAAAGTGGGTGGGGTTATATCCTTCCTGTTTGGCCCTGTCCAGGGATATCATCGGATGAAAACACAGTGTCTCCTGACCCCTCCTGTCTCAGCCTCCAGTATTCATGCTGCAGTAGTTTATGTGTCGGGGGGCTAGGGTCAGTTTGTTATATCTGGAGTACTTCTCCTGTCTTATCCGGTGTCCGGTGTGCATTTAAGTATGCTCTCTCTAATTCTCTCTTCTCTCTTTCTTTCTCTCTCTCGGAGGACCTGAGCCCTAGGACCATGCCTCAGGACTACCTGGTGACTCCTTGCTGTCCCCAGTCCATCTGGCCATGCTGCTGCTCCAGTTTCAACTGTTCTGCCTGTGGCTATGGAATCCTGACCTGTTCACTGGACGTGCTACCTGTTCCAGGCCTGCTGTTTTCAACTCTCTAGAGACAGCAGGAGTGGTGGAGATACTCTTAATGATCGACTATGAAAAGCCATCTGACATTAATCCTGAGGTGCTGACTTGCTTCACCCTCGACAACTACTGTGATTATAATTTTTTGACCATGCTGGTCATTTAACATTTGAACATCTTGGCCATATTCTGTTATAATCTCCACCCGGCACAGCCAGAAGAGGACTGACCACCCCTCATAGCCTGGTTCGTCTCTAGGTTTCTTCCTAGGTTTTGGCCTTTCTAGGGAGTTTTTCCTAGCCACCGTGCACCTGCATTGCTAGCTGTTTGGGGTTTTAGGCTGGGTTTCTGAACAGCACTTTGAGATATCAGCTATATAAATAAATTTGATTTGATTTGACTGTACAGGAGATGCCTTCAACAGGACACAGACTGCCTGTACAGATTCAGAATTGTGACAGTGATTCTAGACGTTGAAGGGAAACTTGTGGAAGATGGAACGTTCCCCTTTATTACAGTACAGGAACCCTGTATGCTTTAGATAATAACTACAGTATGTTAGTGTGTACATTTTACAGTGTGTGTGTGTGTGTGTGTGTGTGTGTGTGTGCGTGCGTGCGTGCGTGTGTGTGTGTGTGTGTGTGCCTACCCCAGCCCAGGCACAGGAAGCGTTTACGTATGAGGCGTGTCCTCATCTTGCCAATCACAGCCAGGTAAGACTGCCACGCCTCTGTCAGTACCCAGCAGAAGGATGCCAAGAAGAAGAAATGAAGGAATGCAGCAGTCACAGTACACAGGCCCTGTAGAGAGAGAGAGACAGAGAGGTGGTTGTGAGGGAGGAGAGAACACAAGACAAAGAAGGCGAGGGATATTGAGTTACAGACACAGTGGTGAAGTAAAGAATGTTTCAGATTAGTTAGAAGTTCTTCAACAATGACAGAACACAGGTGAGAAGTAATAGGCTACTAGAAAAGATGAACAATCGATTCATGTTTAACATGACCATAACTAAGCGATGGTGTAGTGTGTGTGTGTGTGTGTGTGTGTGCGTGCGTGCGTGCGTGCGTGCGTGCGTGTGTGTGTGTGTGTGTGTGTGTGTGTGTGTGTGTGTGTGTGTGTCCACCCGCGCGTGTGTATCTTGTTCTCACCTTGCCGAGTGTCTGGGACTGTCCAACCAGTATCAACATGTTGGATGCCAGGATGGAGAGACAGAAATTAACCAAGATGATAGACCTTTCCGAACGAATATACCTGAGAGAGACGTTGAGACAGAAAAGCAGAAAGTAGGAAGAGGAGGAAGACGAAAAGAAGGAAGGAGGAATTTATTGAAATTGATGAAGTTGAACTGATGGACTGATTCATTTCCTGAACATGGTCACATGATTACCCTGCCAGTACCACCATATGCTCTGGTGCTACTCTCTCCCTCCCTCCTGAGCTCTCCTGAGGTCTCCCTCTCTCCTGAACTCTCCTTCTCTCCCTCTCTCCTGAGGTCTCCCTCTCTCCTAAGGTCTCCCTCTCTCCTGAGCTCTCCTTCTCTCCCTCTCTCCTGAGCTCTCCTGAGGTCTCCCTATCTCCTGAGCTATCCTGAGGTCTCCCTCTCTCCTGAGCTCTCCTTCTCTCCCTCTCTCCTGAGCTCTCCCTTTCTCTCTCTCTCCTGAGCTCTCCCTCCCTCCCTCTCTCCTGAGTTATCCCTCTCTCCTGAGTTCTCTCTCTCTCTCTCTCTCTCTCTCTCTCTCTCTCTCTCTCTCTCTCTCTCTCTCTCTCTCTCTCTCTCTCTCTCTCTCTCTCTCTGTCTCTCTCTCTCTCTCTGTCCCTCTCTCCTGAGCTCTCCCTCCCTCCCTCTCTCCTGAGTTATCCCTCTCTCCTGAGTTCTCTCTCTCTCTCTCTTTCTCTCTCTCTCTGTCTCTCTCTCTCTCTGTCCCTCTCTCCTGATCTCTCCCTCTCTCCTGATCTCTCCCTCTCTCCCTGTCACATGGGGATGAAGAGATTCGGGAGACAGGCGCAAGAATGCGTAATATATATTTTTAAGCCCCAAATTACAGCATGCTGTGTAAGGGCACGGGAACGAAGACCAAACAAACACATAACAAAAACACAGGGTTGAAACCCAAACAAAGAGCGAGGAGTACCTCAAATAAATAACACCCGCGCACAATGATTATCACACGGGAAGAGACCCGTAATCATCTGTGCAATCCACAAGGTCACGAAAGCCCAAAACACACAGCACAGGTACTCACACGCACCAATGGACATACACTGCTCAACAAAATAAAGGGAACACCTAAACAACACAATGTAACTCCAAGTCAGTCACACTTCTGTGAAATCAAACTGTCCACTTAGGAAGCAACACTGATTGACAATACATTTCACATGCTGTTGTGCAAATGGAATAGACAACAGTTGGAAATTATAGGCAATTAGCAAGACACCCCCAATAAAGGAGTGGTTCTGCAGGTGATAACCACAGACCACTTCTCAGTTCCTATGCTTCCTGACTGATGTTTTGGTCACTTTTGAATGCACATCTAGGACATCATGTCTCGCTCCATCCACCAACGCCACGTTGCACCACAGACTGTCCAGGAGTTGGCGGATGCTTTAGTCCAGGTCTGGGAGGAGATCCCTCAGGAGACCATCCGCCACCTCATCAGGAGCATGCCCAGGCATTGTAGGGAGGTCATACAGGCACGTGGAGGCCACACACGCTACTGAGCCTCATTTTGACGTTGGATCAGCCTGTAGTGTGGTTTTCCACTTTAATTTTGAGTGTGACTCCAAATCCAGACCTCCATGGGTTGATACATTTGATTTCCATTGATAATTTTTGTGTGATTTTGTTGTCAGCACATTCAACTATATAAATAAAAAAGTATGTAATAAGAATATTTCATTCATTCAGATCTAGGATGTGTATTTTATGTTTTTGAGCAGTGTAGGTAACAATAATCAACACCACCATGGTGAACAAAGGGCACATACGTATATACATATCCCTCCCTCCCTCCCTCCCTGGGGTGGGTGGGTTGGGGGTTAGGGGTAGCCCTATGTGTGTGTGTGTGTTTATAAAAGAGAGAAAGTGTGCATGTGCTCACCTCCAGAAAGCAGCATAGATGAGCAGCAGGATGAGCAGAGCGCTGCAGGAGACCCCACAGCCCACCAGGAGGGGAACAGAAGGCATACTGGATGGACCCATGTCCTGTAGAGAGAGAGAGAAAGACAGAAAGAAAGAAATTAAGAAAGAAAGAAAGAAAGAAGAGAGAAAGAGTGATGGGGAGAGAGATAGAGATTGATAA
>NC_060181.1:15649100-15754100 GCF_021184085.1 Oncorhynchus gorbuscha | reverse complement strand
TCTCTCTCGTCCTCTCCTCCTCCCCTCCCCCTCTCCCTGGTCTCTCTCGTCCCTCCTCCTCCCCCCTCTCCCTGGTCTCTCTTGTCCTCTCCTCCTCCCCTCCCTGGTCTCTCTCGTCCTCTCCTCCCCCCTCTCCCTGGTCTCTCTTGTCCTCTCCTCCTCCCCTCCCCTCTCCCTGGTCTCTCTCGTCCTCTCCTCCTCCCCTCCCTGGTCTCTCTCTTCCTCTCCTCCTCCCATCCTCCCCTCTCCCTGGTCTCTCTCTTCCTCTCCTCCTCCCCTCCCCCTCTCCCTGGTCTCTCTTGTCCTCTCCCCCCTCTCCCTGGTCTCTCTTGTCCTCTCCTCCTCCCCTCCCCCTCTCCCTGGTCTCTCTTGTCCTCCCCCTCTCCCTGGTCTCTCTCGTCCTCCTCCTCCTCCCCTCCCCCTTTCCCTGGTCTCTCTCATCCTCTCCTCCTCCCACCCCCTCTCCCTGGTCTCTCTTGTCCTCTCCTCCTCCCCCCCCCCTCTCCCTGGTCTCTCTTGTCCCCCCCCCCTCTCCCTGGTCTCTCTCTTCCTCTCCTCCTCCCCTCCCCCTCTCCCTGGTCTCTCTTGTCCCCCCCCTCTCCCTGGTCTCTCTTGTCCTCTCCTCCTCCCCCCCCTCTCCCTGGTCTCTCTCGTCCTCTCCTCCTCCCCTCCCCCTCTCCCTGGTCTCTCTTGTCCTCTCCTCCTCCCCTCCCCCTCTCCCTGGTCTCTCTCGTCCTCTCCTACTCCCCTCCCCCTCTCCCTAGTCTCTCTTGTCCTCCCCCCTCTTCCTGGTCTCTCTTGTCCTCTCCTCCTCCCCTCCTCCCCCCTCTCCCTGGTCTCTCTCGTCCTCTCCTCCTCCCCCTCCCTGGTCTCTCTCATCCTCTCCTCCTCCCCTCCCCCTTCTCCCTGGTCTCTCTCGTCCTCTCCTCCTCTCCTCCCCCTCTCCCTGGTCTCTCTCGTCCTCTCCTCCTCCCCCCCCTCTCCCTGGTCTCTCTTGTCCTCTCCTCCTCCCCTCCCTGGTCTCTCTCGTCCTCTCCTCCCCCCCCTCTCCCTGGTCTCTCTTGTCCTTTCCTCCTCCCCTCCCCTCTCCCTGGTCTCTCTCGTCCTCTCCTCCTCCCCTCCCTGGTCTCTCTCGTCCTCCTCCTCCCCCCTCTCCCTGGTCCTCTCCCTGGTCTCTCTCTCCTCCTCCTCCCCTCCCCCTCTCCCTGGTCTCTCTCGTCCTCTCCTCCTCCCCCTCTCCCTGGTCTCTCTTGTCCTCTCCTCCTCCCCTCCCTGGTCTCTCTCGTCCTCCCCCCCCCTCTCCCTGGTCTCTCTTGTCCTCTCCTCCTCCCCTCCCCTCTCCCTGGTCTCTCTCGTCCTCTCCTCCTCCCCTCCCTGGTCTCTCTCTTCCTCTCCTCCTCCCATCCTCCCCCTCTCCCTGGTCTCTCTCTTCCTCTCCTCCTCCCCTCCCCCTCTCCCTGGTCTCTCTTGTCCTCCTCCCCCCCCTCTCCCTGGTCTCTCTTGTCCTCTCCTCCTCCCCCTCCCCTCTCCCTGGTCTCTCTTGTCCCCCCCCCTCTCCCTGGTCTCTCTCGTCCTCTCCTCCTCCCCTCCCCCTCTCCCTGGTCTCTCTCGTCCTCTCCTCCTCCCCCCCCTCTCCCTGGTCTGTCTTGTCCTCTCCTCCTCTCCCTGGTCTCCCTCCTCCCCTCCCCCTCTCCCTGGTCTCTCTTGTCCCCCCCCCTCTCCCTGGTCTCTCTCGTCCTCTCCTCCTCCCCCCCCCCTCTCCCTGGTCTCTCTTGTCCCCCCCCTCTCCCTGGTCTCACTTGTCCTCTCCTCCTCCCCCCTCTCCCTGGTCTCTCTCGTCCTCTCCTCCTCCCCTCCCCCTCTCCCTGGTCTCTCTTGTCCTCTCCTCCTCCCCTCCCCCTCTCCCTGGTCTCTTGTCCTCTCCTCCTCCCCTCCCCCTCTCCCTGGTCTCTCTTGTCCTCCCCCCTCTCCCTGGTCTCTCTTGTCCTCTCCTCCTCCCCTCTCCCTGGTCTCTCTCGTCCTCTCCTCCTCCCCTCCCCCTTCTCCCTGGTTGCTCACTCCAGCTGTAGGAAGTCAACATGATTAACCAGCGATCTACGGCTCCATTGTAGACGGCCTATTATGGCAGCAGTGCCTCTAAATCCATCCATCCATCCTGCTCTCTCTTGCTCCATCTCTACACCTCTCTCTTCTTTTTCTATTAAACATGGTAGTTAATCCACCCCGTACGCCTGCTCTCTGGTCCAGGCTAAGCTGCTGGAGCCGGGCTGCCGAATCCCAGCTCTACTTCAAGACCCACACCCTGCCTGGGTGTCTGGATGTGTATGTTTGGATGGTATAACAGAGTTATGTTGAGGGAATCATAGAGTAAAAGAAGGATGCTATCATATGTTAAATATAAATGTACAAACACAAACATGCATACACAGCGCAAACACAAACAGACACATGTGTAAACGCATGCGAGCACACACACACACACACACACACATACTTCCCCTTAATCTCATCCTCTAAATTGCTGAGTTGCGGTAGCTGATAGCAAGGTGGAAGTGTCCTCTCCATCAACCACAGTCAATAAAGCTTACACACTGACCCCTACATACAGGGCTTCATCACTAGGCTAATGATGCAATGGTCGTCAATTACATATCGCTAATGGCTAAAGACACATTTCATAAACGTCACTAGGCATTCCTGCCCATTCCGGTGACCAAATGCTGTGAAATGGGAAAAGTCAATGGTATACTATGGAGAAGGTCAGAGGTTACAGAGAAAAGTCTGTTGATGGATCAAGCTTTTAGGTCTAGGCCATTATGGATATTTCCTGTTCCTGATGCCAATGGCTTTCCCCATATGATGGCTTTTTCTATTTCCTTCCTTTTGGAAGTGTAAAGAATTAGAAATGTTCAAGGTTAGGTCAGATTTGCGGTGAAAGAATGAAACAAAAAAAACTGATATGTCAAACTTAAGTCCATCACCTCAAATCAACCAATAAAACTCCCCAAAACACAGTTTTTTATCTTTCTCTGACCTTTTCTGTGCTTTAACTCCAGATTCCTATTAACTGATAAGTCTTATTTGGCTTCACTGCACTTTCCCCTAAAGAAGCTCTAAGAGACATTATGAGAAAGAGAAAACAAGACAGAGAGAGAGAGAGAGAGAGAGAGAGAGAGAGAGAGAGAGAGAGAGAGAGAGAGAGAGAGAGAAATATTCTGAGAAAGAGAAAACAAGACAGAGCCAGAAGAGAGAGACAGACAGAGAGAGAGAGAGAGAGAAAGATTCTGAGAGAGAGACAAGACAGAGAGAGAGAGAGAGAGAGAGAGAGAGAGAGAGAGAGAGAGAGACAGAGAGACAGAGAGAGACAGAGAGTGAGAGAGAGAGACAGAGAGATATTCTGAGAAAGAGAAAACAAGACAGAGACAGAAAGAAAGGGGAGAGAGAGAGAGAGAGAGAGAGAGAGAGAGAGAGAGAGAGAGACAGAGAGAGACAGAGAGAGACAGAGAGAGACAGAGAGAGAGAGAGAGAGAGAGAGAGAGAGAGAGAGAGAGAGAGAGAGAGAGAGAGAGAGAGAGAGACAGAGACAGAGACAGAGACAGAGACAGAGAGAGACATAGAGTGAGAGAGAGAGACAGAGAGAGACAGAGAGAGACAGAGAGTGAGAGAGAGAGACAGAGAGAGACAGATAGAGACAGAGAGTGAGAGAGAGAGACAGAGAGAGACAGAGAGAGACAGAGAGTGAGAGAGAGAGACAGAGAGTGAGAGAGAGAGACAGAGAGAGACAGAAAGAGACAGAGAGTGAGAGAGAGAGACAGAGAGAGACAGAGAGAGACAGAGAGTGAGAGAGAGAGACAGAGAGTGAGAGAGAGAGACAGAGAGAGACAGAAAGAGACAGAGAGTGAGAGAGAGAGACAGAGAGAGACAGAAAGAGACAGAGAGAGTGAGAGAAATATTCTGAAAAAGAGAAAACAAGACAGAGCCAGAAAGAGGGGGAGACAGAGAGAGAGAGAGAGAGAGAGAGAGAGAGAGAGAGAGAGAGAGAGAGAGAGAGAGAGAGAGAGAGAGAGAGATAGAGAGAGAGAGACAGAGAGAGAGAAAAAGAGAGAGAACGAGAGATTATGGAACTAGAAAGAGAGAGAGAGAGAGAGAGAGAGAGACAGAGACAGAGACAGAGAGACAGAGAGAGAGAGAAAAAAGAGAGAGAAAGAGAGATTATGGAACTAGAGAGAGAGAGAGAGAGAGAGAGAGAGAGAGAGAGAAAGATAGAGAGAGAGAGAGAGTGAGAGAGAGAGACAGAGATATTCTGAGAAACAGAAAACAAGACAGAGACCATTTGTACATTGTTAAAACACTTTATATATATAATATGACATTTGTAATGTCTTTATTGTTTTGAAACTTCTGTATGTGTAATGTTTACTGTTAATTTGTATTGTTTATTTCACTTTATATAAACACTTTATATATTATCTACCTCACTTGCTTTGGCAATGTTAACACATGTTTCTCATGCCAATAAAGCCCTTGAATTGAATTGAAATTGAATTGAGAGAGACAGAGAAGGAGAGGTATTCTGAGAAAGGGAAAACCAGACAGAGAGAGAGAGAGAGAGAGAGAGAGAGAGAGAGAGAGAGAGAGACAGAGAGATATTCCTCTCTCAATGTCTCCACTGCCAGCAATCATAGCAAGTGGCTGAAAGAGACACATATATCTTATGAATAAAAGCCTCACAGATGCCAAGGAGGTTGCATTATATTCAGTGACACACACACACACACACACCAATGTCTAGACATCCACACAAAATGCCAAACCGTTTAGGAGTTTACTGAGGGGAATAACGGTCAGCCATTTTATATGGGAAGGTTGTTATTGTTAAAATGGCTACAGGGATGGCATCTTACTGCACAATTGAGATGTGTGTGTGTGTGTGTGTGTGTGTGTGTGTGTGTGTGTGTGTGTGTGTGTGTGTGTGTGTGTGTGTGTGTGTGTGTGTGTGTGTGTGTGTGTGTGTGTGTGTGGTTAGGGCATTGGGCCAGTAACCACACAAGCTGGCTTTAACGTCTCTTGCGTATTTTGACGTTTGGATGACACACGTGCCCAAAGTAAACTGCCTGTTACTCAGGCCCAGAAGGTAGGATATGCGAGTACAACAGAACTGATATGGCAGGTGAAAACCCGGGGAAAATCCATCCAGGAAGTGGGATTTTTTTATGTGAGTTGTTTTCCATTGAATGCCTAATGACTATGTTATGGATTAGTGCCCATATTGCAGTTCCTATGGCTTCCACTAGATGTCAGCAGTCTTTAGACATGCTTTTAGGTTTGTATTTTGAAAAACGACAAGTAAAAATACCTTTTGGTCAGAGGACAGGGGAAGAATGCAGAGCTGTTTTGTGCGCATGACCGATAGTGCGCCGTTCGTTGTTTTTCCTTTCGCTATTGTCCGGTTGAAATATGATTGATTATTTAGATAATTGACAACCTGAGGATTAATTATAATCATAATTTGACATGTTTTGACAAACTTTACCGGAACTAGTAGGATGTATTCGTCTGCATGTTTTGACCGCCCTGGAGTCAGTGGATTACTGAACAAAAAACTCCAACAAAAGTTTTTGGGACATAAAGAGGGACTTTATCGAACAAAACTAACATTTATTGTGCAACAGGGAGTCTTGTTAGTGCAACCATATGAAAGATCATCAAAGGTAAGTGATTAATTTCATCGCTATTTCTGACTTTTGCGACTCCTCTACTTGGCTGGAAAATGTTTGTATGCTTTTGTAAGCGGGGCGCTGTCCTCAGATAATCGCATGGTATGCTTTCCCCGTAAAGCCTTTTTGAAATCTGAGACAGCGGCTGGATTAACAAGAAGTTAATCTTTAAGCCTGATGTATAACACTTGTATATTTTATGAATGTTTATTATGAGGATTTCTGTATTCTGAATTTGGCGCTCTGCAATTTCACCGGATGTTGGCCAGGTGGGACGCTACCATCCCACCTGATTTTAAGACACAGCTGAACCCTACTCATCATAGATCATAGTATAAGAAAAGTGTCTCCCAATGTCTCTAATAATTACAGATGTTTTCTTGCCCAGCCAAGACGATATACAGCAGTAGAGAACTGAACAAAGTACCCATTCATAAACCATGTTTGAGCTAATCAAAGGAGGAAGCACTTTTTCTTTAAACACCTTAACATTCTACTAGCAGGCTACTTGTGGTCTCCCCATGGTTGAACTGAACAGTGACTAGACAGTGGTTAGATAATTAGCTAATGAGCTCTGTGTTGTGTTTACTGATGAGCCCAGCCAAGCAGAGCAAAGTTCTCCCTTAATCAACTAATGAACCAAGCATCTGTAACAGCGTTCATCTGTTGAAGGACAGTCGGACCAAAATGCAGCGTGGTGGTTTCTCATGTTCTTTAATGAAGAATAGCGATACATGAAATAACTATAAATATAGAAAACAACAAACGGAACGAGAAATCCTATCACAGCATCTGGTGAACACTACACAGAGACAGGAACAATCACCCACACCATACACAGTGAAACCCAGGTTACCTAAATATGGTTCCCAATCAGAGACAACGAGAATCATCTGACTCTGATTGAGAACCGCCTCAGGCAGCCAAGCCTATACTAGACACACCCCTAATCAGCCACAATCCCTATGCCTACAAAAAAACAATACGACAACACAATAAACCCATGTCACACCCTGGCCTGAACAAATAATTAAAGAAAACACAAAATACTAAGACCAAGGCGTGACATTATCCACATTGTTCTATTTGTACTATCTAAACAAACAATCTCACTTAAAGGAAAAGTCCTTAGTAAATATTTTTTTTTGGTACATCTTTTTTTTTATTAGTCCACTGTTGATACAGTTCTGCTGTAGTTTTGTATGTCAGCACACACGTTTTAAAGATATTGGATTTTCAAGAAGCGAAGTGTCACTTGCCACATTATCATGATGATGCGTTTTGATTGCTGACATGCAAATCATTTGGTAATGTCTTAACGGTGGACTAATGGAAAACAATCCCAAATAAAGTTTTGTGTGGACTTGCAGGCATGCCATTATTATTCGACGTCCGAGTCTCAAGTCAAGTCGGGTTACAAGTTTTTTCAAGTCAAGTCTCAAGTCAAGTTAAAAAAAAATCTATACCTGCAAAGACTTGTTCAACTATAAATCTGTGTCTATTTATCGAGGCTATCAGACAGCCCTTTTCATCATTTAGTCTACAATGTATTTTGATTATGAAATAATACATTCCAAAGGCAAGCTTCGTAATTAAAAATTACTATTTTTATTCTATGTCTATTTAGAAATCACTTTTTTAAATAACTTATGCAAAAATGTTTTGTTTCCTTTTGTTGAGACATTTTCTTTGGCTAAATTTAGTTCTGTCTGCTTAATGTTGTGCTCCATATTTAGTCAAAGGTTAAACGTAGGCCTGTTGTAAAATAAATATAACTAGGCTCTTGAGGTCATTTGTTGGGTAGGCCTACGGGAGGCAATCACCTTTGATGGTAATAGCTGCAATTATAACCCTGTTTAGCCATTTTCTCTGGCCAAATGAAGTTCCAGCTGTAATGTTGTGCTTGTCTCAATGTAATTGAATTACTCAACCCATGAAAAGGAGAAAACAGAGGAGAAGCTAAACTTCATTTAATGCCACAATATAACAACATGTTCACATGTTCCCCATAACAATGACTTGTTTTACTTCTGATATTACACAGTTTAGAAACCTCTGTGAAGGTGTGGTTGTCACGCCCTGGCCACGGAGAGGCTTTTTACTCTCTATTTAGGTTAGGCCAGGGTGTGACTAGGGTGGGCATTCTATGTTCTTTTTTCTATGTTTTTGTATTTCTTTGTTTTTGGCCGGGTATGGTTCTCAATCAGGGACAGCTGTCTGTCGTTGTCTCTGATTGAGAACCATACTTAGGTAGCCTTTTCCCACCTGTGTGGTGTGTTTCTGTTTCGTGTGTTTTGGTTTTGTATTTAGTGTTCAGTTCTATTTAATAAAATGAGGAACACGTACGACGCTGCACCTTGGTCCTCACCTTCTTCCTCTGAATGCCGTGACAGTGGTGTTGTATGGATATTATTAAGCATAGCTACTGACTTTGACAGCTGAACTTGAGGTCAGGAAGAATGGTTTATGCCTCCCAGAGTTACTCCTTCAATCTAATATTTAATGAAATCACCAGGTAGCCTATTGCTGTGACAAAGATGTGTCAGTGGCAGATTGCTAAACTGTATTTTATATGGATAATATTCATGTAGACTACTCTATTTTTGCAACGCAAAACAGGAGAAAAAGATAAGCAAGTGCTTTCTGGTCAATAATCTTATGTGCACCCGCTTTGCACGCCAATGCTGATGACTGGTCATTGGTCAACAGTCAAGACTTGAACATTTTTGGTTCTGAAGCACAGATTTTGATGTTTTTAAATAATAATTTGGTGCAATGTTATAGGCCTATGTTAATGACCAGATTGAGCAAGCACAAATATTAGTCTATATAAAATCTATTCAAATATGTATATATATATATAAAATAAAAAATACATCTCACTCAGGTTCACACTCAAAACCTTCCCACAACCTGCTCACAACCATCTCACAAACCCCAATTTGAGATCCGCTGCGCTAGCTCACCCGACCTGTATTGATGGAAAGTTTGCTGGTCCTATCAGAGGGCCAAGTGTGCGTTTCACTAGCCAATCTCTGGCTGCGTTGAGAGTAATCCATGGAGACTCTGTCTGTGCCACAAAATGAGTGACTAAATGTAAAAAAACCTGGCCAGATAATTTCAAGTCAGTCTCAAATCAAAGTCGAGTCCCAAGTCATGAGGGTCCAAGTCCAAGTCAAGTCTCAAGTTATTATATTTTCTATCAACTTGAGTCTCAAGTCATCGTCAGTTGTTTGACTCGTTGAGTAGAGACAAATCTGTCCATCCCTGCTCCCGCTCTCCCTCCCCGGCGCTATAGTGCGCCAGTCTGCCCATCATTGTGCACACCTGTCACCATCGTTACGCGCACCAGCACGTCTTTTTTGGACTCATCTGGACTCCATTACTTTGTTGATTGCCTCTCCTATATCTATCTGTTCCTCGGATTCATTCTTGTGTCAGCAATATTGTCGTTATGTTACTGCTGTCCAGATGCTCTCCTTGTTTGTTTCATGCCGGTTATTTATTAAATGTTCACTCCCTGTACTTGCTTCTCGTCTCCCAGCGTCTGTCCTCACACAAATCTACTTAAAATGCTGAGTGTGGTACCAAATTAAATTTTAGAAGACTGCTGTACATTTCACCTCTCTAGTTATTGGTACATACATTTGAAATCACAAATGTACATACACTTAGGAGTCATTAAAACTAGTTTTTCAACCATTCCACACATTTCTTGTTAACAAACTATAGTTTTGGCAAGTCGGTTAGGACATCTACTTTGTGCATGACACAAGTCATTTTTCCAACAATTGTTAACAGTTCCAGTGGGTCAGAACATTACATACACTACATTGACTGTGCCTTTAAACAGCTTGGAAAATTCCATAAAATGATGTCATGGCTTTAGAAGCTTCTGATAGGCTAATTGACATAATTTGAGTCAATTGGAGGTGTACCAGTGGATGTATTTCAAGACCTACCTTCAAACTCAGTGCCTCTTTGCTTGACATCATAGGAAAATCAAAAGAAATCTGCCAAGACCTCAGAAAAAAAATGGTGGACCTCCACAAGTCTGGTTCATCCTTGGGAGCAATTTCCAAATGCCTGATGGTACCACGTTCATCTTTACAAACAATAGTACACAAGTATAACACCATGGGATCACGCAGCCGTCATACCACTCAGGAAGGATATGCATTCTGTATCCTAGAGATGAACGTACTTTGATGTGAAAAGTGCAAATCATTCCCAATACAACAGCAAAGAACCTTGTGAAGATGCTGGAGGAAACAGGTACAAAAGTATCTATGTCCACTGTAAAACGAGTCCTAGATCAACATATCCTGAAAGGCCGCTCAGCAAGGAAGAAGCCACCGCTTCAAAACAACCATAAAAAAGTCAGAGTACAGTTTGCAACTGCACATGGAGACAAAGAACGTACTTTTTGGAGAAATGTCCTCTGGTCCGATGAAAGAAAAAATAGAACTGTTTGGCCATAATGACCATTGTTATATTTGGAGGAAAAAGGGGGAGGCTTGCATGCTGAAGAACACCATCCCAACCGTGAAGTACGGGGGTGGCAGCATCATGTTGTGGGGGTGCTTTGCTGCAGGAGGGACTGGTGCACTTCACAAAATGGATGGCGTCATGAGGCAGGACAATTATGTCGATTTATTGAAGAAACATCTCAAGACATCAGTCAGGAAGTTAAAGCTTGGTCGCAAATGGTTCTTCCAAATGGACAATGACCACAAGCACACTTCCAAAGTTGTGGTAAAATGGCTTAAGAACAACAAAGTCAAGGTATTGGAGTGGCCATCACAAAGCCCTGACCTCAATCCTACAGAAAATGTGGACAGAACTGAAAAAGGATGTGCGAGGCCGACAAAGCTGACTCAGTTACATCAGCTCTGTCAGGAGGAAGGGGCCAAAATTCACCCACCTTATTGTGGGAAGCTTGTTGATGGCTACCCGAAACGTTTGACCCAAGTTAAACAATTTAAAGGCAATGCTACCAAATACTAATTGAGTGTATGTCAACTTCTGACCCACTGGGAATGTGATGAAAGAAATAAAAGCTGAAATAAATAATTCTCTCTACTGTTATTCTGACATTTCACATTCTTAAAATAAAGTGGTGATCCTAACTAACTTAAGACAGGAAATATTTACTAGGATTTAATGTCAGTAATTGGGAAACACTGAGTTTACATGTATCTGGCTAACGTGTATGTAAACGTCCGACATCAACTGTAGCTATATGACGTATTCTAGTCTATCAAATCTCAAAAGTATTTATATCAGCTGTATCTCATACAGCCACTTGTCTCCTGTATCAAACTTCAAGGACAACCAGTGAATTTCTTCCATTTCCCTGACCAAGTGGACTGTTTAAATTAAAGTAACAACAATCTCTCGCTTGTAAATTTCCACACAACGCACCAACACTTTAGCTTGTTGGCTCCAGTTAGTGTTACCTCGGTAACCTCAGTGTTATAGAGCAGTGGGAAATGTGACTCACCGGGTCTTTAGCTTGCTGCGCTAGTATGGCATAGGTGGAGATCCTGCTGCAAAGGCATTTGGTGTGGACAGCGGCAGAAGCGAGCGTTTGGCAGCCCTCTGTGTCCCAGTTCTCAGCACCAGCTTCCCTGAAGATGGGGGAAACATGGGACACACACAGTGAGGGAAACACACACACCAACACACACAAAAAAAAAAGAGAGAGAGAGAGAGAGAGAGAGAGAGAGAGAGAGAGAGAGAGAGAGAGAGAGAGAGAGAGAGAGAGAGAGAGAGAGAGAGAGAGAGAGAGAGAGAGAGAGAGTGTGTACACAAACAACAAGTGTGCAGTTAAAATTGGCAAAAAACACACCTTTCTTTCCACAGGGCCGTGGAGTGGGACATGGATGCAGCTTAAGCCCCACCCTCCTCATTATATGTATGAACGACTTGGAAAGGGCACTAGAACAGTCTGCAGTACCTGGCCTCACCCTACTAGAATCTGAACTCAAATGTATACTGTTTGCTGATGATCTGGGGATTCGGTCACCAACCAAGGGCCTACAGCAGCACCTAGATCTTCTGCACATATTCTGCCAGACCTGGGATCCGACAGTAAATCCCAGTAAGACCAAAATAATGGTGTTCCAAAAAAGGTCCAGTCACGAGGACCACAAATACAAATTCCATCTAGACACCGTTGCCCTAGAGCACACAAAAAACTATACATACAGTAACTTGGCCGAAACATCAGCGCCACAGGTAACATCCACAAAGCTGTGAACGATCTGAGAGACAAGACAAGAAGGGCATTCTATGCCATCAAAAGGAACATTAAATTTGACACACCAATTAAGATCTGGCTAAATATACTTGAATCAGTTATAGAACCCATTGCCCTTTATGTTTGTGAGGTCTGGGGTCCGCTCACCAACCAATAATTCACAAAATGAGACAAACCTTTTAAAAAATCCAATAATAATAATAATGCATGCTGAGCAGAATTAGGCCGATACCCGCTAAGTATTCAGATCCAGAAAAGAGCAGCTAAATTCTATAACCACCTAAAAGGAAGCAATTCCCAAACCTTACATAATAAAGCCATCACCTACAGAGAGATGTACCTGGAGAAGAGTCCCCTAAGCAAGCTGGTCCTGGGGCTCTGTTCACAAACACAAACAGACCCCACAGAGCACCAGGACAGCAACACAATTAGACCCAAGCAAATCATGTGAAAACAATATGATAATTACATGAGACATTGGAAAGAATTAACAAAAAAACTGAGCAAACTAGAATGCTATTTGGCCCAGTAGAGAACACAGTGGCAGAATACCTGACCACTGTGACTGAACCAAATTTAAGGAAAGCTTTGACTATGTACAGATTCTGTGAGCATAGCCTTGCTATTGAGAAAGGCCACAGTAGGCAGACCAGGCTCTCAAAAGAAGACGGGCTATGTGCACACTGCCCACAAAATGAGGTGGAAACTGAGCTGCACTTCCTAATCTCCTGCCAAATGTATGTATTTGTAACTCTGAAACCCATTTGCATTGCTAGTTATAGCCTAATGTTAGCGAGCTAGCTAACCTTGAACCTAGTTGGTTAGCTTTAGGTACCTGCAGTTTAATACTACAGCAATTCATGCATGGATTGGGATTATGGGTCTTTGTTTAGCTAGCTAGCTACATGTCTAAACAAAAGACTCCACTTTGCCAGGTGATTCCATGACCCATCAAGTTAGCCAGTTGGGTCTGGGGGTGACTAGTCAAGTTAATCAGGTGTGTCTCGGGGTGATTACGGCCATCTTTCGCATTTCATGAACCTGTGTACATGTCTAGACAATGGTGACCCATCCAATTAGCTAGATGTGGCTAGGGAGTGGTTATAGCATTTATTTCACTAGACCCATCAATTTAGACAACTATGTCGGCATAAAATGAATCTAATAACTATAAAATATGTTTATCTGGACACCTTTTATTTTATGCCAGTAACCATTTCCCTGTACCGTTTACACATTTCTGTATCATGTGCATGTGGCAATTACACTTAGATTTGATTTGATATAGTGTGTGTTTACCAGAGACGTTCATTTCAAGAACAACATGACCTGCACCAAAGTCAGATTAGGATATATTCCAAGGACTAGATAAAGTGTATTTTTATCTGACGCTACTACTTTCACCACTTTTAGTCTTAATCTATAGTTGTTTACTACATTACCTTACTTGCTTTGTTTAGCATATGGCCTCACAAGTGAATCCTTAACTTCTTTGGGGTAGGGGGCAATATTTTCACGTCGGGATGAAACCTGCTACTATGGACCAGATCCTAGGATATGCATGTCATTAGTAGATTTGGATAGAAGACACTCACTCTGAAGTTTCTAAAACTGTTTGAATGATGTCTGTGAGCATAATAGAACTCATATGGCAGGCAAAAAGCTGAGAGAAAATCCAACCAGGAAGTGGGAAATCTGAGGTTTGTAGGTTTTCAACTCTTTGCTTATCCAAGATACAGTGGCAATTGGGTCATGTTGTATTCCTAAGGCTCACGCTAGATGTCAACAGTCTTTAGAACCTTGTTTGATGCTTCGACTGTTGAGTGGGGCCGAATGAGAGGGGAATGAGTCAGGTGTCTGGCAGAGAGCCACAGGCTTGTGACCTCACGTTCCATTACAGACATTACAGACAAAGGAATTCTCCGGTTGGAATATTATTGAAGATTTATGTTAAAAATATCCTAAAGATTGATTCTATACATCATTTCACATGTTTCTACGGACTGTAACGGAACCTTTTGGACTTTTCGTCCGTACTTTCCGCTGGACTTGCACGCACGTTGTGAGTTTAGATTGTGTACTGAACGTGCAAACAACAAGGAGGAATTTGGACATAAATTATGGACATTATCGAACAAAACAAATATCTATTGTGGAAATGGGATTCCTGGGAGTGCATTCTGATGAAGACCATCAAAGGTAAGTGAATATTTATAATGCTATTTATGACTTCTGTTGACTCCAACATGGTGGATGTCTCTTTGGGTTGATTTGTCATCTGAGTGCCGTACTCAGATTATTGCATCGTGTGCTTTTTACGTTTTTTATTTTTTATGTTTGACACAGCGGTTGCATTAAGGAGAAATGGTTCTGAAATTCCATGTATAATACTTGTATTTTCATCAACATTTATGATGACTATTTCTGTAAATTGATGTGGCTCTACTGAACATAACGCGCCAATGTAAACTCAGATTTTTGGATTTAAATATGAACTTTACCGAACAAAACATACATGTTTTGTGTAACATGAAGTCCTATGATGAAGATCATCAAAAGTTAGTGATTAGTTTATCTCTATTTGTGCTTTTTGTGACTCCTCTCTTTGGCTGGAAAAATGGCTGTGTTTTTCCTGTGATTTGGCTCTGACCTCATATAATCGTTTGGTGTGCTTTCGTCGTAAAGCTTTTTTGAAATCTGACACTGTGGCTGGATTTACAACAAGTGTATCTTTAAAATGGTGTAAAATACATGTGTTTTAATTATGGGATTTCTGTTGTTTTGAATTTGACGCCCTGCAGTTTCACTGGCTGTTGACGAGGTGAGACACTACCGTCCCACATACCCTAGAGAGGGTTTTAAAGAGATAGGAGGGGCTAAGGTGTGACAAAGTTGAATAGGTGTAGACAAAGAAGAGCTCTCCAGTAGGTGTGCCAAAACATAGGGACATTTTCAAGGGACATTTTCAAGGGACATTTTCAAGGGACATTTTCTCAAAAGGAAGTTAGAATTTCATCAACTTTCAAAGCAGAATTACTTTCCCATTGTTCCTCAACTGCAGTGGATGATATACCATTTTGTAGCTCTGAGTCTCTGCTTTTATCCAACGTAAAAAACACAATTTCAATTTTTGCTCCATAATACCAAATTGTGGTGGTCGGTCACATACAGCTATATATACATTTCAATATTCGTATGTGGACACCCCTTCAAATTAGTGGATTCGGCTATTTCAGCCACACCCATTTCTGACAGTTGTACAAAAAAACCGAGCACACAGACATGCAATCTCCATATCTCCATAAACAAACATTGGCAGTAGAATGGCCTTACTGAAGAGCTCTTCAACATGGCACTGTCATAGGCACTGTCCAACAAGTCAGTTCATACATGTTCTGCCCTGCTAGAGCTGCCCTGGTCGACTGTAAGTGCAGCCATTGTGATTTGGAAACGTCTAAGAGCAACAACGACTCTGAAGCAAATTGGTAGACCAGTCAAGCTCACAGAACTGGAAGGCGCAGTGCTGAAGCCCGTACTGCATAAAACTTGTCTGTCCTCACTTGAAACACTCACGACCAAGTTCTAAACTGGCTCTGGAAACGTCAGCACAACAACTGTTCATTGGGAGCTTCATGAAATGGGTTTCCATGGCCGAGCAGCTGCACACAAGCCTAAGATCACCATGCGCAATGCCAAGCTTCAGCTGGAGTGGTGTAAAGCTCGCCGTCAATGGACTCTGGAGCAGTGAAAATGCGTTCTCTTGAGTGATTAATCACACTTCACCACCAGCAGCACGACGAATGAATAAGGGTTTGGTGGACGCCAGGAGAACGCTACCTGCCCAAATGCATAGTGCCAACTGTAAAGTTTGGTGGAGGAGGAATAATGGTCTGGGGCTGTTTTTCATGGTTCAGGCCAGGCCCCTTAGTTCCAGTCAAGAACATTTGTGCTTATTATGTCTCTTCTCCAAATAGTTGTAAACTTGTATAGATGTGGAGTAAATGAGCTTCCACTCCCCCATTTTTGAAATATTCTCTCTCTCTGTCTCTCTCTTGTCCTGTTAGGCAATGTTGTGCCTCTCCTCTCTCTCCTGATGAATTAGATCGTGGTTTGCCTCGCTCTCTGTGGGTGATGTGTTTTAAATTCTCGAATGAAAAGTGTGATGTTAAGGTTGATCAATGGGAACATTCAGAGTTTCTAATTGAACTAATGACCAGCCTTACAGACATTGACATGCCAACCATGCTCTACTACAAATGTCTTGTACCAGTTTTACTATTTATAACAGTGATACAAGTCTTCAAAGAGCTGTTAGAAAGTGACTCTAACTGTACTAATGACCAGTCTGACACACAGCTATCGACACTAAAGATATGCTCTGCTTTGTCTCTGGCACGTCAACTAATGCCAGAATGTGGCGCCAGTTATAACAGAGTTGTTATGAGAATTCCAAGAGTTTCTTTAGAGCAATATGTATGCTTAGCCCTGACACTTACTGAACTAACTGTCAGCCCCCTCAGGACTTGGCGTTAATTAAGTACAGCTGAAACAGAATTTACTGCCTCTGTTATAACACAGCTGAGATGTAATCAACATTAAACCAGTTGGTAATGCTGCCACCATACACAGACAGAGACACAGAAGGCAAACAGGAAGCCATGTTCTTGTTCAAAAGGAGTTATTATTAATGAAGGAGTTTTTTCCTCACAAACTTCTATTGTCCCTCATGAACCCGGCGATTCAGAATACACTTCACAGTTCCAGTTTGGATCCTAGTTGGAAAGAGAGGTAGAGACACAATTTTAAGAAACCACCTTCCTTCTAAATTATCTTTCATAGCTGTACTAGGTCAAACGCCTGCTGTGGAAGGGCCAAAGATTTGGTAGACCAACAGCTTTGAGGGCATGGTCAGGGGCAAAAGGATATCAGTCTGCAACCTGGTAAGGGACAGACAGTTACTATGCTGTAAACACTGGCATGGCACCTGCTAGAGATTATAATCTGAGCCCTGGCATATAACACTTAGATTACACTGATTACAACAGACAGACAGACAGACAGACAGACAGACAGACAGACAGACAGACAGACAGACAGACAGACAGACAGACAGACAGACAGACAGACAGACAGACAGACAGACAGACAGACAGACAGACAGACAGACAGACAGACAGACAGACAGACAGACAGACAGACAGACAGACAGACAGACAGACACACACACACACACACACAAGCCCAGCTGGTTGACATATAATCAGTGATTATCTGTGACTGTCTGCTGAACTATGGATAGGCAATGTGTGTGTCTGTCTGTTGCATAAAAAGTATCTGTTAGAGACCCATAATTTGGAGTATGTCATGGCTACATGTTACAGGTACATGTCATAGCTACATGTAATAGGTACATGTCATAGCTACATGTCATAGCTACATGTCAAAGCTACATGTCATGGCTACATGTTATAGCTACATGTTACAGGTAGATGTCATAGCTACATGTCATAGCTAAATGTTATAGCTACATGTTACAGGTAGATGTCATAGCTACATGTTGCAGGTAGATGTCATAGCTACATGTTACAGGTAGATGTCTTAGCTACATGTTACAGGTAGATGTTATAGGTACATGGCATAGCTACATTTCATAGCTACATGTCATAGCTACATGTCATAGCTACATGTTATAGTTAGATGTCATAGCTACATGTTATAGCTACATGTAATAGCTACATGTCATAGCTACATGTCATAGATACATGTTATAGGTAGATGTCATAGCTACATGTTATAGCTACATGTTATGGCTACATGTCATAGCTACATATTACAGGTAGATGTCATAGCTACATGTCATAGCTACACATTACATGTAAATGTCATAGCTACATGTTATAGCTGCATGTTACAGGTAGATGTCATAGCTACATGTCATAGCTACATGTCATAAGTACATGTTACAGGTAGATGTCATAGCTACATGTCATAGCTACATGTCATAGCTACATGTCATAAGTACATGTTACAGGTATATGTCATAGCTACATATCATAGCTACATATCATAGCTACATGTAGCTATGTCAGACATACACACGTACACACTCAGACATTCACCTTCACAACTATCTCTGATATAAACACGTACTGTACACACTCAGACATTCACCTTCACAACTATCTCTGATATAAACACGTACTGTACACACTCAGACATTCACCTTCACAACTATCTCTGACATACACACATACTGTACACACTCAGACATTCACCTTCACACTCATATCCTTCCACATGACCCAGTTGTTACATATTGTGTCTAAGCAGTGACACTACAAACACTGAAGAGATCTTTAGTGATGGTGACACTGCTAACGGATAGCAGCATGCACTCAGTGTGTGTGTGTTTGTGTGTGTGTGTCAAAGAGAAAGAGAGAACACATATTCATATACAAGAGTGCACATACGTGTGTGTGTGTGCAAGGGTGTGTGTGTGTGTGTGTGTGTGTGTGTGTGTGTGTGACATTGTGTGTGTGTGTGTGTGTGTGTGTGTGTGTGTGTGTGTGTGTGTGTGTGTGTGTGTGTGTGTGTGTGTATGTGTGTCAAAGATATAGAGAGAACACATATTCATATACAAGAGTGCACATCACGTGTGTGTGTGTGCAAGGGTGTGTGTGTGTGTGTGTGTGTGTGTGTGTGTGTGTGTGTGTGTGTGTGTGTGTGTGTGTGTGTGTGTGTGTGTGTGACATTCACCTTGTGTGTGTGTGTGTGTGTGTGTGTGCAAGGGTGTGTGTGTGTGTGTGTGTGTGTGTGTGTGTGTGTGTGTGTGTGTGTGTGTGTGTGTGTGTGTGTGTGTGTGTGTGTGTGTGTGTGTGTGTGTGTGTGTGTGTGTGTATGTGTGTCAAAGAGAAAGAGAGAACACATATTCATATACAAGAGTGCACATACGTGTGTGTGTGTGCAAGGGTGTGTGTGTGTGTGTGTGTGTGTGTGTGTGTGTGTGTGTGTGTGTGTGTGTGTGTGTGTGTGTGTGTGTGTGTGTGTGTGTGTGTGCAAGGGTGTGTGTGTGTGTGTGTGTGTGCAAGGGTGTGTATGTGTGTGTGTGTGTGTGTGTGTGTGTGTGTGTGTGTGTGTGTGTGTGTGTGTGTGTGTGTGTGTGTGTGTGTGTGTGTGTGTGTGTGTGTGTGTGTGTGTGTGTGTGTGTGTGCAAGGGTGTGTGTGTGTGCAAGGTGTGTGTGTGTGTGTGTGTGTGTGTGTGTGTGTGTGTGTGTGTGTGTGTGTGTGTGTGTGTGTGTGTGTGTGTGTGTGTGTGTGTGTGTGTGTGTGTGTGTGTGTGTGTGTGTGTGTGTGTGTGTGTGCAAGTGCACCTGTGTGCCTTTGAACAGACCCAAAAACCACAATTATGTTCAGCAGCGCTCTGAGAGTTAACAGTCTACCAGGAATACTAGTCAACCTCTGGAGTGGAGAGTATTCACATTTTCTATTGAACCTTTATTTAACTAGTCAGTTAAGAACAAAATCTTATTTACAATGACGGCCTACACCGACAAAACCCGGACGACGCTGAGCCAATTGTGCACCGCCCTATGGGACTCCCAATCACGACCGGTTGTGATACAGCTTGGATTCGAACCAGGGTATCTGTAGTGACGCCTCTAGCACTGAGATACAGTGCCTGAGACCGCTGTGCCCCAAGTATCATGTATCCAGGTGTAAACTTCCATGAAGAACAGACCTTGGACCAGTTAACCTTTCCAAAGTCCTTCCAAATGACCTTTTTAACTGGTACCGGTTCCCTTCAGACGAGTCCTGTGACACTTGTGGGTGTCAGAGAGCAACTCACCTGTCCCTCTCCTCAGTTGAATTCCGTGCTGTCACTGTCACTTGTCCACTCAAGATGAACATTTTTGTCATCTATCGCCCACAAGGTGCCCTTAGAGAGTTCCGAAATTATCTTGACACCTTGATAAGCTCATTTTCTGACGACGGTTCACAGCTCTTCGTATTTGGCAATTTTAACCTCCCGACTTATAATAATAATAATAATATATGCCATTTAGCAGACGCTTTTATCCAAAGCGACTTACAGTCATGTGTGCATACATTCTACGTATGGTTGGTCCCGGGAATCGAACCCACTACCCTGACGTTACAAGCGCCATGCTCTACCAACTGAGCTACAGAAGAACTTCTGCCTTCGATTCATATCTTTCCAACTCTCTCTTTTCAACCCTTGCCTCATTTGAACTCACTCTTTCCCAGTCCCCTCCCACTCACAAGGCAGGCAATACACTTGACCTCATCTTTACTACAGGCTGTTTGCTTACCAATCTCACTGCAACCCCCTCCAGGTCTCTGATCACTACTTTGTTTCCTTTTCTCTGTCCCTCTCCTCCAACCCTAGACACTCAGCCTCTACTGGTCATGCGCGATCTCAACCTTCGCTCTCTCCCACTATTCTCTCCTCTTCTATCATCTCTGCTAAATTCTTCTCCCTTCGGTATTCTGATTCTGCCTCTTCAACCTTACTCTCCTCCCTTTCTGCATTCTAGGACTCGCCCTGTCACCCTGCCCTCCTGTCCCCCTATCCTCCCGGCCAGCCCGGCCCTCCCCAATAGCTCCTTGGCTGAGTGACTCATTGCGAGCATCTGTAGGCAGCTGAATGAAAATGAAGGAAAAGTAAACTTCTGGAGGACCTATCATCTTTCCATTCCCTCCTTTCTACCTTCTCTTCCTCCGTATCTGCTGCTAAAGCCACATTCTAGCACTCAGCATTTCAAGCTTCTGCCTCTAACCCTATAGGAAACTCTTCTCCACCTTCTCCTCCCTCCTTAACCCCCCTGCTGTGTTCCAGTCCAATCAGAGTGATTTACAAGTTTTCATGTAGTTCATATTATCTGATTGTCATAAGGTTCCATGACTTTGTCCAAACAGGGCATCTGAACACACAAAATACATTTGGATGACTTTCATCACATTTTGGGTGTTTCAATTAGCTTTTGTACACCTGTGGTGTTCCTGGCCAAAAAGGACCGGTCATTAGAAATTAATGGGTGAGACTACAATTATTGTATAAAATTGAGTTCAGGCACATGCCCATTCATCAGATGGACACACTTCCTCTTCCAGACTCCCACATGCATGTGTGTTTGAGCACACACCTCACTTGCCTTCTTGGCTTCCATGGCAACCGCCATGGGAACCTTTCCCCAGTAGAATCTGTCCCCCACGGGGGACAGACTCTACCAATAATATATAGAACCTTTCTCGCAGCTCTGGTATATAAAGCTTTTTGAGGCCTTGCTCACAATTCATTCTGTGGCACCACAATGACCAAAAACATACTGTATATGAGGTTCTTGATCATCTCTTTGATCGTGACACTGGTGAGGAGGAGAAAGTCCTTGTTAAACTTTGACACAAAGTAGTCTGTGATAAATGGCACACTATGTTTCATCTGAGTGTATGTTACAGTCAAAATAATCCATACAAAAACAAGTTGTATGAGCTCAGGTCAATGAGGCTGTCATGACGTGGCACTTTCTGGGTATAGATTGTGGCATCCCCCTCACTCTCTCTCTCCTACACACAGGTTCTGTTATTTCAGGTTGTAAATTCCTGGCGGAGACTCTCTCCCACTGGACATGTAGAAAGAGACACAGAGAGAACAAAGGAACTCCTAAATCCCCACAATGGGGATTTGATGCAAAAGGTCCACTTGTGAGAAGGTGGGAATGGTTCGTGGACATTTAAGGGACGGATATGAGAAGTGTGTTTCATTTGGTGACCTCAGAGAGGACTGGAAACACACATAACTAGATCTCTGAATATGTACATTTCTCAATTATGGGGTTTTCATCCAATTCTTGAATAAAATGAATGAATAAAGATGAAATGATTTGTGAAATGATGTAAGGTGACCTTTAATGAAAGATAATAGTATTCCCTTTAAAGTTTAACCAAGTCATTGGCTCGCCCTCATGAGCACAGACATGATCTGGTATCAAGGAACAGCCCTTTTATACTATTACGAATAAAATCCCCTCCTGAGTAAATCCTCTTCAGACCACGCATACCTCGATGGACACCGAGGGGGCACAGGTTGAGTTTAGACCACAAAAACCTCCGTTTAAGCTAAGGTTGCAATGGTTGTTGAATTCCTAACCACGTAGGGTATTGGATACACGGACGGAAATGGTTCAATTCTGAGACTATCGATCCCTACAGAATAAGAGCAAATCTTAGATACTAATTACTAGTCTGCAGCTAGAAATCTATTCAAGAAGAACATTGCTGAATGGTACTCAGAAGTATCCATCCGAACCACGAAAGACTGATCTTCAGGGAAGCAGAGAGAGAGAGAGAGAGAGAGAGAGAGAGAGAGAGAGAGAGAGAGAGAGAGAGAGAGAGAGAGAGAGAGAGAGAGAGAGAGAGAGAGACGATGATGTTGAACTGACTCTCCAACAGACAGATGGACGATTCCAACAGAGATCAAGATGACACACTGAGCGGAAATATATATATTGATTGCAGTTATTCTGTGGAAAGGATTAGCATTTCAATTAATATAATGATCTACTGTGTAGTGATTCCTTATTTGTCTTTCCCGCTGTTCTCAGTCCACACCCCCTTCTCAGTCCACACCCACTTCCCTTTGTCCACCAAGCCGTCCTATTGGCTCAGCCCACTAGGGAACCTCCCCTATCATGTCCTTGTAACCATATCTACTGTTTGTATGTTTAAGCATTTATGTGATTATTTAGTTAGTCAGTAAATAAATGACTAAGACAATTGGTGTATGGATGATCTATAGTATAGGCTGAGTTCGTGCAGATAAACATCAATTTACGACGTTTGGAATGAGACTAACGTGAGGTAAAGAATAATTAATTAATTAGAAGACTAATTGATCAGATATTAAAATATCTGAAGAGTTATATTAGGAAAATTATAACTTTGTAATCTGAAGATTTTCCTTGGTGCCCCGAAATCCTAGTTAATTACATTTACATGATTAGTTTAATTACGTAATAATAATTACAGAGAATTGATTTGATAAAATAACAGTCTTTACTTGAATATAATGATGCCAAAGACACGACGAGACCTTCAGGCCATAAATTGCAAATAGAAGTTCAAAACTTGTAATGTTCACAAGAACGTAAGCTGATAAAAAGATCTAACACAACATTAGGTGATAATATATGTATTATTATGGATTTAGAACCAGCTATAATAGGGCGGTCATTTTGGACCGGGAACACAGAATTAGTTAATTTTAACATGAAACGAACACAACAGGAGGGTTAATCCACCACCTCCTCCAAACTCATTCTCTGTGGACAACACTGTCAACCACTTTGAAAAGAAGGTTGGTGACACCTGCTCCTCATTCAGTCAGCCTATTGAGTCCACTGATTCAAACTCTCACAGAACTACCCTACGTCTTGACCTCTTTCTCCCCTCTCTCTCCAGATGAAATCCGGCGATAAGTGAGGTCCGGTCGCCTCAGACAACATGCTCCATCTACACCTCACCTCCTTCAGAGCATCTCTGGAGACCGTCTCCTGCTGCAACCTATTCAGAATTGTGCAGCCAGCCTGGTGTTCAACCTTCCCAAAGCCTCCCATGTCACCCAGCTCCTCCTCACACTCCACTGGCTTCCTGTTGAACACTAGAGCCAAACTAAGAGAAGCTGCCCTTCCAAAGGACAGATCAAAACAACACATTGTCTCTGTATCTGCTGTACCAGAGGAATGTTTCACTGCTGGTTCATTTTGTTTCCCTGTCAGTCATTTTCTCATTGGATATTAAAGTGTATTTTAGTCCTTTGTTCATTAGTCCTTTGAGTGGTTTTATTCTATTAGCAGGGATGAGGTGGAAGGTGAGCAGGACAGAGCTGGTTGGTGCTACTCTTTCTATCAGTAGGAGTCACGACAAAAGCCAAGCATGCAACACACATAAACGCACGCACACACACACACACAACAATGGCACATGTAGGCGTGCGGCTTATCCCAAGGAACAGGGGGAGGATGGCAGACAAACACTCTCAATCTGGTTATAAGGAGATCGGTGCTTAGGCTTTCCATGGATGAGTGAGAAAATAAGGGAGCAGGACATTGAAAAACAGAATAAGGGAGCGGGACATTGGAAGACAGAATAAGGGATGAGGACATTGGAAGACAGAATAAGGGATCGGGACATTGGAAGACAGAATAAGGGATCAGGACAATGAAAGACAGAATAAAGGAGCAGGATGATAATATATAATAATAATATATGCCATTTAGCAGACGCTTTTAACCAAAGCAACTTACAGTCATGTGTGCATACATTCTACGTATGGGTGGTCCCGGGAATCGAACCCACTACCCTGGCGTTACAAGCGCCATGCTCTACCAACTGAGCTACAGAAGGACCACATAATGAAAGACAGAATAAGGGAGCAGGACAATGAAAGACAGAATAAGGGGGCAGGACAATGAAAGACAGAATAAGGGGGCAGGACAATGAAAGACAGAATAAGGGGGCAGGACAATGAAAGACAGAATAAAGGAGCAGGACAATGAAAGACAGAATAAGGGATCAGGACAATGAAAGACAGAATAAGGGATCAGGACATTGAAAGACAGAATAAAGGAGCAGGACAATGAAAGACAGAATAAAGGAGCAGGACAATGAAAGACAGAATAAAGGAGCAGGACAATGAAAGTTAGAATAAAGGAGCAGGACAATGAAAGACAGAATAAAGGAGCAGGACAATGAAAGATAGAATAAAGGAGCAGGACAATGAAAGACAGAATAAAGGAGCAGGACAATGAAAGACAGAATAAGGGATCAGGACAATGAAAGACAGAATAAGGGATCAGGACATTGAAAGACAGAATAAAGGAGCAGGACAACGAAAGACAGAATAAAGGAGCAGGACAACGAAAGACAGAATAAAGGAGCAGAACAATGAAAGACAGAGTAAAGGAGCAGGGCAATGAAAGACAGAATAAAGGAGCAGGACAATGAAAGACAGAATAAAGGAGCAGGACAATGAAAGACAGAGTAAAGGAGCAGGGCAATGAAAGACAGAATAAAGGAGCAGGACAACGAAAGACAGAATAAAGGAGCAGGACAATGAAAGACAGAGTAAAGGAGCAGGGCAATGAAAGACAGAATAAAGGAGCAGGACAACGAAAGACAGAATAAAGGAGCAGGACAACGAAAGACAGAATAAAGGAGCAGGACAATGAAAGACAGAATAAAGGAGCAGGACAATGAAAGACAGAATAAAGGAGCAGGACAATGAAAGACAGAATAAAGGAGCAGGACATTGAAAGACAGAATTAGGGAGCCAAAAAACAGTCTAAAAAAACATTTCAGGGAAAATAAATCTGATTTAACCATTCAGATACAAGTCCAGGGATCATATTTGTATATGATTTCGAACCACCTATGGATGTGGTTTGCATATGGCTCCAAAATATCAGATTGAAATTTGCTTTCTGGCTGTTCAGACTGCAGGAAATAGTTCAGACCAAAATCGGATATGAAAAAAAATGGGATTTTTTAATAAGTCAATTCAAACTGCCTATGTGAACAATGCTACAATTGTCCATTAATTTCCTTTGAGGTGCCCCATGGGCTCCCAGTGACAATACACTTCCTCAATAAATATGAGATTCATAACATTAATGTCTAATCGTCAACTTTGTCTCGATGGTGGTGTCGTTATGATGTTGGTGTCGTTACTGTATACTCTCTCTCTAACATCTTGTGCAGGAGTGCTTCAGTGCAACCTCCGGCCCCTGGCCCTTGGTCCCTGGCCAGGCTAATCGCTAACTCCTAAGCCTCTTTAGAGGGATTAGCTATCTTCCTGGTGTGCTAGCTAGCCCAGAGCAACGGCAACCAGTGTTCCTTAGCCCAGAGCAAAGGAACACTGGTTGCCATGAGATCCTATGCAGACTTTGGAAACCTATTCTTCATGCTGGCACCAAATGATCTCTGACAATAACTAATTTTGATTCTACTTATACTGAACAAAAATATAAACACAACATGTCAAGTGTTGGTCCCATGTTTCATGAGCTGAAATAAAACATCCCAGACTTGTTTCATACCCACAAAAAGCTTATTTCTCTCAAATTGTGTGCACAAATTTGTTTACATCCCTGCTAGTGAGCATTTCTCCTTTGCCAAGATAATCCATCCACCTGGCAGGTGTGGCATATCAAGAAGATGACTAAACAGCAGGATCAGGTGCACCTTATGCTAGGGGCAACAAAAGGCCACTAAAATGTAAAGTTTTTTCACACAACACAATGCCACAGATGTGTTTGACGGAGCGTGCAATTGGCATGCTAACTGCAGGAATGTACACCAGACCTGATGCCAGAGAAATACATTTTAATTTCTCTACCAAAAGCCGCCTCCATCGTCGTTTTAGAGAATTTGGCAGTACATCCAACCGGTCTCACAACCGCAGACCACGTGTAACCACGCCAGCCCGGGACCTGAGACAGCTGATGAAACTGTGGGTTTGCACAACCAAATAATTTTTTGACAAACTGTCAGAAACAGTTTCATGGAAGCTCCTCTGCATGCTCGTCGTCCACACCAGAGTCTTGACCTGACTGCAGTTTGACGTCGTAACTGACTTCGGTGGACAAATACAAACCCTCGATGCCCAAATGCACGTTGGAAAAGTATGCTCTTCACGGATGAATCCCGGTTTCAACAGTACCGGACAGATGGCAGACAGCGTGGTGTTGTGTGGGAGAGTGGTTTGCTGATGTCAACATTGTGAACAGAGTGCCCTATGGTGGCGGTGGGGTTATGGTACAAGCACGGCCCCATTAACATTGATGGGGCTGTAGTGGAGCAGGTTGAGAGCTTCAAGTTGCTTGGCGTCCACATCACCAACAAACTAACATGGTCCAAGCGTTCCAAGACATTTGTGAAAAGGGCATGGCAAAACCTATTCCCCCTCAAAAGGTTTTACAGCTGCACCATCGAGAGCATCCTGACGGGTTGCATCACTGCCTGGTATAGCAACTGCTCTGCCTCCGACCGCAAGACACTACAGTAGGGTAGTGTGAACGGCCCAGTACATCACCAGGGCCAAGCTTCCTGCCATTCAGGAACTTTATACCAGGCGGTGTCAGAGGAAAGCCCTAAAAATTGTCAAAGACTCCAGTCATCCCAGTCATCCCAGTCATAGACTGTTCTCTCTGCTACCATATGGCAAGCGGTACCGGAGATCAAGTCCAGTACCAAGAGGCTCCTAAATAACCTCTACCCCCAGGCCATAAGACTCCTGAAAAGCTCATTTGCATTGACCCCCCTCCCCCATAACACAGCTGCTACACTCTGTTATTATCACTTTAATAACTCTACCTACATGTAAATATTACCTAAATTAAACTGCTTCCTCAGCCAAAACAGTCAACTTTGGCTCTGTCTCCTTGTCATAAAAGCATATACCCTCACAACAGACAACTACTGTGCATGTACACTAGTGCAAGAGAATAGATCTAATAGAATAGACTCACCCCTTTAGCACTCAAACTATGGGTCCAGAGATGGAGGTATGTCCCAAACTATGGGTCCAGCGATGGAGGTATGTCCCAAACCATGGGTCCAGCGATGGAGGTATGGCCCAAACTATGGGTCCAGCGATGGAGGTATGTCCCAAACTATGGGTCCAGAGAAGGAGGTATGTCCCAAACTATGGGTACAGCGATGGAGGTATGTCCCAAACTATGGGTCCAGTGATGGAGGTATGTCCCAAACTTTGGGTCCAGAGATGGAGGTATGGCCCAAACTATGGGTCCAGCGATGACTGTAGCATGTCTCTAAAGTTCTGTACAATTAACCTACACTCTAGTTGCCAATACTTTTGCCCATACCCTGACATGGTGTGGCTATATTGTATACCTACACCATACATCCAAGATGTTGCATGGAACAGCTCTATACTAAACCCCCAGCAGTGTCCAGCAGCCCTAACAGGTGAAGTCATTCTGACTCTAGCCTAAACTCTAGCTGTCCATAGACACAGCATAAAGCAAACTAAAGTCTACAATCTTGGAGTGTGTGTGTGAGTAGTGTTTAAAGTGGAGTGTGTGTGTGTAATGTTTCAAGCAGTGTGTGTGTGAGTAGTGTTAAAAGCAGAGTGTGTGTGTGAGTAGTGTTTAAAGTGGAGTGTGTGTGTGTAATGTTTCAAGCAGTGTGTGTGTGAGCGTCTGCAGGCTAAAGTCAGTCATGCTGTGGAGAGCTGTTGGACAGAGTGGCAGCTTCCCTTCTGCTCTGTCAGACGGAAAAGTGGAGCAGCCGTCACCCATCCCCCTCCCTCTCCCCCTCTCTCATCCCTCGCTCCGATACCCCCACCCTCTGAATAGCACGTCCGCTGGATGCCTGCCAGAGGGAGGAAGAGGAGGAGTAAGAACAGGAGGAGTAAATGGAGATCTATTTCCACTTCAGGTAGATATCGCCAATAGGGGGCTTAATGTAAGGGGGTGTGACCACGCTTATTCACAGACAGACAGACAGACAGACAGACAGACAGACAGACAGACAGACAGACAGACAGACAGACAGACAGACAGACAGACAGACAGACAGACAGACAGACAGACAGACAGACAGACAGACAGACAGACAGACAGACAGACAGACAGACAGACAGACAGACAGAGACAGACAGACAGGACAGACTTAATCTCCCTTGTGTTAAATATCCTCCTTACCCTGTCTGACATTTAGATAGATTTCTACAAGAATCAAATTAAAAACACACGAAAAAAATATTTTCAGAATGTCTTAGTTCTGAGCCTTTACATTTGCTTAAGTTATATGTTGATCATTTGATATGTTAACCCTTTATGTGGGCACAGAGAGGTTGCCTGAGCTAAGTTAATTTGAGGAAGTGAAACATGACTGCTTGAGCAATGGTGCACCGTGGTTGGTCAGTTCAGGTTGGCCCAGGATTGGCCAGATATCACCTTGCTTACAGAATGATGCAGATACTCACTGTTATACAGCTACTCCATGTCTTTTGGCTGGAAGAATAACATGCAGCACACTGTGATATAACATCTACATACCACAAGAAGATTAAAGTGTTTTGTTCAGTGTAGTATGTGGGTAGGTTTTGTGGCTTTTATGTTTGTGTGTGAGCTTGAGGTGGGTAGGTTTGTAGCGGCTGACCAGTGATAGTGTAGTGATGTGCATGTGTGTATGTTTGCGTGTGTGGGTGTGTGCATAAGCGTGTGTATGTGTGTGTGTCCCAGCCAAGTCACCTGCGATACAAGTCAGTGTGTGACGTTCATCCACATCAGAGGATGTTAGGAGAAACGTGGAAACTGGCCACTAGGGGCAACAGTGAGCGCTGTTATCTTCAAGTAGGTTTTGGTTTTGCTAGGGTGCTGTGGATGGGGATGGTGCGTGGGAACAATGCAGGAGTGGCTTTGGGACAAGTCTCTGAATGTCCTTGAGTGGCCCAGCCAGAGCCCGGACTTGAACCCAATCGAACATCTCTGGAGAGACCTGGAAATAGCTGTGAAGCAACGCTCCCCATCCACCCTGACAGATCTTGAGAGAAACCCACCAAATACAGGTGTGCCAAGCTTGTAGTGTCATACCGAAGACTCTGCCAATGGTGCTTCAATTAAATACTGTTTAAACGGTCTGAATCCTTACGTAAATGTGATATTTCCGTTTTTTATTTGTTATAAATGTGCAAACATTTCTAAAAACCTGTTTTTGCTTTGTCAATATGGGGTAATGTGTGTAGATTGATGAGGGGGAAAAACAATGTAATCAATTTTATAATAAGGCTGTAACAAAACAACATTTGGAATATTCAAGGGGTCTGATTTTGAGTATTCTTGTGTTGTGTGTGTGTGTGTGTGTCAACAGGGGTTCAAGCCTCCAGATCAGGATAGTGTTCTGGGTCAGGGGCGAGAGAGATGCTGGAGGCAAGGTCAGGGACCAATGTCAGAGAGAAGCATAAAATACTTCATCCCTAAGCAGAGAGAGGCTTCAGAGACATATCCCAGCCAAGGAGAGAGAGAAAGACTTCAGAGACATATCCCAGTCAGGGAGAGAGAGAGAGACTTCAGAGACATATCCCAGCCAGGGAGAGAGAGAGAGACTTCAGAGACATATCCCAGCCAGGGAGAGAGAGAGAGAGACTTCAGAGACATATCCCAGCCAGGGAGAGAGAGAGAGACTTCAGAGACATATCCCAGCCAGGGAGAGAGAGAGAGAGACTTCAGAGACATATCCCAGCCAGGGAGAGAGAGAGACTTCAGAGACATATCCCAGCCAGGGAGAGAGAGAGAGAGAGAGAGACTTCAGAGACATATCCCAGCCAGGGAGAGAGAGATAGACTTCAGAGACATATCCCAGCCAGGGAGAGAGAGATACTTCAGAGACATATCCCAGCCAGGAGAGAGAGAGAGAGAGAGAGAGAGAGAGAGAGAGAGAGAGAGAGAGAGAGAGAGACATGACCCAGCCAAAGAGAGAGAGAGAGAGAGAGAGAGAGAGAGACATGACCCAGCCAGAGAGAGAGAGGGAGAGAGAGACATGACTCAGCCATTGAGAGAGAGAGAGATCAAATAGATCACCACTCTATGACCTGCACTCACACAGAATAGGAGCCCAGACCAATCAGCCAGGCTTCACCATCCCTGCCTGCTGCACCCCTCCTCCCCAACCCACAGAACAGCCTCCCACTGACAGCGGCACCGGCACAGACCAGCCACACCCCAGCTCCAACACCCACCAGCCCCCCCCTGCCCCCTCCAGTCCAGAAGTAACACTGGCTGACATCGTCCTGTTCATGGACTCAAATGGGAAGTTTGTTCAGGAGTAGAAACTTTTCCCTCGACACAAAAGGAGAAAGGTGTGGTGCCCAACAACACAGAGTGCCATGGAGCTGCTTGATAAGGCCCATCTCGGGTTGCTAAGCCACATAATCATACATACCGGAAGCAATGACCTGCGTGCTCAGCAGGAGTGGGTGGCGACCTCACTACGGAGAGGGATTGAGAAGGCCTCCGCAATCTTCCCCAACTCAAGAATCGTGGTGTCAACCCTTCTACAGAGGAAGGACTTCCACCCTTCCACAATCCAAAGAATAAACGCCAGCCTCTCCCAGGACTGTGCCCTGCGACCCAATGTACACCTGGCCCACCATCCCACCCTCGTTCTGGACTGTCTCTATGACCATGTTCACTTGTACAGGGAGACAGTCCCCTTTCTTGCTGAGACTCTCAAGGACGCCGCTTTAAACCGCAGTCCGACCTCTCCACCCAGGAACAGTGGAACAATCTCCACCCTGCCAAGATCACCAAGACAACACCCGGGACCAGCACCCTGGAACCCCCAGCCACGACCCCAGCACCACCAACCTCAATGCCCACCAAGGACAGCACAGCCCACCCTATCCCAGCTTCCGAGCCACCCAGACGAGGCCTCCCACCCCCCTGCCCCCCACCGCAGACCCACACTTGGAGGAGCCACAGCCCAGCAGGCTGTGAGAGGAGCAACTGGCCCAGCCCCCACCAACCAAATGAGTGACACTAAACAAATGCTGAGTCTACTATGCTCACATGTGATAGGCCGAGGATCATGGTAAGATGAGCACAAGAACTCCACCATCCTCACACTACACCCACCCAAGTGGTATGACAAAAATTCTATACTAAATGATAAACAAATCACATTTGCATAATAAGAGTTTACTTTAATTGAAAAATCCTATTGTAATAGTTCTTGTTTGATTGTGAGTGTTTGTCTCATTTTGAAGGTAAAAAAAAAAAGTCATGAAATCTTTTTACGTTGCATGTTGGAATTTACAAGGATTGAAGTCCTGTGCTTTTAGACTAAAGAGTAGAAACCCAGACTTCCTGAAATAAATTAATGATGTTGATATTGTAGTAGTACAGGAAACATGGTGCAGAGGTGATGTTTCCACTGGCTGTCCTCTAGGTTATGGGGAGATAATCATACCATCCATCCACTACCATCCACTGGCTGTCCCTAGGTTATATGGAGATAATCATCCAGGTTATAGGTTATATGGAGATAATCCACTGGCTGTCCACCATCCACTGGCTGTCCACTAGGTTATATGGAGATAATCATACCATCCACTGGCTGTCCACTAGGTTATAGGGAGATAATCATACCATCCATCCACTAAAATGAAAAGAGATAATCAAACTAAATGAAAAGGGCAGAGACTCAGGGGGAATGCTAATATGGTATAAATCTGAACTAATTCATTCAATCAAATTGATCAAAACAGGATTATTTACATGGTTAAAAATCAACAAGGAGACTGTCTTTACAGATGAAAATGTCTTCCTCTGTGCCACATACATTCCCCCCTCAGAGTCACCCTACTTCAATGAAGAGAGTTTCTCCATTCTAGAGGGGGAAATTAGTCACTTCCAGGCCCAAGGCAACGTACTGGTGGAGACCTGAATTCTAGAACAGCAGAAGAACAAGACACTATTAACAGTCATGGGGATAAACACCTACCAGGAAGCAACAACCTTTCCCTCCCCACAGACCCCCCCAGAAACAACTATGACAAAGTGGAGTACAGCTCGTGGAGCTCTGTCAAACACTGGGTCTGTACATAGTCAATGGTAGGCTGGGAGGGGACTCTTTTGGTAGGTACACCTAAAGCTCTGTCAAACACTGGGTCTGTACATAGTCAATGGTAGGCTGAGAGGGGACTCTTTTGGTAGGTACACCTAAAGCTCTGTCAAACACTGTGTCTGTACATAGTAAATGGTAGGCTGAGAGGGGACTCTTTTGGTAGGTAAAGCTCACCTAAAGCTCATCCCTTGGTAGCAGCACTGTATACGACTTCCTCAGCGACCTAAACCCAGAGTCTCTCAGAGCCTTCACAGTCAGCCCACTAACACCTCTCTCAGAGCCTTCACAGTCAGCCCACTAACACCTCTCTCAGAGCCTTCACAGTCAGCCCACTAACACCTCTCTCAGACCACAGTAAAATCACAGTGTATCTGAGAAGAGCAGAACCCAACCATGAAGCATCACGGCCCAATAAATTACATGGTACAAAACAGGCCTATAGATGGAGTGCAAACAGTACAGACATCTACCAAAAAGCAATTAATAGCCAAAAAATACAATCTCTCCTTGACACCTTTTTAGCCTTAACATTCTCCTACAGCAATGAAGGTGTCAATTTGGCTGTTTGGAACATAAACTTTATATTTGACAAATTAGCCTCCTAAGAAAGTAATTGAGAAATATATCTAATCAAAAACACAGCGAACCAGGCAACAAAAATACACGACTTCAATATGGGGAAACACTGAAGCAATACAAACACCCTGAGAACAAAAAGGAACAGCACATTAGAAATCAGCTGGATGGAATTGAGGAATCCATAGAATCAAACCACTTCTGGGAGAATTGGAATAAATTAAACAAACCTCATCATGAGGAATTGGCTCTCCAAAAAGGAGATATGTGGAGAAATCACTTTGCAAACCTCTACAGCAATATAACAAAGAGCCCAGATCAAAAAGATATACAAGAAAAATGACAAATCCTTGAATCAGCAGTCAAGACTATCAGAATACTGTGGATCCCCAATTACAGAAGAAGAACTATGCACTCTCCAACCCAAAAAGGCCTGTGGTGCTGATGGTATTTTAAATGTAATGATCAAATATACAGACCACAAATTCAAATTGGCTATACTCAAACTCTTCAACATTATCCTCGCTGCTGTTATGCAGGTGAATGAGGACCCAAAAGCGACTTGGCGAAAACAGAGTCTTTAATCCAGTAAAGTAAATATACAATCATAAAGCACAATTCCACTCGTAATGACGAGAACAGACTAGAGACTCGATCATGAACTGCAGGTTGCCTCGGGAAGGCACTTGAACGTAGCAGACTCAGACACCTGCTCACCACGCAGCATCTGAGGGAAACACGACACGACAGGGCGATACACAGACACAGCACGGTGAACAATAGACAAGGATCCGACAGGGCAGGAACGGAAAACAAGGGGAGAAATAGGGACTCTAATCAGGGAAAAAGATAGGGAACAGGTGTGGGAAGACTAAATGATTGATTAGGGGAATAGGAACAGCTGGGAGCAGGAACGGAACGATAGAGAGAAGAGAGAGAGGAAGGGAGAGAGAAAAAGGGGAACGAACCTAAAAAGACCAGCAGGGGGAAAACGAACAGAGGGAAAAGCAAAATGACAAGACAATATAAGACAATACATGACAGCTGCATGTATGTTCCCCGATATTTGGAACCAGGGATTGATCACACCAATCTATAAAAATGGAGACAAATTTAACCCAAATAATTACAGACGAATGTGCATTAACAGCAACTTGGGGGAAATTCTCTGCAGTATTATAAACAGCAGACTACATCCTTTCCTTGACGAACACAACGTCCTGAGCAGAAGCCAGATTGGATGTATAAAACATGATGGTACAACAGACCACATTTACACACTCCACACTCTAATTGATAAACAAGTAAAGCAAAACAAAGGCAAAATCTACTCGTGTTTTGTAGATTTCAAGAAAGCATTTGATTCAATTTGGCACAAAGGTCTTTTTTATAAACAAATAGGAAGTGGTATTGGAGGGAAAACATGATTTTATTAAATCAATGTACACTAAAAACAAATGTGTGGTTAAAATTGGCAACAAGTAAACAGACTTCTTCTCTCAGAGACGTGGAGTGAAACAGGGCTGCCCAATAAGTCCAACACTATTTAACATCTACATTAATGATTTGGCCAAAAAAATTGCACCTTGTATCACCCTACACAACACTGTGTACGCAGATGACATGGTGCTGCTGTTTCCCACTAAAGAGGGGTTACAGCAGCACCTAGATCATCTTCACATGTTCTGTCAGACCTGGGCTCTGACCGTTAACCGAAAAAAACTAATATAATGATATTCCAAAAAAGGTCCAGAAATAAGGATGACAAATATAAATTATATTTGGACACAGTTCTATTAGAACACACCAAAAACTACGCATGTCGAGGACTAAATATCAGCAACACAGGTAGCTCTCACATGGCTGTGAATGAGCTGAGAGACAAAGCAAGAAGAGCATTCTATGCCATTAAAAGGAACATCAACATCGAAATTCCAATTAGAATCTAGCTCAACATTTTTCAATCAGTTATAGAACCAATTGCTCTATATGGCAGTGAAGTATGGGGTCCAATCTCTAATAATGAATTTTGCAAATGGGACAAACATCCAATCGAAATGCAGAGTTTTGCAAGACTGTATTGCAAGTGAAAACAAAAACTCAAAATAACGCATGTAGAGAAGAATTGGGCCAATACCCCCTCCTCATTCGAATAGAAAAAAGAGCCATCAAATTTTACAATCATCTAGAAACAAGTGACCCCAAAACATTCCATCACACAGCTCTACAATATCAAGAGATGAAACAAGAGAAGAGTCCCCCCAGCCAGCTGGTTCTGGGGCTCAGTTCACCAACCCAAACCAACCCCATAGAGCCTCAGGACAGCACTCAGAAAATCTGGCCCAAACAAATCATCACAAAACAAAAATAAAAATATATCACCTATTGGAAAGATGCCACAAAAAAATCTAAGTAAACTTCAATGCTATTTGGCTCTAAACAGACAGTACATAGTGGCAGACTATCTGAACACTGTGACTGATAGAAAACGGAGGAAAACATTGACTAGGTACAGACTCAGTGAGCACAGTCTGGCTATAGAGACCGGTCGTCACAGACAAACCTGGCTGCCCAGAGAGGACAGTCTGTGCTCACTCTGCTCCAGGGGAGAGGTAGAGACAGAGCTGCATTTCCTATTACACTGTGACAAATACTCAGACCGAAGAGAATATTCCTTTCCCAAAATTATAATTTAATACAAATCATTTGAAACTATAAAAGATGAAGAAAAAATCAAATATTTATTGGGTGAAAAGCAAAGATGTGCAGTTTTGGCAGCCAAATATGTGTCCTCCTGCCACAACCTGAGGGACAGCCAGTGAAAAGTGCAAAGTAATGTTGATAATATTTCCCATCTTGTTTTGTTTTGTCTTTCATACCAAGTCATGTGTCTTCTCAGTCATGTTGACACTGGTCCACTACCAGGTCATGTGTCTTCTCAGTCATGTTGACACTGGTCCACTACCAGGTCATGTGTCTTCTCAGTCATGTTGACACTGGTCCACTACCAGGTCATGTGTCTTCTCAGTCATGTTGACACTGGTCCACTACCAGGTCATGTGTCTTCTCAGTCATGTTGACACTGGTCCACTACCCATTGTCTGGTCCACTACCAGGTCATGTGTCTTCTCAGTCACTGGTACCATTGCATATATTGGTCCACTACCAGGTCATGTGTCTTCTCAGTCATGTTGACACTGGTTCACTACCATTGCTGTAATATATTGGAGGGATTGTATTGTAATGTTTGTAATGTATTGCTGTTCTCATTAATATTGTTGTTGAAGTGGTTGTTAATAGTAATCCCATGTCCACTATGACTATTATTATTGCTGTTGGTACCACCATTTATTTATATATATAAATATAAATATATATATATATATATATATATATATATATATTATGTATAAACATATATTTTTCGATATGTATGCTTTGACAATGTAAGTAATAATGAACTTGCCATGTCAATAAAGTCAATTGAATTGAATTGAGAGAGAGAGAGAGAGAGAGAGAGAGAGAGAGAGAGAGAGAGAGAGAGAGAGAGAGAGAGAGAGAGAGAGAGAGAGAGAGAATCATGACCCAGCCAGAGAGAGAGAGAGAGAGAGAGAGAGAGAGAGAGAGAGAACGTGAGAGACATGACCCAGCCAGCCAGAGGGAGAGAGAGAGAAAGAGGGACAGACATGACCCAGCCAGAGAGAGAGAGAGAGAGACAGGCTCAGCCAGAGAGAGAGACTGAGAGAGAGAGACATGACCCTGCCAGAAAGACAGAGAGAGAGATAGAGAGAGAGGGACATGAACCAGCCAGAGAGAGAGAGATAGTGAGAGAGAGAGAGAGATGACCCAGCCAGGAGAGAGAGAGAGAGAGAGAGAGAGAGAGAGAGAGAGAGAGAGAGAGAGAGAGAGAGAGAAAGGGAGAGAGAGAGAGAGAGAGAGAGAGAGAGAGAGAGAGAGAGAGAGAGAGTGGAGTGTAGTGGAGTGGAGTGGAGAGTGTGGATGTGGGGACACCAGATCATCTAAAAAAACAGAGAGATGAACCTGGAGAAGAGTTCCCTAAGCAAGCTGGTCCTGGGGCTCTGTTCACAAACAGACCCCACAGGACAACAACATAATTAGACCCAACCAAATCATGACAAATCAAAAAGATCATTACTTGACACAATGGAAAGAATTTACAAAACAAACTGAGCAGGCTAGAATGTTATTTGGCCCTAAACAGAGAATGCAGAGTAGCAGAATACCTCTCCACTTCAAGTGAGGAAAAGTAGCTAACTGCTCTCTCAAGTCTCTTCATTGAGCAGTGCAGCCCAAGTAGAGTTGTTGCTATGGATACATAATACACATTTCAGTTGAAAGCATTCAGTGGTACAACTGGCTAGGTATCCCTTTTCCCTGTCCTTTCCCTTCCCCTCCATGAACAGAGCTCATTCAGAGTGAGCAGCGCTCAGGGAACGAGTGACAGACAGAGCAGCAGGGGTGGCGTGGGGATAGGGTAGGGTAGGGTATGGTATAGTAGGATTAGGGATAGGAATAGGGCAGGGCATGGTAGGGTAGAGTAGGGGTAGGGGTAGGGTTAGGGGTAGGGTAGGGTGTGTGTGTGTGTGAAACCATTAGAGACCTCACTCCACCTGAACCCATTAGAGACCTCACTCCACCTGAACCCATTAGAGACCTCACTCCACCTGAACCCATTAGAGACCTCACTCCACCTGAACCCATTAGAGACCTCACTCCACCTGATCCCAGGTAGAGACCTCCCTCCACCTGGACCTATTAGAGACCTCACTCCACCTGAACCCAGGTAGAGACCTCACTCCACCTGAACCCATTAGAGACCTCACTCACTCCACCTGAACCCAGGTAGAGACTTCCCTCCACCTGAACCCATTAGAGACCTCACTCCACCTGAACCCATTAGAGACCTCACTCCACCTGAACTGAACCCAGGTAGAGACTTCCCTCCACCTGAACCCATTAGAGACTTCCCTCCACCTGAACCCATTAGAGACCTCACTCCTCCTGAACCCAGGTAGAGACTTCCCTCCACCTGAACCCATTAGAGACCTCACTCCACCTGAACCCATTAGAGACCTCACTCCACCTGAAACCAGGTAGAGATCTCAGTCCACCTGAACCAAGTTGCATACAATTTGACACAGATCCATTTATATGATAAACAGAGGGAGAGAAATAAAGACATACTGTCAATAGAGAGAGAGAGAGAGAGAGAGCAGAGAGAGAGAGAGACCAGAGAGAGAGAGAGAGAGAGAAAGAGAGAGAGAGAGCAGAGAGAGAGCAGAGCGATAGAGAGCGAGAGAGAGTGAGAGAGAGAGAGAGAGAGAGAGAGAGAGAGAGAGAGAGAGAGAGAGAGAGAGAGAGAGAGAGAGAGAGAGAGCAGAGCGATAGAGAGCGAGAGAGAGTGAGAGAGAGAGAGAGTGATAGAAAGGGAGCGAGAGAGAGAGAGCAGAGCGAGAGAGAGAGAGAGAGAGAGAGAGAGAGAGAGAGAGAGAGAGAGAGAGAGAGAGAGAGAGAGTGATAGAAAGGGAGCGAGAGAGAGAGAGAGCAGAGAGAGAGAGAGAGAGAGCAGAGAGAGAGAGAGCGAGAGTGAGAGAGAGAGAGAGAGAGAGAGAGAGAGAGAGAGAGAGAGAGAGAGAGAGAGAGAGAGAGAGAGAGAGAGCAGAGAGAGAGCAGAGAGAGAGCAGAGCGAGAGAGAGAGAGAGAGAGAGAGAGAGTGAGAGAGAGTGATAGAAAGGGAGCGAGAGAGAGAGAGAGAGAGAGAGCAGAGAGAGAGAGAGAGAGAGAGCAGAGAGAGCAGAGCGATAGAGAGCGAGAGAGAGTGAGAGAGAGAGAGAGAGAGAGAGTGATAGAAAGGGAGCGAGAGAGAGAGAGAGAAAGAGAGAGAGAGAGAGAGAGAGAGAGTGGAGTGTAGTGGAGTGGAGTGGAGAGTGTGGATGTGGGGACACCAGATGGTGAGGACATATGGGCCTAAAAAAACAAAACTGAACTGTGAACAGAAACTGCTGGCCAATGTAGCATTTTACTTTCTGCACGAACGCACTCACACACACACGCACACACGCACACACGCACACACACACACACACACTTGGATAAAACATGGATACACACACTCACACACACACCTTCAGGCTTACAAACACTCAAGGGGAGGGAGTGAGATTTGCTCAAGAAATGTGTGTCCCGATGCAGCCCTTAAATCCCCAACTGAGTGTATGTTTTAGAAATTGACAGGCTACACACACACACACACAATTATCTCTACAGGAAGTCCATATCAATTAATACAAGTCATATATAGGGGGCGGCAGGTAGCCTAGTGGTTAGAGCGTTTGGCCAGTAACCGAAAGGTTGCTAGATCGAATCCACAAGCTGACAAGGTAAAAAGGTTCTGTGTTTCTCCTCCACTACTGTCTTCTCTGATGCTCTGTGTTTCTCCTCTCTGATGCTCTGTGTTTCTCCTCCACTACTGTCCTCTCTGATGCTCTGTGTTTCTCCTCTCTGATGCTCTGTGTTTCTCCTCTCTGATGCTCTGTGTTTCTCCTCTCTGATGCTCTGTGTTTCTCTTCTCTGATGCTCTGTGTTTCTCCTCTCTAATGCTCTGTGTTTCTCCTCCACTACTGTCCTCTCTAATGCTCTGTGTTTCTCCTCCACTACTGTCCTCTCTGATGCTCTGTGTTTCTCCTCTCTGATGCTCTGTGTTTCTCCTCTCTAATGCTCTGTGTTTCTCCTCCACTACTGTCCTCTCTAATGCTCTGTGTTTCTCCTCTCTGATGTTCTGTGTTTCTCCTCCACTACTGTCCTCTCTAATGCTCTGTGTTTCTCCTCCACTACTGTCCTCTCTGATGTTCTGTGTTTCTCCTCCACTACTGTCCTCTCTAATGCTCTGTGTTTCTCCTCAACTACTGTCCTCTCTAATGCTCTGTGTTTCTCCTCTCTGATGCTCTGTGTTTCTCCTCCACTACTGTCCTCTCTAATGCTCTGTGTTTCTCCTCCACTACTGTCCTGTCTATCTGTCTGTTTCTATGCCCCTGGAGGTTTGTCTTTTTCTAGTGACAAGGGGGATGGGAAATGTGAAATACTTCTGTAAACAAACTTTTTGCACTGCAGTATGTTGTTATATCTCTGTAGGATCCTTTCTCAGGTACCCATCAGTCTCCCTATCTCCCTGGGTTATACACACACCCTGGGACATGTACACACACACAATTCTCCCTGGGTTACAGATAAAAGCACTACTGTGCTCATCTTCCCTGATCCCCTACCAGAGGAGCATACACACACACACACACACACACACACACACACACACACACACACACACACACACACACACACACACACACACACACACACACACACACACACACACACACACACACACACACACACACACACACACACACACACACACACACAGGCTATAATCCTGTGTGTTTGGATGTATTGCTGTGTGACAGTGACAGTAACATTGCCAAAATCTGAGAATTTCTGTCCAAAAATGATGCAGAAAAATGTATCCATGCTTTTGTCACTTCTAGGTTAGACTACTGCAATGCTCTACTTTCCGGCTACCCGGATAAAGCACTAAATAAACTTCAGTTAGTGCTAAATACGGCTGCTAGAATCCTGACTCCTGTCTGGGTTGGCGACCTCCCTCCCTTGGGTTGTGCCGTGGCGGAGATCTTTGTGGGCTATTCTTGGCCTCAGGATGTGGGCTATTCTTGGCCTCAGGATGATAAGTTGGTGGTTGAAGGTATCCCTCTAGTGGTGTGGGGGCTGTGCTTTGGCAAAGTGGGTGGAGTTATATCCTGCCTGTTTGGTCCTGTCCAGGGGTATCGTCGGATGGGGCCACAGTGTCTCCTGACCACTCCTGTCTCAGCCTCCAGTATGTATGCTGCATTAGTTTGTGTCGGGGGGGCTAGGGTCAGTTTGTTATATCTGGAGTATTTCTCCTGTCTTATCCGGTGTCCTGTGTGAATTTAAGTATGCTCTCTATAATCTTTCTCCCTTTCTCTCTTTCTTTCTTTCTCTCTTTCTTTCTTTCTCTTTTTCTTTATTTATTTTTCTCTCTCTCGGAGGACCTGAGCCCTAGGACCATGCCTCAGGACTATCTGGCCTGATGACTCATTGCTGTCCCCAGTCCACCTTGCTGTGCTGCTGCTCCAGTTTCAACTGTTCTGCCTGCGGTTATGGAGTCCTGACTTGTTCACCAGACGTGCTACCTGTCCCAGTCATGCTGTTTTCAACTCTCTAGAGACAGCAGGAGCGGTAGAGATACTCTGAATGATCGGCTATGAAAAGCCAACTGACATTTACTCCTGAGGTGCTGACTTGCTGCACCCTTGACAACTACTGTGGTCACCTATAAACATTTGAACATCTTGGCCATGTTCTGTTAGAACCTCCACCTGGCACAGCCAGAAGAGGACTGGCCACCCCTCAGAGCCTGGTTCCTCTCTAGGTTTCTTCCTACGTTCTGGCCTTTCTAGGGAGTTTTTCCTAGCCACCATGCTTCTACACCTGCATTGCTTGCTGTTTGGGGTTTTAGGCTGGGTTTCTGTACAGCACTTTGAGATATCAGCTGATGTAAAAAGGGCTTTATAAATAACATTTGATTTGATGACCAATCGATAAGTAATATGTAGGATATGTTTGACTACAGATTCCGCCTGTTAGGTGTTGATTAATTGATTAATTGATTGTGTACATTATTCTTCAAAAGGATAGTATTTCCACTGCTCACCAAAGGCTTTGTAATTTCAATTTAACTGTATATTAAACATCCAACATTTTCTATTTTAAATCATCAAAATATTCAATTCAAATTCTCCCAAGAGTGGCATCACAGCACAATTTAAGACCAATTTAAATAAATAAAAAATACAAATAAAACATGTGATGAATGTTGCCTTTGAGCAGTTGAGCATAGAGACAATCCTGTGTTTATTCTCATTGACTCATTTAATTATGCAATTAAAACTGCTTCTGGAAACTGTCTTCACTGTATTTTGAATGGAAGAAAACAGAGCTATTAGATTAAACACACACACACACACATCCAACAGGGCGGCTAACGTGTTAACCCTCGCAAGACTGCAGGCCCAGACGGCATCCCCAGCTGCGTCCTCAGAGCATGCGCAGACCAGCTGGCTGGCGTGTTTACGGTCATATTCAATCATCCTTATCCCAGTCTGCTGTTCCCACATGCTTCAAGAGGGCCACCATTGTTCCTGTTCCCAAGAAAGCTAAGGTAACTGAGCTAAACGACTTCCACCTCGTAGCACTCACTTCCGTCACCATGAAGTGCTTCGAGAGACTAGTCAAGGGCCATATCACCTCCACCCTACCTGACACACTAGACCCACTCCAATTTGCTTACCACCCAAATAGGTCCACAGACGATGCAATCTCAACCACACTGCACACTGCCCTAACCCATCTGGACAAGAGGAATACCTTTGTGAGAATGCTGTTCATCGACTACAGCTCAGCATTTAACACCATAGTACCCTCCAAACTTGTCATCAAGCTCAAGACCCTGGGTCTCGACCCCGCCCTGTGCAACTGGGTACTGGACTTCCTGACGGGCCGCCCCCAGGTGGTGAGGGTAGGTAACAACATCTCCACCCCGCTGATCCTCAACACTGGGGCCCCACAAGGGGGCGTTCTGAGCCCTCTCCTGTACTCCCTGTTCACCCACGACTGTGTGGCCATGCACGCCTCCAACTCAATCATCAAGTTTGAGGACGACACTACAGTGGTAGGCTTGATTACCAACAACGATGAGACGGCCTACAGGGAGGAGGTGAGGGCCCTCGGAGTGTGGTGTCAGTAAAATAACCTCACACTCAACATCAACAAAACAAAGGAGATGATCGTGGACTTCAGGAAACAGCAGAGGGAGCACCCCCCTATCCACATCGATGGGACAGTAGTGGAGTGGGTAGTAAGTTTTAAGTTCCTCGACGTACACATCACAGACAAACTGAATTGGTCCACCCACACAGACAGCATTGTGGAGAAGGTGCAGCAGCGCCTCTTCAACCTCAGGAGGCTGAAGAAATTGGGCGTGTCACCAAAAGCACTCACAAACTTCTACACACGCACAATCGAGAGTAACCTGTCGGGCTGTATCACCGCCTGGTACGGCAACTGCTCCGTCCACAACCGTAAAGCTCCCCAGAGGGTAGTGAGGTCTGCACAACGCATCACCGGGGGCAAACTACCTGCCCTCCAGGACACATACACCACCCGATGTCACAGGAAGGCCATAAAGATCATCAAGGACAACAACAACCTGAGCCACTGTCTGTTCATCCCGCTATCATCCAGAAGGCGAGGTCAGTACAGGTGCATCAAAGCATGGACCGAGAGACTGCCTGTTCATCCCGCTATCGTCCAGAAGGCGAGATCAGTACAGGTGCATCAAAGCTGGGACCGAGATACTGAAAAACAGCTTCTATCTCAAGGCCATCAAACTGTTAAACAGCCACCACTAACATTGAGTGGCTGCTGCCAACACACTGACTCAACTCCAGCCACTTTAATCATGGGAATTGATGGGAATTGATGTAAAATATATCACTAGCCAATTTAAACAATGCTTCATAATATAATGTTTACATACACTACATTTTTCATCTCATATGTATATGTATATACTGTACTCTATATAATCTACTGCATCTTTATGTAATACATGTATCACTAGCCACTTTAAACTATGCCACTTTGTTTACATACTCATCTCATATGTATACAGTGTACTCTAACCATCTACTGCATCTTGCCTATGCCCTTCTGTACCATCACTCATTCATATATCTTTATGCACATATTCTTGTGTGCGCGTGCATAAGTGTGTGTGAGTGCGTCCGTGCACACAGGTGTGTGTGTCTGTGTGTAGAGAATAAAAGTGACTTACAGGTTCCCATAGTCCCAGACAACACACTGAGGATCTGATGTGCCCTGGAAGAGACAAAAAACGACAAGAAAATATGAACTGTTACTACCAGAGGAGAGGGGGAGTTGAAAAACGGTAGTGAGAAACTGTTCACTGCCTGAGGAAAACAAGTGAAGGTGTGTGGAGGATGGAAGAAGAGGTAAACAGACAGACATAGGAAGAGAAAGTACAAGACAAGGGAGGGAGAACATGTATTTGCCGGAGGACAGACAGTGAAACAGCTACTGCTGGAGGGGACAGAGATTGTGTGTCAACAATAAAGAGCGAAAAAGAGAGGAGATATAAAGACAGAGAGACAGAGAGAGAGAGAGAGAGAGAGAGCGAGAGAGAGAGGGGGGAGAGAGAGAGGGAGGGAGAAAGAGAGAGAGAGAGGACAGAGAAAGAGAACAGAGAGAGGACAGAGAGAGAGAGAGAGAGAGAGAGAGGGGACAGAGAGACCGAGAGAGAGAGAGAGAGAGAGAGAGCGAGAGAGAGAGAGAGAGAGAGAGAGGGGACGGAGAGACAGAGAGAGAGAGAGAGAGGGGACAGAGAGACCGAGAGAGAGAGAGAGAGAGAGAGAGGGAGGGAGAGAGAGAGAGGACAGAGAGGACAGAGAAAGAGAACAGGGAGAGGACAGAGAGAGAGAACAGAGAGAGAGAGAGTGAGAGAGTGAGAGAGAGAGAGAGAGAGAGAGAGAGAGAGAGAGAGAGAGAGAGAGAGAGAGAGAGGGGGAGAGAGGGAGGGAGAGAGAGAGAGAGAGGACAGAGAGAGAGGACAGAGAGAGAGAGGACAGAGAGAGAGAACAGAGAGAGAGCAAGAGAGAGAGAGCGAGAGAGAGAGAGAGAGAGAGAGAGAGAGAGAGAGAGAGAGAGAGAGAGGGGACAGAGAGACCGAGAGAGAGAGAGAGAGAGCGAGAGAGAGAGAGAGAGAGAGAGAGGGGACGGAGAGACAGAGAGAGAGAGAGAGAGGGGACAGAGAGACCGAGAGAGAGAGAGAGAGAGAGAGGGAGGGAGAGAGAGAGAGGACAGAGAGAGAGAGGACAGAGAAAGAGAACAGGGAGAGGACAGAGAGAGAGAACAGAGAGAGAGAGAGTGAGAGAGTGAGAGAGAGAGAGAGAGAGAGAGAGAGAGAGAGAGAGAGAGAGAGAGAGAGAGAGAGAGAGAGGGGAGAGAGAGGGAGGGAGAGAGAGAGGACAGAGAGAGAGGACAGAGAGAGAGGACAGAGAGAGAGAACAGAGAGAGAGCAAGAGAGAGAGAGCGAGAGAGAGAGAGAGAGAGAGAGAGAGAGAGAGAGAGAGAGAGAGAGAGAGAGAGAGAGAGAGAGAGAGGGGACAGAGAGAGAGAGAGAGAGAGAGAGAGAGAGAGAGAGAGAGAGAGAGAGAGAGAGAGGACGGAGAGACAGAGAGAGAGAGAGAGAGAGGGACAGAGAGACCGAGAGAGAGAGAGAGAGAGAGAGGGAGGGAGAGAGAGAGAGGACAGAGAGAGAGAGGACAGAGAAAGAGAACAGGGAGAGGACAGAGAGAGAACAGAGAGAGAGAGAGAGAGAGAGAGAGAGAGAGAGAGAGAGAGAGAGAGAGAGAGAGAGAGAGAGAGAGAGAGAGAGAGAGAGAGAGAGAGGGGGGGAGAGAGGGAGGGAGAGAGAGAGGACAGAGAGAGAGGACAGAGAGAGAGAGGACAGAGAGAGAGAACAGAGAGAGAGCAAGAGAGAGAGAGAGCGAGAGAGAGAGAGAGAGAGAGAGAGAGAGAGAGAGAGAGAGAGAGGACAGAGAGACCGAGAGAGAGAGGGGAAGAGAGAGAGAGAGAGAGGGAGGGTGAGAGAGAGAGGACAGAGAGAGAGAGGACAGAGAAAGAGAACAGAGAGAGAGAGAGAGAGAGAGAGAGAGAGACTCGGACAGTCTCTGAATCTAAACACAAATTGCTCTACTCAAAGTCTAGACAAGCAGCCCATTCTGCAGACTCACTCCTAATCCATCGATTCACTTGAGACAAAGCCAATTCCACAGAGTAAAACGGCCTTTGATTGGCTAATCAAAGCTTAGTGGTGCATATAGCATTACTGGGGATGATTTTCCACGACTCAATCAGGGAATCGATCAGTGAATCGATTCACCACAATTGATTCATCCATGCTCACCCCACCAGTGATCGGCATGATAAGTGAATCGATTGCTCTGGTCTAATTGAATCATCTGAACTTGTTCCACTCAATCTATAGGTCTCAATGTGTTTAATTCTACTGAGGACGAATCAACCAACAGTTATTTGGATTTTAGAGTCCAGTCCAGTCTATGACCTGATGAGGTAGCTCTCTTTTCCAGCCAAGCATTACCACGACCATTAAACTAATCATTGACTTAATTCAGACAATCAGGAGAGCCAATCCTATCAGAGAAAAGATGGTTGGTTGCAGTGTACGAATAAACCTATTAACTTTAGTGCACTCAGATACAGAGGAGACCACACTTTTAGCATCTAAATACAGACATTCCTTGTCGTCCAGCGGAAAAAATGAAATCATAGCCCTTTCCGTTTCAGCTAAGCCATCTCTGGGGAGGCAGCGGAGGAAGGGTGCCTCTCTACGACCATCTATCAGTCGTTATATTGTGACCATGAATAATTCAAGCTTCCCTTTGAGGCCCATCTGTTAATGAAGGGGAGTCTCCCTCTGGTGGTGGAGGACATTATTACACTGGTCCCCTGCACACTACCTACTCCTCCCTTGTTTAAAAAAACTAACAGTTCTACAATAGATAGAGGTTCTGTGGTTTGTAACCATTAAAACAGGTTACATATGGAATAGGATTCCACTGTGGTAAAAAACAAACATTGTTGGCTATATAGCACCCTTTCTATGGTTCTTTATAGAACCTTTATGGAGAACGGTTTTATAAAGAACCTGTCTCAAATCTTAAAGGTTCTTTGTTGATCTTTTTAAAGAACCATACAGGATTTTATATTCTATTTTTTTTGGTCAGCCATATTTTACTGTTAAAATTCCATAGGTGTTATGATTGTGTTAATTGACAAGTTGAATCAAATGAGCTACCTCTGGAACAGCTCGGGGGTCCCTGAGGAGAGAAGAACCACTGACTGATTCAGTCAACCGTTCTCCATTTACACCTGAGTTTTTCACAAGACACCCTCGAATACATAGTCATATATGCAGAATATGGAATTGCATAACACAACACATTAGATAAACTGCAATGATGTTCAATGTTTTATTTAAAGGTTTTTAAAAAAAATTGTCATTTAGCAGATGCTCTTATCCAGAGCGACTTGTACCTTTTCGTACAGGTCCCACATGGGAATCAAGCTGACAAGCTACAAATCTGTCGTTCTGCCCCTGAACAGGCAGTTAACCCACTGTTCCCAGGCCGTCATTGAAAATAAGAATTTGTTCTTAACTGACATTCCTAGTAAAATAAAGGTAAAATAAAAAAAAATAAAAAATAAAAAAAATAAGGAGCGGTGAGCAAACCACGTCCCAAACTGCTCCAATGAGCCGCATCCTTTACATTTTAATTATCACTGAAGAGCAAAGAACTCTTGAAGAGGTCAAAGGTTAAACTGAGTCATTATGCTTTCTCCCTTCCCAAAGAACCCTTGAAGAGGTCAAAGGTTAAACTGAGTCATTATGGTTCCTCTCTTCCCAAAGAACCCTCATTTTGTTTTGTAATGTGGACTGAGGATGTTGCCCAGGCATATGTTCCAAGTGACACCCTATTTCCTATATAGTGCACTAAACAGAGAGCCATTTAGTCCATTCATTTTGACCAGAGCAGTGTGGGCCCCAGAATGTTGCCCTGCTTTTTAGAATGAATGTAAAGGACTCTGATCAAACTGTAGAGCTGTTACGCCTCTTGGTCATTCAAATCTCCTTTTATTGGAACGGAAAGAAGAGTTTAGACTACTTTTATTATTATTATTATTATTTTAAACCTTTATTTAACTAGGCAAGTCAGTTAAAGAACAACTTCTTATTTACAATGACGGCCTACCGGATTGAGATGCCCCCTAAGTTTCTACCTTCCTTCCTTCCTCCCTCGTTCCCTCACTTCCTCTCTATCGCTCCCTCCCTGGTCAAGGTCATAGTATAGTCCATCTGTCCTGACTGTATAGTGCACATTGCAGTGGGACCCTCACTTCCACCTGTCCCCTTCTTGTCAGAAAGGTGATTTCCATAACGACAGATGGAGTGATGCATCACGTTGTGAACCAGAGTTTGCATGAGATGACAGCTCTACGTTGCAGCTCACTCACACAACGGTGTCATCTACATCACAAGTCCCTCAGAGCGCATTAGCCTCCGGTGCTACGTGGCGTAGCGGCGTCTGCTAGCATTCAGCCATCAATCACCAGTCAAACGGGCCAGCCGTATGCTAACGTTAGTTCTATTGTGACTGACAAAAGGGTACTCCCACGCTGTCTGCCTCTGTCTTTAGCACAGACATCATATAATGATGCTTTCTGCTCCACCAATAGGCTACCTTCCAGAAGACTAAATACTAATATTTAGTCTTTATATGTAGTCTTTATATGTAGTATTCATAAACCTACATCTTTATAGTCACTCACCCACTCACACACAGACGCCCACACACACACACACACAAACACACACGGACACACACACGGACACAAGCACACACACACACGGACACACACACGGACACACACACGGACACACACATGGACACGGACACACACACGGACACACGCACACACGGACACACGCACACACACACACACACGGTCACACACACGGACACACACACATACACACACGGACACACGCACTAGCCGTCATTGGGAAGGTGTATTGACAGTTGGGAAAATATGGCTTCACTGTAAGAACAATGTTCAGTACAGGAACCCAAACACACCCCTCCTCCCCTCCCCTCTGCCAACATCTGTCGCCATGGCGCTACTTCAGTCACCACCCACAAACAGCTGCAGGGCAGGACTCACACACACACACACACACAGACACACACACACACACACACACACACACACACACACACACACACACACACACACACACACACACACACACACACACACACACACACACACCAAAATATATACTTATTTTTATTTAACTAGGCAAGTCAGTTAAGAACAAATTGTTATTAACAATGACAGCCTACCGGGGAACAGTGGGTTAACTGCCTTGTTCAGGGGCAGAACGACAGATTTGTACCTTGTCAGCTCGGGGTTTCAGTCTTGCAAACTTTCAGTTACTAGTCCAACGCTGAAACCACTAGGCTACCTGCTGCCCATTGGCCAAGGTCATCCCCCCAACAGCTGCGGACCACCAGATTACCAAGTAGTCTACAGTGGTTCAATGTGCTGAAGGTCAACCAACCGTCTACAGTGGTTCAATGTGCTGAAGGTCAACCAACCGTCTACAGTGGTTCAATGTGCTGAAGGTCAACCAACCGTCTACAGTGGTTCAATGTGCTGAAGGTCAACCAACCGTCTACAGTGGTTCAATGTGCTGAAGGTCAACCAACCGTCTACAGTGGTTCAATGTGCTGAAGGTCAACCAACCGTCTACAGTGGTTCAATGTGCTGTAAAGTCAACCGTCTACAGTGGTTCAATGTGCTGTAAAGTCAACCGTCTACAGTGGTTCAATGTGCTGTAAGGTCAACCAACCGTCTACAGTGGTTCAATGTGCTGAAGGTCAACCAACCGTCTACAGTGGTTCAATGTGCTGAAGGTCAACCAACCGTCTACAGTGGTTCAATGTGCTGTAAAGTCAACCGTCTACAGTGGTTCAATGTGCTGTAAGGTCAACCAACTGTCTACAGTGGTTCAATGTGCTGAAGGTCAACCAACCGTCTACAGTGGTTCAATGTGCTGAAGGTCAACCAACCGTCTACAGTGGTTCAATGTGCTGAAGGTCAACCAACCATCTACAGTGGTTCAATGTGCTGTAAGGTCAACCAACCATCTACAGTGGTTAAATGTGCTGTAAAGTCAACCGTCTATAGTGGTTCAATGTGCTATAAGGTCAACCGTCTACAGTGGTTCAATGTGCTGTAAAGTCAACCGTCTATAGTGGTTCAATGTGCTATAAAGTCAACCGTCTATAGTGGTTCAATGTGCTGAAGGTCAACCAACCATCTACAGTGGTTCAATGTGCTGTAAGGTCAACCAACCGTCTATAGTGGTTCAATGTGCTGTAAAGTCAACCGTCTACAGTGGTTCAATGTGCTGTAAAGTCAACCGTCTACAGTGGTTCAATGTGCTGTAAAGTCAACCGTCTACAGTGGTTCAATGTGCTGTAAAGTCAACCGTCTACAGTGGTTCAATGTGCTGAAGGTCAACCAACCGTCTACAGTGGTTCAATGTGCTGAAGGTCAACCAACCGTCTACAGTGGTTCAATGTGCTGTAAGGTCAAACAACCGTCTACAGTGGTTCAATGTGCTGTAAAGTGGGGCGGCAGGGTAGCCTAGTGGTTAGAGCGTTGGACTAGTAACCGAAAGGTTGCAAGTTCAAATCCCCGAACTGACAAGGTACAAATCTGTCGTTCTGCCCCTGAACAGGCAGTTAACCCACTGTTCCTAGGCCGTCATTGAAAATAAGAATTTGTTCTTAACTGACTTGCCTGGTAAAATAAAGGTAAAATAAAAAGTCAACCGTCTACAGTGGTTCAATGTGCTATAAGGTCAACCGTCTACAGGGGCTCATTGTTGCAGCACAGTCTCTCATTAAACTCTCCAGATCTGTTCTAATTGAAAAGCCACAGACAGGGATGTGAAGGAGTACTCAGGCTAACACATCATTATAAGGCTGATACACATCATTATAAGGCTATGACACATGATTACCAGGCTATGACACATCATTACAAGGCTATGACACATCATTATCAGGCTACGCCACATCATTATCAGGCTACGCCACATCATTACAAGGCTGTGACACATCATTACCAGGCTATGACACATCATTACAAGGCTATGACACATCATTACCAGGCTATGACACATCATTATAAGGCTATGACACATCATTATCAGGCTACGCCACATCATTATCAGGCTACGCCACATCATTACAAGGCTGTGACACATCATTACCAGGCTATGACACATAATTACAAGGCTATGACACATCATTATCAGGCTTATCAGGCTATGACACGTCATTATCAGGCTACGACACATCATTACAAGGCTATGACACATCATTATCAGTCTATTCCATGTTATACTCACATTAAGCAGTGGGGACAGCTCCACAACCACCATGGGTTCACTGGGTTTGGGTTCTGGTCGGACCGTCACCGTCAGAATCTTAGAGTTGATCACAGCAGGGGCTCTAAAGAGTGAGAGAGAGAGAGAGAGAGAGAGAGAGAGAGAGAGAGAGAGAGAGAGAGAGAGAGAGAGAGAGAGAGAGAGAGAAAAAAAAAGAGAGAGAGAGAGAAAAAAGAGAGAGAGAGAGAGAGAGAGAGAGAGAGAGAGAGAGAGAGAGAGAGAGAGAGAGAGAGAAAAAGAGAGAGAAAGAGAGATTATGGAACTATGGGACCTGGTGTCACGCCTTGGTCTTAGTATTTTGTGTTTTCGTTATTTATTTGGTCAGGCCAGGGTGTGACATGGGTTTATTTTTGTTGTGTTTTCGTATTGGGGTTTTAGTAGGCATTGGGATTGCGGCTGAGTAGGGGTGTCTAGCATAGGCTTGGCTGCCTGAGGCGGTTCTCAATCAGAGTCAGGTGATTCTCGTTGTCTCTGATTGGGAACCATATTTAGGTAGCCTAGGTTTCAGTGTGTGTTTTGTGGGTGATTGTTCCTGTCTCTACGTTTGTTGGTTTAGGTTTTCGCGTTTTGTTTGTTGTTTTGCATATTTAGTTATTTCATGTATCATTCTATTTTCATTAAAAAAACATGCGTAACCACCACGCCGCATTTTGGTCCGACTCTCTTTCTACAGAGGAACGCCGTTACAGAATCACCCACCACACCCGGACCAAGCAGTGTGGTGACAGGCAGCGACAGCAGAAGCAGCGAAAGGAGGAATGGACATGGGAAGATGTTTTGGATGGCAAGGGTTGTTACACTTGGGAGGAGATACTGGCTGGAAGAGATCGCCTCCCATGGGAACAGGTGGAGGCACTTAGGAGAGCAGAGGCAGCCGGAGAGAGGAGCCGACGATACGAGGGAACACGGTTGGCAAGGAAGCCCGAAAGTCAGCACCAAAAATGTATTGGGGGGAGGCTCAGGGAGAGTGTGGCAGAGTCAGGGTTCAGACCTGAGCCAACTCCCCTGTTTATCGTGAGGAGCAGCGATCACAGGACTTCTGGACTTGGGAGGAGATATTGGACGGAAAAGGACCCTGGGCACAGCCTGGTGAATATCGACGCCCCAAAGAAGAACTGGAGGCGGGAAAAGCGGAGAGGCGCTGGCGGAGTCTCCCGCATGTTCAGCACTGCCAGAGCTGCCAGCCTGCATGGAGCAGCCTGAGCTGCCAGCCTGCATGGAGCAGCCTGATCTGCCAGCCTGCATGGAGCAGCCAGAGCTGCCAGCCTGCATGGAGCAGCCAGAGCTGTCAGTCTGCATTGTGCAGCCAGGGATGTCAGTCTGCATGGAGCAGCCAGGGCTGCCAGTCTGCCAGACTCTTCCAGATCTGCCAGTCAGCCAGACTCTTCCAGATCTGCCAGTCAGCCAGACTTCCAGATCTGCCAGTCAGCCAGACTCTTCCAGATCTGCCAGTCAGCCAGACTCTTCCAGATCTGCCAGTCAGCCAGACTTCCAGATCTGCCAGTCAGCCACACTCTTCCAGATCTGCCAGTCAGCCAGACTCTTCCAGATCTGCCAGTCAACCAGACTCTTACAGATCTGGCAGTCAGCCAGACTCTTCCAGATCTGCCAGTCAACCAGACTCTTCCAGATCTGCCAGTCAGCCAGACTCTTCCAGATCTGCCAGTCTACCAGACTCTTCCAGATCTGCCAGTCAACCAGACTCTTCCAGATCTGCCAGTCAACCAGACTCTTCCAGATCTGCCAGTCAACCAGACTCTTCCAGATCCGCCAGCCAGCCAGGATCTGCCGGAGCCAACTACCTGCCTGAGTTTCCTCTCAGTGCTGGGCTTCCTCTCAGTACTGAGCTTCCCCTCAGCCCAGAGCTTCCCCTCAGTCCCGAGCTTCCCATCAGTCCCGAGCTTCCCCTCAGTCCCGAGCTTCCCCTCAGTCCCGAGCTTCCCCTCAGTCCCGAGCTTCCCCTCAGTCCCGAGCTTCCACCTCAGTCCCGAGCTGCCCCTCAGTCCAGTGGGGTCCTTGGTGAGGGTTATTAGGCCTAGGTCGGCGGCGAGGGTCGCCAATCAAAGGACGCGTTACAGGGGGACTAAGACTTGGTTGGAGTGGGGTCCACGTCCCGAGCCGGAGGGTTGTCTCTGATTGGGAACCATATTTAGGTAGCCTAGGTTTCACTATGTGTTTTGTGGGTGATTGTTCCTGTCTCTGTGTTTGTTGTCACCAGACAGGCTGTATAGGTTTTCAGAGTCAGGTGATTTCGTTTGTTGTTTTGCATATTTAGTTATTTCATGTATCATTCTATTTTCATTAAAGAACATGAGTAACCACCACGCCGCATTTTGTAATTTCACCAGATCTGAGTAATATCACCAGATCTGAGTAATATCACCAGACCTGAGTAATATCACCAGATCTGAGTAATATCACCAAACCTGAGTAATATCACCAGACCTGAGTAATATCACCAGATCTGAGTAATATCACCAGATCTGAGTAATATCACCAGACCTGAGTAATATTTACATTTACATTTACATTTAAGTCATTTAGCAGACACTCTTATCCAGAGCGACTTACAAATTGGTGCATTCACCTTATGACATCCAGTGGGACAGTCACTTAACAATAGTGCATCTAAAACTTAGGGGGGGTGGGGTGAGAGGGATTACTTAACCTATCCTAGGTATTCCTTAAAGAGGTGGGGTTTCAGGTGTCTCCGGAAGGTGGTGATTGACTCCGCTGTCCTGGCGTTGTGAGGGAGTTTGTTCCACCATTGGGGGGCCAGGGCAGCGAACAGTTTTGACTGGGCTGAGCGGGAGCTGTACTTCCTCAGTGGTAGGGAGGCGAGCAGGCCAGAGGTGGATGAACGCAGTGCCCTTGTTTGGGTGTAGGGCCTGATCAGAGCCTGGAGGTACTGAGGTGCCGTTCCCCTCACAGCTCCGTAGGCAAGCACCATGGTCTTGTAGCGGATGCGAGCTTCAACTGGAAGCCAGTGGAGAGAACGGAGGAGCGGGGTGACGTGAGAGAACTTGGGAAGGTTGAACACCAGACGGGCTGCGGCGTTCTGGATGAGTTGAAGGGGTTTAATGGCACAGGCAGGGAGCCCAGCCAACAGCGAGTTGCAGTAATCCAGACGGGAGATGACAAGTGCCTGGATTAGGACCTGCGCCGCTTCCTGTGTGAGGCAGGGTCGTACTCTGCGGATGTTGTAGAGCATGAACCTACAGGAACGGGCCACCGCCTTGATGTTAGTTGAGAACGACAGGGTGTTGTCCAGGATCACGCCAAGGTTCTTGGCGCTCTGGGAGGAGGACACAATGGAGTTGTCAACCGTGATGGCGAGATCATGGAACGGGCAGTCCTTCCCCGGGAGGAAGAGCAGCTCCGTCTTGCCGAGGTTCAGCTTGAGGTGGTGATCCGTCATCCACACTGATATGTCTGCCAGACATGCAGAGATGCGATTCGCCACCTGGTCATCAGAAGGGGGAAAGGAGAAGATTAATTGTGTGTCGTCTGCATAGCAATGATAAGAGAGACCATGTGAGGTTATGACAGAGCCAAGTGACTTGGTGTATAGCGAGAATAGGAGAGGGCCAAGAACAGAGCCCTGGGGGACACCAGTGGTGAGAGCGCGTGGTGAGGAGACAGATTCTCGCCATGCCACCTGGTAGGAGCGACCTGTCAGGTAGGACGCAATCCAAGCGTGGGCCGCGCCGGAGATGCCCAACTCGGAGAGGGTGGAGAGGAGGATCTGATGGTTCACGGTATCGAAGGCAGCCGATAGATCTAGAAGGATGAGAGCAGAGGAGAGAGAGTTAGCTTTAGCAGTGCGGAGCGCCTCCGTGACACAGAGGAGAGCAGTTGAATGACTAGTCTTGAAACCTGACTGATTTGGATCAAGAAGGTCATTCAGAGAGAGATAGCGGGAGAGCTGGCCAAGGACGGCACGTTCAAGAGTTTTGGAGAGAAAAGAAAGAAGGGATACTGGTCTGTAATTGTTGACATCGGAGGGATCGAGTGTAGGTTTTTTCAGAAGGGGTGCAACTCTCGCTCTCTTGAAGACGGAAGGGACGTAGCCAACGGTCAGGGATGAGTTGATGAGCGAGGTGAGGTAAGGGAGAAGGTCTCCGGAAATGGTCTGGAGAAGAGAGGAGGGGATAGGGTCAAGCGGGCAGGTTGTTGGGCGGCCGGCCGTCACAAGACGCGAGATTTCATCTGGAGAGAGAGGGGAGAAAGAGGTCAGAGCACAGGGTAGGGCAGTGTGAGCAGAACCAGCGGTGTCGTTTGACTTAGCAAACGAGGATCGGATGTCGTCGACCTTCTTTTCAAAATGGTTGACGAAGTCATCTGCAGAGAGGGAGGAGGGGGGAGGGGGCGGAGGATTCAGGAGGGAGGAGAAGGTGGCAAAGAGCTTCCTAGGGTTAGAGGCAGATGCTTGGAATTTAGCGTGGTAGAAAGTGGCTTTAGCAGCAGAGACAGAGGAGGAAAATGTAGAGAGGAGGGAGTGAAAGGATGCCAGGTCCGCAGGGAGGCGAGTTTTCCTCCATTTCCGCTCGGCTGCCCGGAGCCCTGTTCTGTGAGCTCGCAATGAGTCATCGAGCCACGGAGCGGGAGGGGAGGACCGAGCCGGCCTGGAGGATAGGGGACATAGAGAGTCAAGGGATGCAGAGAGGGAGGAGAGGAGGGTTGAGGAGGCAGAATCAGGAGATAGGTGGGAGAAGGTTTGAGCGGAGGGAAGAGATGATAGGATGGAAGAGGAGAGAGTAGCGGGGGAGAGAGAGCGAAGGTTGGGACGGCGCGATACCATCCGAGTAGGGGCCGTGTGGGAGGTGTTGGATGAGAGCGAGAGGGAAAAGGATACAAGGCAGTGGTCGGAGACTTGGAGGGAGTTGCAATGAGGTTAGTGGAAGAACAGCATCTAGTAAAGATGAGGTCGAGCGTATTGCCTGCCTTGTGAGTAGGGGGGAAGGTGAGAGGGTGAGGTCAAAAGAGGAGAGGAGTGGAAAGAAGGAGGCAGAGAGGAAAGAGTCAAAGGTAGACGTGGGGAGGTTAAAGTCGCCCAGAACTGTGAGAGGTGAGCCGTCCTCAGGAAAGGAGCTTATCAAGGCATCAAGCTCATTGATGAACTCTCCGAGGGAACCTGGAGGGCGATAAATGATAAGGATATTAAGCTTGAAAGGGCTAGTAACTGTGACAGCATGGAATTCAAAGGAGGCGATAGACAGATGGGTAAGGGGAGAAAGAGAGAATGACCACTTGGGAGAGATGAGGATCCCGGTGCCACCACCCCGCTGACCAGACGCTCTCGGGGTGTGCGAGAACACGTGGGCGGACGAAGAGAGAGCAGTAGGAGTAGCAGTGTTGTCTGTGGTGATCCATGTTTCCGTCAGTGCCAAGAAGTCGAGGGACTGGAGGGAGGCATAGGCTGAGATGAACTCTGCCTTGTTGACCGCAGATTGGCAGTTCCAGAGGCTACCGGAGACCTGGAACTCCACGTGGGTCGTGCGCGCTGGGACCACCAGAGTAGGGTGGCCGCGGCCAGACCTGAGTAATAATATCACCAAACCTGAGTAATATCACCAGACCTGAGTAATATCACCAGACCTGAGTAATATCACCAAACCTGAGTAATATCACCAAACCTGAGTAATATCACCAGACCTGAGTAATATCACCAGATCTGAGTAATATCACCAGACCTGAGTAATATCACCAGACCTGAGTAATATCACCAGACCTGAGTAATATCACCAGACCTGAGTAATATCACCAGACCTGAGTAATATCACCAGATCTGAGTAATATCACCAGACCTGAGTAATATCACCAGACCTGAGTAATATCACCAGATCTGAGTAATATCACCAAACCTGAGTAATATCACCAGATCTGAGTAATATCACCAGATCTGAGTAATATCACCAGATCTGAGTAATATCACCAGACCTGAGTAATATCACCAAACCTGAGTAATATCACCAGATCTGAGTAATATCACCAAACCTGAGTAATATCACCAGACCTGAGTAATATCACCAGACCTGATTAATATCACCAGAATTGAGTATTAGGACCATTAAGAAACAAACGTATCACAACCGGGAGTCCCGTGGTGTCAAATTTGCCCAGCATCGTCCGGGTTTGGCCCGGTGTAGGCCGTCATTGAAAATAAGAATTTATTCTTAACTGACTTGCCTTCTTAAATAAAGGTTAAATAAAACATTTAAAAATGTAATTAATAAAATGAGGAATGGGAGCAAGGAATGAAGAGAGGAATAGCTGACAGAATAACATCTAGGGAGAAGATTACCAATAGAGAGGGAAGGTAGACATAAAAAAGCAATGGATCTCTGGTCTCTCAGGGTTGATGGCTGTCACACATCTTTAGTGATGAAAGTGTATAATTCCATATATAATCCTAATAACCATGACATGGCCTGACACCAAAGCACTACCATCTGTTTGTCACCATAGCGTGAGGAAGGATCAGTCTGACCGGGATAGTTAATCCCTCCTGAATGATAAACTCCTCCCAACTCTCCGGTAGTTCCCATATAATTGGATCAGCAGGAGTAGGGAATTCTAGGAAGTGCTAGCGGTAGAGGGATAATCTGCGATGGCAAGGTTTAAGGCTTCAGAGATGAAGAATGATGGATGAGAGAGAGATAAGCTAAATTAATTGCAAACACTTTTTAATGGAATAGGAAACATGCTTACTTGGGGGCAGGAAGGATGACTCCTAAGGTTCGATAAAGGATGGCTCCGATGACAAAATATGAGGTCTCCGTTTCTGTTTCTGAAAGACACAAACATAATAGTTCTTAATATAAAATAAATTGAGTGGTACTTTATCCCACGCAGGCCCAAAGGCTACAGTCCAAACAGCAGATCACCTGTCCAGGAAGAAGGTTAAAGGTTAATATCTGTACACTGTATTCGAGTCGAGGCCTACTGTTCTAATCATATACTGTCCATAATGTGCATAGGTAAAACGTACTTGAAAGTACTAGTTAAGTTGTTTTTTTTAAATCTGCACTTGACGTTACAATTTATATATTTGACAACTTTTACTTTTACTTTACTACATTCCTGAAGAAAATAATGAACTTTTTACTGCATACATTTATCCTGACACCAACTAGTATTCATTACGTTTTGAATGCTTAGGAGAACAGGAATATGTTCTAATTCACACCCTTATCAAGAGAACCTCCCTGGTCATCCCTACTGCCTCTGGTCTGATGGACTCACTAAACAGAGAACCTCCCTGGTCATCCCTAATGCCTCTGGTCTGATGGACTCACTAAACAGAGAACATCCCTGGTCATCCCTAATGCCTCTGGTCTGATGGACTCACTAAACAGAGAACATCCCTGGTCATCCCTAATGCCTCTGGTCTGATGGACTCACTAAACAGAGAACATCCCTGGTCATCCCTAATGCCTCTGGTCTGATGGACTCACTAAACAGAGAACCTCCCTGGTCATCCCTACTGCCTCTGGTCTGATGGACTCACTAAACAGAGAACCTCCCTGGTCATCCCTAATGCCTCTGGTCTGCTGGACTCACTAAACAGAGAACATCCCTGGTCATCCCTACTGCCTCTGGTCTGATGGACTCACTAAACAGAGAACCTCCCTGGTCATCCCTACTGCCTCTGGTCTTTTGGACTCACTAAACAGAGAACCTTCCTAGTCATCCATACTGCCTCTGGTCTTCTGGACTCACTAAACAGAGAACATCCCTGGTCATCCCTTCTGCCTCTGGTCTGATGGACTCACTAAACAGAGAACATCCCTGGTCATCCCTTCTGCCTCTGGTCTGATGGACTCACTAAACAGAGAACATCCCTGGTCATCCCTACTACCTCTGGTCTGCTGGACTCACTAAACAGAGAACCTCCCTGGTCATCCCTACTGCCTCTGGTCTTCTGGACTCACTAAACAGAGAACATCCCTGGTCATCCCTTCTGCCTCTGGTCTGATGGACTCACTAAACAGAGAACATCCCTGGTCATCCCTACTGCCTCTGGTCTGCTGGACTCACTAAACAGAGAACATCACTGGTCATCCCTACTGCTCTGGTCTTCTGGACTCACTGAACCACTGTCTATACACACCACCATATATAACTACTGTCTATACACACCACCATATATAACCACTGTCTATACACACCACCATATATAACCACTGTCTATACACACCACCATATATAACCACTGTCTATACACACCACCATATATCTGACTGCACCAGATTTGCCAATTCTTGCTGTGAGATGTTACCCTACTCTTCCACCAAGGCACCTGCCAGTTTCTGGTCATTTCTGGGGGGGAATGGCCCTAGCCCTCACCCTCCGATCCAACAGGTACCATACATGCTCAATGGGATTGAGATTCGGGCTCTTCGCTGGCCATGGCAGAACACTGACATTCCTGTCTTGCAGGAAATCACGCACAGAACGAGCAGTATGGGTGGTGGCATTGTCATACTGGAGGGTCATGTCAGGATGAGCCTGCAGGAAGGGTACCACATGAGGGAGGAGGATGTCTTCCCTGTAATGCACAGCATTGAGATTGCCTGCAATGACAACAAGCTCAGTCGGATGATGCTGAGACACACCGCCCCAGACCATGACAGACTCTCCACCTCCAAATCGATCCCGCTCCAGGGTACAGGTCTCAGTGTAACGGTCATTCCTTCGACGATAAACGTGAATCCGACCATGACCCCTGGTGAGACAAAACCGCGACTCGTCAGTGAAGAGCACTTTTTGCCAGTCCTGTCTGGTCCAGAGACGGTGGGTTTGTGCCCATAGGCGACATTGTTGCCGGTGATGTCTGGTGAGGACCTGCCTTACAACAGGCCTACAAGCCCTCAGTCCAGCCTCTCTCAGCCTATTGCGTACAGTCTGAGCACTGATGAAGGGATTGTGCATTCCTGGTGCAACTCGGGCAGTTGCTGTTGCCATCCCGCAAGTGTGATGTTCGGACGTACCGATCCTGTGCAGGTGTTGTTACACGTGGTCCGCCACTGCGAGGACAATCAGCTGTCCATCCTGTCTCCCTGTAGTGCTGTCTTAGGCGTCTCACAGGAAGGACATTGCAATTTATTGCCCTGGCCACATCTGCAGTCCTCATGCCTCCTTGCAACATGCCTAAGGCACGTTCACGCAGATGAGCAGGGACCCCAGGCATCTTTCTTGTGGTGTTTTTCAGAGTCAGTAGAAAGGCCTCTTTAGTGTCCTAAGTTTTCATAACTGTGACCGTAATTGCCTACCATTTGTAGACTGTTGGTGTCTTAACGACCGTTCCACAGGTGCATGTTCATTAAATGTTTATGGTTCATTGAACAAGCATGGGAAACAGTGTTGAAACCCTTTACAATGAAGATCTGTGAAGTTATCTGGATTTTTACAAATTATCTTTTTTTCCTGAGTTTATATGTATATTCCGGACTCTGACATTGCTAATTTCTTAGTTCCTTTCTTTAAATGTTGGGCTTTGTGTGCATTGTTTTGTATTGTCAGGTATTACTACACTGTTGAAGTTAGGAACATAAGCATTTCGCTACACCTATGACTGCATCTGCTAAATATGTGTACGCGACCATCACAATTTGATATGAAGTTAAAGGTTCACCAACCACCTGAGAGGAATTGAAAACCAAAAGATAGAGATTGACATTTAGAAGTGAAAGGGGAAAGATAAATAGCCTCTTGTACTGAGACTACATGTCATTCTCCCCTCATCCGTCTAGACTTCCTTCCTCCTCAACCCTCTCTTTCCATTTCCAACTGCCTCCTTGCTTTTCCTTGTCAAAACTTTTTTCTCCAAATTCTTTGTTCCCTCGCTATTCAATTCAATTCAGTTCAATTGAAGGGGCTTTATTGGAATGGAAAACATGTTTACATTACCAAAGCAAGCATTTCACCCCTTCATCCCTTTCAACAGGCCAAAGACTCTCTTTCTACTCAACAGGCCAAAGACTCTCTTTCTACTCGACAGGCCAAAGACTCTCTTTCTACTCGACAGGCCAAAGACTCTCTTTCTACTCGACAGGCCAAAGACTCTCTTTCTACTCAACAGGCCAAAGACTCTCTTTCTACTCGACAGGCCAAAGACTCTCTTTCTACTCAACAGGCCAAAGACTCTCTTTCTACTCGACAGGCCAAAGACTCTCTTTCTACTCAACAGGCCAAAGACTCTCTTTCTACTCGACAGGCCAAAGACTCTCTTTCTACTCAACAGGCCAAAGACTCTCTTTCTACTCGACAGGCCAAAGACTCTCTTTCTACTCGACAGGCCAAAGACTCTCTTTCTACTCAACAGGCCAAACACTCTCTTTCTACTCAACAGGCCAAACACTCTCTTTCTACTCAACAGGCCAAAGACTCAACAGGCCAAAGACTCTCTTTCTACTCGACAGGCCAAAGACTCTCTTTCTACTCAACAGGCCAAAGACTCTCTTTCTACTCGACAGGCCAAAGACAGGCCAAAGACTCTCTTTCTACTCAACAGGCCAAAGACTCTCTTTCTACTCGACAGGCCAAAGACTCTCTTTCTACTCGACAGGCCAAAGACTCTCTTTCTACTCGACAGGCCAAAGACTCTCTTTCTACTCAACAGGCCAAAGACTCTCTTTCTACTCGACAGGCCAAAGACTCTCTTTCAAAGACTCAACAGGCCAAAGACTCTCTTTCTACTCGACAGGCCAAAGACTCTCTTTCTACTCAACAGGGCCAAAGACTCTCTTTCTACTCAACAGGCCAAACACTCTCTTTCTACTCAACAGGCCAAACACTCTCTTTCTACTCAACAGGCCAAACACTCTCTTTCTACTCAACAAACACTCTCTTTCTACTCAACAGGCCAAAGACTCTCTTTCTACTCAACAGGCCAAACACTCTCTTTCTACTCAACAGGCCAAACACTCTCTTTCTACTCAACAGGCCAAACACTCTCTTTCTACTCAACAGGCCAAACACTCTCTTTCTACTCAACAGGCCAAACACTCTCTTTCTACTCTGTGCTTCCTCTGCTTCCCCCTTCTATTTCTCTCCCTTCATCCCTCTCTCCCTGGAGCAGTGTTGCAGAGAGTTGATCTCTCCCAGAGAGAGGTCGTGTTTCTCTTTAAATGTCACCCTGTCTGGAGGGAAGGAAGGTAGGTAGGGATTGAGGAAGGGGAGAAAGGAGTCAGGGAAGCAAGGCTGGAGGAGTGAGGGAGTAGAAAGGAAAATAAAGGAGGGAAAATACTCAGGCACACGGGATGAGTCATCCAAAATCTAACAGAGAGAGAGAGCAAGAGAGGGAGAGTGATAGAGAGCAAGAGAGCAAGAGAGCGAGAGAGCGAGAGCAGGAGTGAGAGAGAGAGAGAGAGAGAGAGAGAGAGAGAGAGAGAGAGAGAGAGAGAGAGAGAGAGAGAGAGAGAGAGTAAGAGAGGGAGAGATAAGAGAGGGAGAGTGATAGAGAGAGAGCAAGAGAGCAAGAGGAGAGTGATAGAGAGAGAGAGAGCAAGAGAGCAAGAGAGGGAGAGTGATAGAGAGAGAGCAAGAGAGCAAGAGAGCGAGAGCAGGAGAGATAGAGTGATAGAGAGAGAGAGAGAGAGAGAGAGAGAGAGAGAGAGAGAGAGAGAGAGAGAGAGAGAGAGAGAGAGAAGAGAGATGATCAAAGTCAACGACGAAGACCAGTCACTGTGATGGATCCTAATTGAAGGCAGTGTGCATGAACATGCAAATGAGATGCCCCGTGTTATTGTGGATGAAAGTGTCTGGGTGAGAGCGAGGGGTGACACTCCTACACTTGACCAGACCACAAACTCATTACAGACATACTGATTGAGACCAGAAGTCCATTCAGTCACACAAACTTTAATCAATACATTTTCCTCTAATATAATTTGGTCACCCCATTATTTTTAAAGTGTTTAAATTAGTGTTGGCTAACCGTTAGCTAGCGTGTAAATGAGTGTTTGCTAACCATTAACTAGAGTTTAAATGAGTGATGGCTAACCATTAGCTAGTGTGTAAATGAGTCTTTGCTAACTATTAACTAGCATTTAAATGAGTGTTGGCTAACCGTTAGCTAGCGTGTAAATGAGTCTTTGCTAACTATTAACTAGCGTTTAAATGAGTGTTGGCTAACCGTTAGCTAGCATTTAAATGAGTGTTAGCTAACCGTTAGCTGCCAACTGAAATAGAAAATGACTAAACGTGATCTTGAGACTGGCCTATCAAACTAGAGCGTATACAGATTGAGATGCAGCTCTAAACGCATCCATGAAAGCCAGTTATATCTAAGACATTGGCAAAATGCCATTGATATCCATTGCAGATGTACGTTAAGGGTCAACGGTGTAATAGGTTGTGTTTTAGTACTGTGTATAAATGAATAGACCATATCATGTATCCATTTCTTTATTAAGCCCTGACCTTCTGGGCTGTCATTGGATCATTGTGTCTTATGAGGTTGAATGTGAATGTGTGTGTCTGTGTGCCATAGACCTAGTGCATGGATCTACAGTATCTGTGTATATGCCATCTAGGAGTGTCCTAACCAGTCTATACCTCTGGGTCAGTGTCATCTCATGGATCAGTGAACAAGCCAGGCATTGGGCTGTGGAGCGAGTCATGAGCCTATCATTGGCCAGTGTGTGTGTGTGTGTGTTGTGTGTTGTGTGCTGTGTGTGCGTATAAACTAATGCGCGTGTGTGTGCGCATGTGTGCAATTCTCAATCCTATTGAGCCTATCAGTGGGACTGTCTGTGGGAGAATGGCTTTGATAACAGGTTAAACGAACCAAACACTTTGATAAACATCAGATCACTGGTCACAATGAGCTCTCTGCACTGCCAGTCAATGGAGCCACTGACCTCCAACCGCTACAATTCTTTAGTCATGACTGTGACTATGGAGGGACACACAGAGGGAGAGAAAGGCTCTGTCAGGGAGAGGGGGGATGAAGGAGAGAGGGGATGAGGGAGAGAGATGAGGGAGAGAGAGAGAGGGGTTGAGGGAGAGAGAGGGGGGATGAGGGAGAGAGAGGGGATGAGGGAGAGAAAGGCTCTGTCAGGGAGAGGGGGATGAGGGAGAGAGGGGATGAGGGAGAGAGGGGATGAGGGAGAGAGATGAGGGAGAGAGAGAGAGGGGATGAGGGAGAGAGAGGGGGATGAGGGAGAGAGGGGATAAGGGAAAAAGAGAGGGAATGAGGGAGAGACAGGGGATGAGGGAGAGAGAGAGGGGATGAAGGCGAGAGAAGGGATGAGGGAGAGAGAAGGGGGATGAGGGAGAGAGAGAGGGGATGAGGGAGAGAGTGGGTGCGGCAGAGAGAGAGGGGATGAGGGAGAGAGAGTGGATAAGGGATAGAGAGAGAGTGAGGGAGAGAGAGAATGGATGATGGTGAGAGAGGGGATGAGGGAGAGAGATGAGGGAGAGAGAGAGGGGATAAGGGAGAAAGAAGGGAATGAGGGAGAGACAGGGGATGCGGGAGAGAGAGGGGATGAAGGAGAGAGAGAAGGGATGACGGAAAGAGAAGGGATGAGGGAGAGACAGGGGGGATGAGGGAGAGAGTGTGTGCTGTAGAGAGAGAGGGGATGAGGGAGAGAGAGGGGATAAGGGAGAGAGAGGGTGAGGGAGAGAGAGAATGGATGAGGGAGAGAGAGGGGATGAGGGGATGAAGGAGAGAGTGAGAGATGCAGGAGAGAGAGGGGGATGGGGAGAGAGGGGGATGAGGGAGAGAGTGTGGATAAGGGAGAGAGAGAGGGAATGAGGGAGATATAGGGGATGAGGGAGAGAGAGTGGGGATGAAGGATAGAGGGGGATGAGTGAGAGAGTGGATGAGGGAGAGAGAGGGGATGAGGGAGAAATGAGAGGATGGAGGGAGAGAGAGTGAGAGAGAGAGAGGGGATGAAGGCGAGAGAGAGGGGGATGAGTGAGAGAGTGAGGGATGAGGGAGAGAGTGAGGGGATGAGGCAGAGAGAGATGGAATGAGGGAGATACAGGGGATGAGGGAGAGAGAGAGTGGGGATGAAGGAGAGAGAGAGGGGATTAGTAAGAGAGTGAGGGATGAGGGAGAGAGAGAGAGAGGGGATGAAGGAGAGAGAGAGAGGGGATGAGTGAGAGATGAGGGAGAAAGAGAGGGAATGAGGGAGAAAGAGAGGGAATGAAGGAGAGAGAGAAGGGATGATGGAAAGAGAAGGGATGAGGGAGAGACAGGGGGATGAGGGAGAGACAGGGGGATGAGGGGATGAGGTAGAGAGAGAGGGGATGAGGAGAGAGAGGGGATAAGGGAGAGAGAGTGTGAGGGAGAGAGAGAATGGATGAGGGAGAGAGCGGGGATGAGAGAGAGAGAGAGAGGGGATGAAGGAGAGAGTGAGAGATGAGGGAGAGAGAGGGGGATGGGGGAGAGAGAGGGGATGAGGGAGAGAGTATGGATAAGGGAGAGAGAGAGGGAATGAGGGAGATATAGGGGATGAGGGAGAGAGAGTGGGGATGAAGGATAGAGGGGGATGAGTGAGAGAGTGAGGGATGAGGGAGAGAGAGAGGGATGAGGGAGAGAGAGAGGGGATGGAGGGAGAGAGAGAGAGAGAGAGAGAGAGAGAGGAGAGAGAGAGAGGGAGAGGGGATGAAGGAGAGAGAGAGAGGGGGATGAGTGAGAGAGTGAGGGGATGAGGGAGAGAGAGAGGGAATGAGGGAGATACAGGGGATGAGGGAGAGAGAGAGTGGGGATGAAGGAGAGAGAAGGGATTAGTAAGAGAGTGAGGGATGAGGGAGAGAGAGAGAGAGAGGGGATGAAGGAGAGAGAGGGGATGAGGGAGAGAGTGAGGGATGAGGGAGAGAGAGAGGCGATGAGGGAGAGAGAGAGCGGATGAGGGAGAAAGTGAGGGGATGAGAGAGAGAGGGTGTGGCAGAGAGAGAGAGGATGAGGGTAAGAGAAAAGGGATGAGGGATAGAGAGAGAGAGGGGATGAGGTAGAGAGAGAGCCAATGAGGGTGTGAGAGAGGGGATGAGGGAGAGACAAGGGATGAGGGAGATAGCGAGAGAGAGGCAGATAGAGAGAGGGTGAGAGTAGGAGAGAGCCAGAGAGTGAGAGAGAGATAAAGAGAGAGATAGTGAGTGAGATAGAGAGAGAGAGGAGAGAGAGGAGAGAGAGAGAGAGAGAGAGAGGAGAGAGAGAGAGAGAGAGAGAGAGAGAGAGAGAGAGAGAGAGAGAGAGAGAGAGAGAGGGGGGATGAAGGAGAGAGAGGATGGGATGAAGGAGAGAGAGTGAGGGATGAGGGAAAGAGAGAGGGGATGAGGGGAGAGATTGGATAAGGGAGAGAGTGGGAATGAGGGAGATATAGGGGATGAGGGAGAGAGAGAGTGGGGATGAAGGGAGAGAGGGGGATTAGTGAGAGAGTGAGGGATGAGGTAGAGAGAGGGGGATGAGGGAAAGAGAGATGGGATTAGTAAGAGAGTGAGGGATGAGGTAGAGATAGGGGGATGAGGAGAGAGAGAGGGGATGAGGGAGAAAGTGAGGGGATGAGGGAGATAGAGAGGGGATTAGGGAGATAGAGAGGAGATGAGGGAGATAGAGAGGGGATGAGAGAGAGAGGGTGTGGCAGAGAGAGAGAGGATGAGGGTAAGAGAAAAGGGATGAGGGATAGAGAGAGATGGGAAGAGGTAGAGATAGAGCCAATGAGGGTGTGAGAGAGGGGATGAGGGAGAGACAAGGGATGAGGGAGAGAGAGAGAGAGGTTACGGCAGAGAGACAGGGGAGGAATGAGAGAGCGAGAAAGAGAGGCAGATAGAGAAAGAGAGGGTGAGAGTAGGAGATAGGAGAGAGCCAGAGAGTGAGAGAGAGATAAAGAGAGAGATAGTGAGAGAGAGAGAGAGAGAGAGAGAGAGAGAGAGAGAGAGAGAGAGAGAGAGAGAGAGAGAGAGAGAGAGAGCGAGAGAGAGAGGGGATGAGGGAGAGAGAGAGAGGGGGGGATGAAGGAGAGAGAGGAATGGGATGAAGGAGAGAGAGTGAGGGATGAGGGAAAGAGAGAGGGGATGAGGGAGAGAGAGTGGATAAGGGAGAGAGTGGGAATGAGGGAGATATAGGGGATGAGGGAGAGAGAGAGTGGGGATGAAGGAGAGAGGGGGTGAGTGAGAGAGTGAGGGATGAGGTAGAGAGAGGGGGGATGAGGGAAAGAGAGATGGGATTAGTAAGAGAGTGAGGGATGAGGTAGAGATAGAGGGGATGAGGGAGAGAGAGAGGGGATGAGGGAGAAAGTGAGGGGATGAGGGAGATAGAGGGGATTAGGGAGATAGAGAGGAGATGAGGGAGATAGAGAGGGGATGAGAGAGAGAGGGTGTGGCAGAGAGAGAGAGGATGAGGGTAAGAGAAAAGGGATGAGGGATAGAGAGAGATGGGAAGAGGTAGAGAGACAGGGGAGGAATGAGAGAGCGAGAAAGAGAGGCAGATAGAGAGAGAGAGGGTGAGAGTAGGAGAGTAGGAGAGAGCCAGAGAGTGAGAGAGAATAGCTGTGTCCTCAGAGCCAGACAGAGACGCCAGCCACCGTCTGACACCAGGCTAACCTTTCATGGGGATGACAGGGGGCACACAGGAAGTCAGTGTGTGTGTACTTTCCTGTAGGGCCTGTGTTATTATAGAGGTCAGGATCAGCAACAGAGACATACTAATCTCTTTCTCTATGTCTCTCTATCTATCTCTGTGTGTCTCTCTATCTCTGTCTGTCTCTCTATTTCTGTCTGTCTCTCTATCTCTGTCTGTCTCTCTATCTCTGTCTGTCTCTCTATCTCTGTCTATCTATCTATCTATCTCTGTCTATCTATCTATCTATCTCTGTCTATCTGTCTATCTCTGTGTCTCTCTATCTCTGTCTATCTGTCTATCTCTGTCTGTTTATCTATCTCTGTCTATCTATCTATCTATCTATCTATCTATCTATCTATCTATCTATCTATCTATCTATCTATCTATCTATCTATCTATCTATCTATCTATCTATCTCTGTCTGTCTGTCTGTCTGTCTGTCTGTCTGTCTGTCTGTCTGTCTGTCTATCTATCTCTGTCTGTCTATCTATCTCTGTCTGTCTATCTATCTCTGTCTGTCTATCTCTGTCTGTCTATCTCTGTCTCTGTCTGTCTGTCTCTCTCTGTCTGTCTCTCTATCTCTGTCTGTCTCTCTATCTATCTCTGTCTGTCTGTCTATCTATCTCTGTCTGTCTGTCTATCTATCTCTGTCTGTCTATCTATCTATCTATCTATCTATCTCTATCTGTCTATCTATCTCTCTATCTATCTATCTGTCTATCTATCTATCTATCTATCTGTCTATCTATCTATCTATCTATCTATCTGTCTGTCTATCTATTCAATTCTCTGTCTGTAACATTATCTATCTCAAAGTGAATATATAAAGTCTTGTAAACATTACACTCAGTTTATAAAGACATTACAAATGTCTACACACACAATCAAATAGTTCAAGATAAAATAAATCTGTCTGTCAATATATCTATCTATCTATCTATCTATCTGTCTATCTATCTATCTATCTATCTGTCTCTGTCTATCTATCTATCTGTCTCTATCTATCTATCTGTCTCTGTCTATCTATCTATCTGTCTCTGTCTATCTATCTATCTGTCTCTATCTATCTATCTGTCTGTCTATCTCTCTCTCTCTCTCTATCTATCTATCTATCTATCTGTCTCTGTCTATCTATCTATCTGTCTCTGTCTATCTATCTATCTATCTATCTATCTGTCTCTGTCTATCTATCTATCTATCTCTCTCTCTCTCTCTCTCTCTCTCTCTCTCTCTCTCTCTCTCTCTCTCTCTCTATCTATCTATCTATCTATCTATCTATCTATCTATCTATCTATCTATCTATCTATCTATCTATCTATCTATCTATCTATCTATCTATCTATCTGCCTGCCTGCCTGCCTGCCTGCCTGCCTGCCTGCCTGCCTGCCTGCCTGCCTGCCTGCCTGCCTGCCTGCCTGCCTACCACAGTCCACAATGCACAGAGCACTGCGCCACCACAGTTCAGAATGCATTGCTCAGAGCACTGAGCCACCACAGTTCACAATGCACTGCTCAGAGCAATGCGCCACCACAGTTCACAATGCACTGCTCAGAGCACTGCGCCACCACAGTTCACAATGCACTGCTCAGAGCACTGAGCCACCACAGTTCACAATGCACTGCTCAGAGCACTGCGCCACCACAGTTCACAATGCACTGCTCAGAGCACTGAGCCACCACAGTTCACAATGCACTGCTCAGAGCACTGAGCCACCACAGTTCACAATGCACTGCTCAGAGCACTGAGCCACCACAGTTCACAATGCACTGCTCAGAGCAATGCGCCACCACAGTTCACAATGCACTGCTCAGAGCTCTAGCAAGGTTACTTGATGTTAATAGTGAGTCTTTATAAATGATTTCATTTTAAGCCTTCCCCAAACCATAGCCCTAACCTTAACCACACGGAATGAATGGCTAAACTGTTAACCTTTGAGTTGTTTCTGTTTTAACCCTATAACCATGTGGAATTACCCCTTTAACCAAGTGGAATTGACCCTGTGACCATGTGGAATTAACCCTTTAACCAAGTGGAATTGACCCTGTAACCATGTGGAATTAACCCTTTAACCATGTGGAATAAACCCTTTAATCAGGTGGAATTAATTTGTCAAAAAAAGACGTTCATCCTTAATACTTGGAATTTCGAAGGGATTTCTTGTGGGGAATACAGTTTGACTGTAAGAAGTGCAGAACAATTTGAAGTGGCGTTCAAAGTAGGACGTGAGACAATCGTTCCATGATAAACGTAAGGGATAATCAACAAGGGGCTATCTATGCGTTCTATGGAAAATAATGAACGACGTTGAAGGTGCGTTCCATGACACGCTAGCAGAGTGGAACTGACCTTCCACAGAGTTGCATTATTTTACAGGAAACACATAGAGCCCCGAGTTGATCATCCCTTTTATACAATAGCTATAATTTAACACATTTGCTGGTAGAAATGTGTTCAACATCCACTGAAGAAACTAGCAGGTTTATTAGATACTAGATAGCCAGTATACTAGACCTTCGCTTTCAAAAGCAACTCAAACCTACAACATGTAACAAATGAACTATAGCCATTGAATTCTACCGTGCAAATATACTGTGCGCTATAGGGAAATAATGCATGCCCTAGAATGCCCTTCAAGCCAATCAGAAACTAGTATTCTATAAGGTGATGGGTATGGGTCAACCTGTTACACATCAGGCTTTCTCTGTTCAGAGGTTAAAGTTATGATCACCTGAATTATTCACCTTGTGAGGACATCTTGACATCAGTGTGGTGAGGTCAGGGGAAGTCTTTAGAGGATGTATGAAGCCATATTTCACTATGAGGCATGTGATTATGATGATGATGAAGAGGATGTCATGATGATGAAGACCATCTTACCTTCAGAGGTTAGGGTGAAGACCTCTTTGGGGATGTAGAGTTTGTCTTCGGCGGAACGAGCCCAGTCCTTCATTCCCCTCCTGCCCTTCATGGGGAAGTTGATGTCACTGGAGACCGCTGTCACGGGCTCTCGCTGTATTGTAATCACTATGAAGACAAAACATATAGTTATATCTATGGAGACCAAACATACCGTTATCTCTATGGAGACCAAACATACCGTTATCTCTATAGAGACAAAACATATCGTTATCTCTATGGAGACCAAACATACCGTTATCTCTATAGAGACAAAACATATCGTTATCTCTATGGAGACTAAACATACCGTTATCTCTATGCAGATAAAACATATTGTTATCTCTATGCAGATAAAACATATTGTTATCTCTATGGAGACAAAACATATTGTTATCACTATGGAGATAAAACATATTGTTATCACTATGGAGACAAAACTTACCGTTATCTCTATGCAGATAAAACATATTGTTATCTCTATGGAGACAAAACATATTGTTATCTCTATGGAGATAAAACATTGTTATCTCTATGGAGATAAAACATATTGTTATCTCTATGGAGATAAAACATATTGTTATCTCTATGGAGATAAAACATATTGTTATCTCTATGGAGATAAAACATATTGTTATCTCTATGGAGACAAAACATATCATTATCTCTATGGAGATAAAACATATTGTTATCTCTATGGAGACAAACCATACCATTATCTCTATGCAGATACAACATATTGTTATCTCTATGGAGACAAAACATATTGTTATCTCTATGGAGACAAAACATATTGTTATCACTATGGAGATAAAACATTGTTATCTCTATGGAGACCAAACATACCGTTATCTCTATGCAGATAAAACATATTGTTATCTCTATGGAGACAAAACATATTGTTATCTCTATGGAGACAAATAAAATCATGAATTGACGAACACCCAAAATAGGTAGAGAGGTGCTGACTAATGGAAAGGCAAACTTATTTGAGTTATGATTACTGACAATTGGGAGTGTTGAGGATAAGACTGCAAAAATGCTGTTACATTTCCCCAAGATATCCAGAGGGAATAAGATAACCACAGGGAATAACCCATTACAGTCTATAGTAAGCCCTGTCTAAGCCGGGGGGTTACTACTAAGCTATATGGAATTTGTTGTTTTAAGAATATTGTTTTAAGAAGGTCATACCAAGGATCATTTTACTATTTGATTTGACATTTTAAGACCCCTTGAAGTATAAAAAATTATTTGATGTAAAACATTTGATTTGGGTTTACTGCTACAAACGCATTGAATAACAAATTCACTTCATGGAACAACAACAGTCCCAACCCCAAAAAATTGAAAGGAAGATTTTTAGGAAGTGTCTGTCCTATATCTGTGAGATAAAAGAAAGTTAACCCCTTATTTTTGGCACTAAACAGTCTCCATATATACAGTACTTCCATTCATTTTTTCAACTGGTACCGGGGGACCTTCAGAGGAGTATTGTGAGGCGTGTGGATGTCCTGTAGCAAAACAACCATCACGGGAGTGTTCAGGAGAATCTCTCCTTTCCCCAGAGAGGTCATATTAGTGTGTAGCCAAAACTGTTCAGACGCTACAGAAGTTGTCAGATCGTCTGAACCGACTTCAGACGAGTCCTAAGATGCTTGTAGAGGTTATAGAGCAAAACGGAGAACACCATTTTGTGAGAAGACTGATTTTCGGGATGGTCTGACACACACACGCCCTGTGACCTTTCACAGCAGATGCGGAAGTGCGACTTTGGAGTATGCAGTGGATTGAGACGCATCTCTAGCTTAAACTCAAAGATTTTTATGGGGATTCTTTATCACACTAAAAAGATTTCCACAGGATGCGGATATTGACTCGAGGGGGGAAAGATTCCCACAGGGAATAAGACACCCACAGGGAACAAGATACCCACAGGGAATAAGATACCCACAGGGAACAAGACACCCACAGGGAATAAGACACCCACAGGGAACAAGATACCCACAGGGAATAAGATACCCACAGGGAACAAGACACCCACAGGGAATAAGACACCCACAGGGAACAAGATACCCACAGGGAATAAGATGCCCACAGGGAATAAGACACCCACAGGGAATAAGATACCCACAGGGAATAAGACACCCACAGGGAATAAGACACCCACAGGGAATAAGATACCCACAGGGAACAAGATACCCACAGGGAATAAGATACCCACAGGGAACAAGACACCCACAGGGAACAAGATACCCACAGGGAATAAGATACCCAAAGGGAACAAGATACCCACAGGGAATAAGATACCCACAGGGAACAAGATACCCACAGGGAATAAGATACCCACAGGGAACAAGACACCCACAGGGAACAAGATACCCACAGGGAATAAGATACCCACAGGAAATAAGATACCCACAGGGAACAAGATACCCACAGGTAATAAGACACCCACAGGGAACAAGATACCCACAGGGAATAAGATACACACAGGGAACAAGATACCAACAGGGAATAAGATACCCACAAGGAATAAGACACCCACAGGGAACAAGATACCCACAGGGAATAAGATACCCACAGGGAATAAGACACCCACAGGGAACAAGATACCCACAAGGAACAAGATACCCACAGGGAACAAGATACCCACAGGGAATAAGACACCCACAGGGAATAAGACACCCACAGGAAATAAGATACCCAAAGGAAATAAGATACCCACAGGGAACAAGATACCCACACGGAACAAGATACCCACAGGGAATAAGATTCCCACAGGGAACAAGACACCCAGAGGGAACAAGATACCCACAGGGAATAAGATACCCACAGGGAATAAGATACCCACTGGGAATAAGAATAAGATACCCACAGTGAATAATATACCCACTGGGAATAAGATACCCAAAGGGAACAAGATACCCACAGGGAATAAGACACCCAAAGAGAATAAGATACCAGCAGGGAATAAGACACCTACAGGGAACAAGATAGCCACTGGGAATAAGATACCCACAGGGAATAAGACACCCACAGGAAATAAGACACCCAAAGGGAATAAGATACCCACAGGTAATAAGACAGCCACAGGTAATATGACACCCACGGGTAATAAGACACCCACAGGTAATAAGACGTCCAGAGGTAATAAGACACCCAAAGGGAATAAGATACCAGCGGGGAATAAGACACCCACGGGGAATAAGATACCCACAGGGAATAAGATACCCACAGGGAACAGGGAATAAGATACCCACAGGGAATAAGACACCCACAGGGAACAAGATACCCACTGGGAATAAGAAACCCACTGGGAATAAGAAACCCACAGGGAATAAGATACCCACAGGGAATAAGACACCCACAGGGAACAAGATACCCACTGGGAATAGGACACCCACAGGGAATAAGACACCCAAAGGGAATACCAGCGGGGAACACGACACCCACAGTTAATAAGACACCCACAGGCAAAACAACACCCACAGGGAACAAGATACCCACTGGGAATAGGAAACCCACAGGGAATAAGACACCCATGGGGAATAAGACACCCAAAGAGAATAAGACACCCACAGGGAATAAGACACCCATAGGGAATAAGACAACCATAGGGAATAAGACACCCACAGGGAATTAGACACCCACAGGGAATAAGACACCCACAGGGAATAAGACACCCAAATGGAATAAGAAACCCAAAGGGAATAAGATACCCACAGGGAATAAAACACCCACAGGGAATAAGACACCCAAAGGGAATAAGACACCCAAAGGGAATAAGACACCCACAGGGAATAAGATACCCACAGGGAATAAGACACCCACAGGGAATAAGACACCCAAAGTGAATAAGACACCCAAAGGGAACAAGATACCCACTGGGAATAAGAAACCCACTGGGAATAAGAAACCCACAGGGAATAAGATACCCACAGGTAATAAGACACCCACAGGGAACAAGATACCCATTGGGAATAAGATACCCACAGGGAATAAGACACCCACAGGGAATAGGACACCCACAGGGAATAAGACACCCAAAGGGAACAATATACCAGCGGGGAATAAGACACCCAAAGGGAATAAGACAGCCACAGGTAATAAGACACCCACAGGCAAAATGACACCCACAGGGAACAAGATACCCACTGGGAATAGGAAACTCACTGGGAATAAGACACTCACAGGGAATAAGACACCCAAAGGGAATAAGACACCCACAGGGAATAAGACACCCATGGGGAATAAGACACCCATAGGGAATAAGACACCCACAGGGAATTAGACACCCACAGGGAATAAAACACCCACAGGGAATAAGACACCCAAAGGGAATAAGACACCCAAAGGGAATAAGACACCCACAGGGAATAAAACACCCACAGGGAATAAGATACCCACAGGGAATAAGACACCCAAAGGGAATACGCAGGATAAACTGGAATCCTCGAACCAGGATTTCTTGAAAACCTGGGAGTTTGGGGAAAGTTACTGGAATTTTGCACCCCTACCTGTGAGTGTTAAACTGACTACTCACTGAGGTTGTTGGTGACCACCAGGAAACTCTGGAAGGGTTTCTGATCCTCTCCAATCAGATGGATGAAGTCCTCCAATATACGCATGAGATGGGCCGTACCAGGAGAAACCTGGGCATGGGGAAGCGAGAGAGAGAGAGAGAGAGAGAGAGAGAGAGAGAGAGAGAGAGAGAGAGAGAGAGAGAGAGAGAGAGAGAGAGAGAGAGAAAGAGAGAGAGAGAGAGAGAGAGAGAGAGAGAGAGAGAGAGAGAGAGAGAGAGAGAGAGAGAGAGAGAGAGAGAGAAGGGGGAGGAGGGTGAGAGAAGGGAGAGAAGGGAGAGAGCGAGAAAGACAGAGAACAATATCATGAAAACAACTTTCTTTCATAGACAAATATTGAATTACCGACTGTCATTCTCTCTTGTTCTCTGTCTCATTTCATACACCAGTCTAAGTGCATCTTCTGTTCCTGTGAAATTCATGTTGCCAGAAGGAAGTGTCACAGCTAAAGAATCACCAACAACCTCTTTACCACCAACACATTACAACAGTCATTGGCTTCCTGGCACTCGTTAGCCCCGTATGCTAAGTGCAGCTAATTAGCAGACATGGGACATAATGCCTTTTACTGTATATCTGCTGAGGCGGAATCCCAAATTACACCATATTCCCTATATAGTGCACTATTTTAGACCAGAGCTCTTTGGCACTGGACAAAAATAGTGCACTTCATATAAAATAGGGTGCCATAGGAAACCCAGCCTAAGGTATTGGTATCAGTAGAGTATGGGAAGATCATGACTTGATTGTTTTGCAGTGGCTTGATTGCCGCGTATCGTCTCATTTGATTGTCAAAACATCATCATCAAAATTACTGTATTAATATTTCAATACTGTGCTCTCTCACTCTCTCTTCACGAGCCTACTAGTAGAGTACTTCCGGCGCCAACAGAGATGTCCACCTCGCTTCGCTTTCCTAGGAAACTATGCAGTTGTGTTATTCTTACATTAGTACCCCAGGTCATCTTAGGTTTCATTACATACAGTCCTTCTGTAGCTCAGTTGGTAGAGCATGGAGCTTGTAACGCCAGGGTAGTGGGTTCGATCCCCAGGACCACCCATACGTAGAATGTATGCACACATGACTGTAAGTCGCTTTGGATAAAAGCGTCTGCTAAATGGCATATATATTAAGAACTACTGAATATAAGATCAGCGTCAACTCACCATCAGTATGACCAAGAATGGGATTTTCGCAACGCGGATCCTGTGTTCTGCCTTTCAACCAGGACAACGGAATGGATCCCATTCTGCGACCCAAAAAAACGACTCCGTAAAATAGGGAAACGAGGCGGTCTTCTGGTCAGACTCCGGAGACGGGCACATCGTGCACCACTCCCTAGCATTCTTCTCACCAATGTCCAGTCTCTTGACAACAAGGTTGATGAAATCCGAGCAAGGGTAGCATTCCAGAGGGACATCAGAGACTGTAACGTTCTTTGCTTCACGGAAACATGGCTCACTGGAGAGACGCTATCGGAGGCGGTGCAGCCAGCGGGTTTCTCCACGCATCGCGCCGACAGAAACAAACATCTTTCTGGTAAGAAGAGGGGCGGGGGCGTATGCCTTATGGCCACCGAGACGTGGTGTGATCAAAGAAACTCAAATCCTTCTGTTCACCTGATTTAGAATTCCTCACAATCAAATGTCGATCGCATTATCTACCAAGAGAATTCTCTTCAATTATAATCACAGCCGTATATATTCCCCCCCAAGCAGACACATCGATGGCTCTGAGCGAACTTTATTTGACTCTTTGCAAACTGGAATCCATACATCATGAGGCTGCATTCATTGTAGCTGGGGATTTTAACAAGGCTAATCTGAAAACAAGACTCCCTAAATTGTATCAGCATATCGATTGCGCAACCAGGGCCGGAAAAACCTTGGATCATTGTTACTCTAACTTCCGCGACGCATATAAGGCCCTGCCACGCCCTCTTTCGGAAAAGCTGACCACGACTCCATTTTGTTGATCCCTGCCTACAGACAGAAACTAAAACTGGAGGCTCCCACGCTGAGGTCTTTCCAACGCTGGTCCGACTAAGCTGATTCCACACTCCAAGACTGCTTCCATCACGTGGACTGGGATATGTTTCGTATTGCGTCAGATAACTACATTGACGAATACGCTGATTCGGTGTGCGAGTTCATTAGAACGTGCGTTGAAGATGTCGTTCCCATAGCAACGATTAAAACATTCCCCAACCAGAAACCGTGGATTGATGGCAGCATCCGTGTGAAACTGAAAGCGCGAACCACTGCTTTTAATCAGGGCAAGGTGACTGGTAACATGACCGAATACAAACAGTGCAGCTATTCCCTCCGCAAGGCTATCAAACAAGCTAAGCGTCAGTATAGAGACAAAGTAGAATCTCAATTCAACGGCTCAGACACAAGAGGTATGTGGCAGGGTCTACAGTCAATCACGAACTACAAGAAGAAAACCAGCCCAGTCACGGACCAGGATGTCTTGCTCCCAGGCAGACTAAATCACTTTTTTGCCCGCTTTGAGGACAATACAGTGCCACTGACACGGTCTACAAAGAAAACATGCGGACTCTCCTTCACTGCAGCCGAGGTGAGTAAAACATTTAAATGTGTTAACCCTCGCAAGGCTGCAGGCCCAGACGGCATCCCCAGCCGCGCCCTCAGAGCATGCGCAGACCAGCTGGCCGGTGTGTTCACGGACATATTCAATCAATCCCTATACCAGTCTGCTGTTCCGACATGCATCAAGAGGGCCACCATTGTTCCTGTTCCCAAGAAAGCTAAGGTAACTGAGCTTAATGACTACCGCCCCGTATCACTCACTTCCGTCATCATGAAGTGCTTTGAGAGACTAGTCAAGGACCATATCACCTCCACCCTACCTGACACCCTAGACCCACTCCAATTTGCTTACCGCCCAAATAGGTCCACAGACGATGCAATCTCAACCACACTGCACACTGCCCTAACCCATCTGGACAAGAGGAATACCTATGTGAGAATGCTGTTCATCGACTACAGCTCGGCATTCAACACCATAGTACCCTCCAAGCTCGTCATCAAGCTCGAGACCCTGGGTCTCGACCCCGCCCTGTGCAACTGGGTACTGGACTTCCTGACAGGCCGCCCCCAGGTGGTGAGGGTAGGCAACAACATCTCCACCCCGCTGATCCTCAACACTTGGGCCCCACAAGGGTGCGTTCTGAGCCCTCTCCTGTACTCCCTGTTCACCCACGACTGCGTGGCCACGCACGCCTCCAACTCAATCATCAAGTTTGCGGACGACACAACACTGGTAGGCTTGATTACCAACAACGACCAGACGGCCTACAGGGAGGAGGTGAGCGCCCTCGGAGTGTGGTGTCAGGAAAATAACCTCACACTCAACGTCAACAAAACTAAGGAGATGATTGTGGACTTCAGGAAACAGCAGAGGGAACACCCCCCTATTAAGTTTTAAGTTCCTCGGCATACACATCACAGACAAACTGAATTGGTCCACTCACACAGACAGCATCGTGAAGAAGGCGCAGTAGCGCCTCTTCAACCTCAGGAGGCTGAAGAAATTTGGCTTGTCACCAAAAGCACTCACAAACTTCTACAGATGCACAATCGAGAGCATCCTGGCGGGCTGTATCACCGCCTGGTACGGCAACTGCTCCGCCCACAACCGTAAGGCTCTCCAGAGGGTAGTGAGGTCTGCACAACGCTCACCGGGGGCAAACTACCTGCCCTCCAGGACACCTACACCACCTGATGTTACAGGAAGCCCATAAAGATCATCAAGGACAACAACCACCCGAGCCACTGCCTGTTCACCCCGCTATCATCCAGAAGGCGAGGTCAGTACAGGTGCATCAAAGCTGGGACAGAGAGACTGAAAAACAGCTTCTATCTCAAGGATAACAGACTGTTAAACAGCCACCACTAACATTGAGTGGCTGCTGTCAACACACTGACACTGACTCAACTCCAGCCACTTTAATAATGGGAATTGATGGGAAATGATGTTAAATATATCACTAGCCACTTTAAACAATGCTATCTAATATAATGTTTACATACCCTACATTATTCATCTCATATGCATATGTATATACTGTACTCTATATCATCTACTGCATCCTTATGTAATACATGTATCACTAGCCACTTTAACTATGCCACTTTGTTTACATACTCATCTCATATGTATATACTGTACTCGATACCATCTACTGTATCTTGCCTATGCTGCTCTGTACCATCACTCATTCATATATCTTAATGTACATATTATTTATCCCCTTACACTGTGTATAAGACAGTAGTTTTGGAATTGTTAGTTAGATTACTTGTTGGTTATTACTGCATTGTCGGAACTAGAAGCACAAGCATTTCGCTACACTCGCATTAACATCTGCTAACCATGTGTATGTGACAAATACAATTTGATTTGATTTGATTTGATGTATACATGTGGTTAAACAGACACTCTTATCCAGAGCATCTTAGTCCACACATTGAACTAAGGTAGGGGGTAACTAAAACGTTCCTCAGAAAAGCAGCTATCTCAGTCTGTGTACGCATGTGTGATGTTGTTGAGTGTTATGGTAATGGTTATGTGTGTATTGATAATATGTACAATTGAAGTCGGAAGTTTACATACACTAAGTTGACTGTGCCTTCAACAGCTTGGAAAATTCCAGAATATTATGTCATGGCTTTAGAAGCTTCTGACAGGCTAATTGACATAATTTGAGTCAGTTGGAGGTGTACCTGTGGATGTATTTCAAGGCCGACCTTCAAACTCAGTGCCTCTTTGCTTGACATCATGGGAAAATCTAAAGAAATCAGCCAAGACCTCAGAAAAAAATGCAGACCTCCACAAGTCTGGTTCATCCTTGGGAGCAATTTCCAAACGCCTGAAGGTACCATGTTCATCTGTACAAACAATAGTACGCAAGTATAAACACCACAGGACCACACAGCCGTCATACCGCTCAGGAAGGAGACGCAACCTGTCTTCTAGATATGAATGTACTTTGGTGCAAAACGTGCAAATAAATCCCAGAAAAAAGCAAATGACCTTGTGAAGATGCTGGAGGATTCAAAAGTATCTATATCCACAGTAAAAGGAGTCCTATATCGACAAAACCTGAAAGGCCTCTCAGCAAGGAAGAAGCCACTGCTCCAAAACCGCCATAAAAAAAGCCAGACTATGGTTTGTAACTGCACATGGGGACAAAGATCATACTTTTTGTTCTGATTTAACAAAAATAGAACTGTTTGGCCATAATGACCATCATTATGTTTGAAGGAAAAAGGGGGAGGCTTGAAAGCCGAAGAACACATGCTTCTACACCTGCATTGCCTGCTGTTTGGGGTTTTCGTCTGGGTTTCTGTACAGTACTTTGAGAAATCAGCTGATGTAAGAAGGGCTTGATAAATAAATTTGATTTGTAATGTGATTTGAACACCATCCCAACCGTGAAGTATGGGGGTGGCAGCATCATGTTGTGGGGGTGCTTTGCTGCAGGAGGGACTAGTGCACTTCACAAAATAGATGGCATCATGAGGTGGGAAAATTATGTGGATATATTGAAGCAACATCCCAGGACATCAGTCAGGAAGTTAAAGCTTGGTCGCAAATGATTCTTCTAAATGGACAATGACCCCAAGCATACTTCCACAGTTGTGGCAAAATGGCTTAAGGACAACACAGTCAAGGTATTGGAGTGGCCATCACAAAGCACTGACCTCAATCACATAGACAATTTGTGGGCAGAACTGAAAAAGCATGTGCGAGCAAGGAGGCCTACAAACCTGACTCAGTTACACCAGCTCTGTCAGGAGGAATGGGCCAAAAGTCAACCAACTTATGGTGGGAAGCTTGTGGAAGGCTATTCAAAGCGTTTCACCAAAGTTAAACAATTTAAAGGCAATGCTACCAAATACTAATTGAGTGTATGTAAACTTCTGACCCACTGGGAATGTGATGAAATAAATAAAAGCTGAAATAAATCATTCTCTCTACTATTATTCTGACATTTCACATTCTTAAAATAAAGTGGTGATCTTAACTGACCTAAGACAGGGACATTTTACTAGGATTAAATGTCAAAACTGAGTTGAAATGTATTTGGCTAAGGTGTATGTAAACTTCCCACTTCATCTGTATGTTGGGGGCATTATGTTACGTGTGCTGTTGTGATTAAAAAAAACATGTTTCAATTAACTACGCAAGCCAGTTAAAGAACATATTCTTATTTACAATGACAGCCTAGGAACAGTGGGTTAACTGCCTTTTTTTACCTTGTCAGATGAGGGATTTGATCTCGCAACCTTTTGGTTACTGACCTAACACTCTAACCACAAGGCTACCTTCAGCCTCGCTGACTGGGCATTATCTCATGTGTGCTGTTGTTGTGTGCCATGATAATGGCTATGTGTGTTATGATAAAATGTATGTTGGGGGATATAGCATGTGCATTGGGGTCATATGCATTGTTTAATAACTAAATCTGGATGTGCGCACACACACTCAAGAACTACAGGAAACGTATGATCTCTGTAATTTCAAACAAAGGTTTATGTACCAAATATTAAGTTCTGCTTTTCTGATGTATCAAATACATATGTCATGCAATAAAATGCAAATTAATTACTTAAAAATCATACAATGTGATTTCTGGATTTTTGTTTTAGATTCCGTCTCTCACAGTTGAAGTGTACCTATGATAAAAATTACAGACCTCTACATGCTTTGTAAGTAGGAAAACCTGCAAAATCGGCAGTGTATCAAATACTTGTTCTCCCCACTGTGTGTATATACAGTGTTATAACGATGTGCAAATGGTTAAAGAACAAAAGGGAAAATAAATTAGCTTAAATATGTGTTGTATTTACAATGGTGTTTGTTCTTCACAGGTTGACCTTTACTTGTGGCAACAGGTCACAAATCTTGCTGCTGTGATGGCACACTGTGGTATTTCACGGAGTAGATATTGGAGTTTATAAAAATCGGGTTTGTTTTCAAATTCTTTGTGGATCTGTGTAATCTGGGGGAAATATGTCACTCTAATATGGTCATACATTGGGCAGGAGGACAGGAAGTGCAGCTCAGTTTCCACCTCATTTTGTGGGCAGTGTGCACATAGCCTGTCTTCTCTTGAGAGCCAGGTCTGCCTACAGCGGTCTTTCTCAACAGCTAGGCTATGCTCACTGAGTCTGTACATAGTCAAAGCTTTCCTTAAGTTTGGGTCAGTCACAGTGGTCAGGTATTCTGTCGCTGTGTACTCTCTGTTTAGGGTCAGTCACAGTGGTCAGGTATTCTGCCACTGTGTACTCTCTGTTTAGGGTCAGTCACAGTGGTCAGGTATTCTGCCACTGTGTACTCTCTGTTTAGTTTTAAATATAACTCTAGTTTGCTCTCTTCTTTTGTTAATTCTTTCCAATGTGTTAAGTAATTATCTTTTTTTCCCAAGTCCCAAGACCAGCTTGCTTAGGGAACTCTTCTCCAGCTTCATCTCTCTGTAGGTGATGGCTTTGGTATGGAAGGTTTGGGAATCGCTTCCTTTTAGGTGTTTTTTGATAATTAGGGGGTATCGGCCTAATTCTGCTCTGCATGCATTATTTGGTGTTCTACGTTGTACACAGGGGATGTTTTTGCAGATTTCTGCATGCAGAGCCTCAATTTAGTGTTTGTCCCATTTTGTAAATTCTCGTTGGTGAGTGGACCCCAGACCTCACAACAATAAAGGGCAATGGGTTATACAACTGATTTAAGTACTTTTAGCCAGATTCTATTTGGTATGTCAAATTTTATGTTCCTTTTGATGGCAGGGAATGCCCTTCTTGCCTTGTCTCTCAGATCATTCATAGCTTTGTGGAAGTTACCTGTGGCACTGTGGCAAAGGTATGTATAGTTATTTTGTGTGCTCTAGGGCAATGGTGTCTAGATGTAATTTGTAGTCCTGGCGACTGGACCTTTTTGGAACACCATTATTTTGGTCTTACTGAGATTTACTGTGAGGTCCCAGGTCTGGCAGAATCTGTGCAGGAGATCTAGCTGCTGCTGTAGGCCCTTCTTGGTTGGTGACAGAAGCACCAGATCATCAGCAAACAGTAGACATTTGACTTCAGATTCTAGTATGGTGAGGCTGGGTGCTGCAGACTGTTCTAGTGACCACGCCAATTTGTTGATATAAATGTTGAAGAGGGTGGAGCTTAAGCTGCATCCCTGTCTCACCCCACGGCCCTCTGGGAATAAATGTGTGTGTTTTTTTTGCCCATTTTAACCTCACACTTCCTGTTTGTGTACATGGATTTTATAATGTCGTATGTTTTTCCCCCAACACCACTTTCCATCCATTTATATAGCAGACCCTCGTGCCAAATTGAGTCAAAGGATTTTTTGAAGTCAACAAAGCATGAGAAGACTTTGCCTTTGTTTTTGGTTTGTTTGTTTGTCAATTAGGTTGTGCAGGGTGAATACATGGTCTGTTGTACGATAATTTGGTAAAAAGACAATTTGACATTTGCTCAGTAGATTGTATTCACTGAGGAAATGGGAAAAATAACAGCAGACTTCTACAAGGTGCTGACACATATCCCACAGTAGTTATTAGGGTCAAATTTGTCTCCACTTCTGTGGAGATCAGTCCTTGGTTCCAAATATATATATTTATTTTTACCTTCATTTAACTAGGCAAGTCAGTTAAGAACACATTTTTATTTTCAATAACAGCCTAGGAACAGTGGGTTAACTGCCTGTTCAGGGGCAGAACGACAGATGCTTTACCTTGTCAGCTTGGGGTCTCAATCTTGAAATCTTTCGGTTACTAGTCCCACGTTCTAACAACTAGGCTTCCTGCCGCCCCAGGTAGCCTAAATATTGGGGATGATGCCAGAGCTAAGGATGATGTCAAAGAGTTTTAGTATAGCTAATTGGAATTTGTTGTCTGTATATTTCATCATTTCATTGATGATACCATCAACACCACATGCCTTTATGGGTTGTAGGGTTTGTATTTTGTCCTGTAGCTCATTCAAGGTAATTGGATAATCCAATGGGTTCTGGTAGTCTCACACACACACACACACACACACACACACACACACACACACACACACACACACACACACACACACACACACACACACACACACACACACACACACACACACACACACACACACACACACACACACACACACACACACACACACACACACACACACACACACAGGTTGTCAGTATGTACACAGTTTGGAGTATGATCTGTGCTGAATGGCAAACAGGTGTGATTTTACAACTCTTCTGATAATGACATAAACACTGCTATCAAATTCAACCAACTGTGACAGAGCCAGACACTCTGATACACACACACACACACACACACACACACACACACACACACACACACACACACACACACACACACACACACACACACACACACACACACACACACACACACACACACACACACTAAAACTACAGTTTAAAAGCCTACCTGATGAGCGTCTTCCCACTTCTCAAGGTTTTCCATGTCCAACATATAGCTGACTACCTGGAAGAATTTCTGAGGAAAGAGAAGAGGAGGGTTGACTTTTGGGGAGCTGAGGGGTGTGAGTTTACATGCAACATGTAGGGATGTAGGTGTGTGTTTTATCTGTCTGTTTTCTCCCTGTAGGTGTGTTTGTTTTATCTGTCTGTATATGTCACCCACCTGCGAGTTGTCAGGAGCTGTAGTTTGCTCTCTTGAACGTTTGTGTGTGTGTGTGTTTGCGTGCGTACTTGTGTGTGTGTGTTTGCGTGCGTGTGTGTGTGTGTTTGCGTGCGTGTGTGTATTTGTGTCCTCCCCACCCACCTGTGTGTCGTCGGCAGCTGGGATGTAGGTTGCTCTCTTGAACGTTTGTGTGTGTGTGTGTGTGTGTTTGCGTGCGTGTGTGTTTGCGTGCGTGTGTGTGTGTTTGCGTGCGTGTGCGTGCGTGCGTGTGTGTGTATTTGTGTCCTCCCCACCCACCTGTGTGTCGTCGGCAGCTGGGATGTAGGTTGCTCTCTTGAAGGTGTCCGTCACATTTCGGAGAATCTCCGTGGAGAACAGGAGGTCACCACTGTAGTAGCTCCTCCTCTGTAAGAGATCCAGGAGATTCCTCACGACCTGAGACATGCCCTCTCCAGCCAGGGTCCTCTGACCCTTCGCAAGATGCTCTCGCAACTGGAGACAGCAGGGGAGGAGAGGGGGTATAGAAACACGGGTTAGAGAGAGATGGGGAGGGAGAGAGGGGGAGAGAACAAGAGAAAGAGAGAGAGAGAACAAGAGAAAGAGAGAGCGAAAGAGAGAGAGTGAACAAGAGAAAGACAGAGAGAACAAGAAAGAGAGAGATGGAGAGAGAGAGAGATTGAGGTGATGTAGAGAGAGAGAGAGATAGAGGTGAGGTAGAGAGAAAGAGAGAGAGAGAGGTGAGGTAGAGAGTAGAGAGAGAGCGAGGTGAGGTAGAGAGCAGAGAGAGAGGGAGAGAGAGAGAGAGAGAGAGAGAGAGAGAGAGAGAGAGAGAGAGAGAGAGAGAGAGAGAGAGAGAGAGAGAGAGAGAGAGAGATAGAGGTGAGGTAGAGAGCAGAGAGAGGTGAGGTAGAGAGTAGAGAGAGAGAGATATAGGTGAGGAAGAGAGCAGAAGGAGAGAGATGGAGGTGATGTAGAGAGTAGATAGAGGTGAGGTAGAGAGTATAGAGAGAGAGAGAGAGAGAGAGAGAGAGAGAGAGAGAGAGGTAAGGTAGAGAGCAAAGAGTAGAGAGAGAAAGATCTGAGGCTTCTTATCCACCTATCTTTGCTTGGGATCAGTAGGTATTATAGGTATGTAAGGGTAGTGAATGTCATAAATGACCAGTATCTTGGTCAAGTACCTAGCCCTCAGCCCCTAGCCATCAGCCCTCAGCCCCTAGCCATCAGCCCTCAGCCACTAGCTCTCAGCTATTACCCCTCAGCCCCTGCCCTTAAGCACCTAGCCATATGTACCTAACCCTCAGCTCCTAGCCCTGAGCTCATAGCCCTCAGCCTCTAGCCCTCAGCCCCTAGCCTTCAGCCCCTAGCCCTCAGCCCCTAGCCCCCAACCCCTAGCCCTCAGCCCCTAGCCCCCAGTACCTAGCCCTCAGCCACAGCTCCCAGTACCTAGCCCTCAGCCCCTAGCCCTCAGCTCCTAGCCTTCAGCCCATAGCCCTCAGCACCTATCCCTCAGCCCCTAGCCCCCAGTACCTAGCCCTCAGCCTATAGCCCCCAGCACCTAGCCCTCAGCCCGTAACACTCAGACTCTAACTCTCATTCCCTAGCCCTCAGCTCCTAGCGCTCAGCCCCTAACACTCAGACTCTAACCCTCAGCCCCTAACACTCAGCCCTTAACACTCAGCACCTAGCCCTCAGCCCCTAGCCCACAGCACCTAGCCCTCAGCCCGTAACACTCAGACTCTAACCCTCATTCCCTAGCCCTCAACTCCTAGCCCTCAGCCACTAGCCCTCAGCCCCTAGCCCTCAGCCCCTAACACTCAGACTCTAACCCTCAGCCCCTAACACTCAGACTCTAACCATCAGCCCCTAACACTCAGACTCTAACCCTCATTCCCTAGCCCTCAACTCCTAGCCCTCACCCACTAGCCCTCCGCCCCTAGCCCTCAGCCCCTAACACTCAGACTCTAACCCTCAGCCCCTAACACTCAGAATCTAACCCTCAGCCCCTAGCCCTCAGCCCCTAACACTCAGACTCTAACCCTCAGCCCCAAGCCCTTATTAGGCATTTTTGCAGATATAACTGGATAGATACTGGCCACTCTATGTATTCCACATTGCTGCATGGCACTTTGACTGAAATCCATGCACACACACACACACACACACACACACACACACACACACACACACACACACACACACACACACACACACACACACACACACACACACACACACACACACACACACACACACACACAACAGTGATCTTCAGTCACAACAGCAATCAAACCTAATGAACCGCAGCTCCATGCTAATGAAAAGTTAGTGGTGAACGCAGGCCTAGGCTAACAGTGCAATCAACCAATCACAGCACGCCTGGTGGCTACCCCGTTGGCTTCCATTATCGCCATGGAGACAGACGGTCAGAGGTCACGCAGTAGGACAGTCAATGATTAATCTCAGTTACCCAGAAGTAAAATTATCTAAAAGAAAGTGTAATTTCTTGTTAACTATTGTGATTACCTTTGTGTAAAGGAAGGAAGCGAAGTTTCCTCCCTTGTAAACGGAAACTTTTGGCCAAACCACTCCTTCCGCTAATTTCACTTGTATTTATAATGGCCAAAAGACATTTTCTCTTCACTGCGCCAGTTTAAGCAACGCCTTTGCCCAATCCTGATTCATCCAAATCATCAATGATGACAACCAAAAACCAGGAACGACTGCTGTTCGTAATCACTCTACGTGAGCCTTGACAGATTCTTGCCGTTTCAACTTCCATGAGAATCTGTCCATAAGAGATTAGTCAATGATTAACCAATGCATTTATTAAACAATGGATGAAATCAGTAACTCTCATTAGAGAGGGAGAAAGTGTTGAGAGTGATGACAATGCTACTTATGACTAACTGGACAAACTTTTCACAGAAAGTTATTCACGGCCAGAAATCATAAACCATCTCAGAGTTGAGTGCTGATCCAGGATCAGGCCCCACATGTTCATGTAATATTATTCATTATTATTTAAAAAGGCAAACCTTATCTCGGCACTCTTACTATAAGAGACTTTATGAATACAATCCCACGTCTATTGACGGGCAAACAAATACGATGTGGGCGTCGACATAATTCATTTATTCAACCTGTGTTGAAGGTCAGTCTTCGAGAACAAATTGTTTATTTAAACAGCCATCTGTTTAATCATTGAGTTGTTCATTTTACAGGCTAGAAGAAGAAAGGAAGTCCATAGTTTTGAAATAGCGATGGAAATATTAAGGAAGTGGAAGACATGCTAAAATGACAAAATGAAGCACATGTGCATTTCAAATGTACAATGTTCAAATGGCTCAGCTCAGCTAAATGTGACAAGAACAGAATACTTTCTGCTAGTTGTCTATGTGTTATTATGCACCATCTGGATAGAAGGTAGCTTACTAAAATGCATTCACAATAACGTCGCGGCACAGGTGGCTCATTGAGCATGTTATACAAGACCAACTGTATTTGAATAAATGAGATGTGAATAGAGAGAGTGTGAAAAAGGGACTTACAGATAAATGTAAATATCTGAATTCCATCGAGACGCATCTGGCGAAGCTCGGAGGACCCCAGTAAGCAACTCCATTAGCGTCCAGCAAGCAACGACGACTAGCAGATCCTAGAGAGAGGAGAGAGAGAACGAGATACCATTGTTATGTAAAACTTAACAGCAATAACACATTGGTTTCATGTTATCCAGTAACCTCATGAGACTCTCATCTCATTTGGGGCGGCAGGGTAGCCTAGTGGTTAGAGCGTTGGACTAGTAATCGGAAGGTTGCAAGATCAAACCCCCGAGCTGACAAGGTACAAATCTGTCGTTCTGCCCCTGAACAGGCAGCTAACCCACTGTTCCTAGGCTGTCATTGAAAATAAGAATATGTTCTTAAATGACTTGCCAGTTAAATAAAGGTAAAAAAAATATATAAAAAATACAAATTGCAACTTGTTTCCAACATAGTATACCAACTATAATGTAGAGTGGAGGTCAACGTCAGGTCTACCATCCACCTAACACTATCTAATATACAACTACTCTATAAGGTCACACACATAGTATACATGTACACAGTTATTTTGAGGATGAAACTTAGAAACAACATATGGTGAAACTGAAACTTGAGCCCTGTGGGATACCATTGCAGGCCTTCACGGATCCACCTGTACCCGAATACACGCCAATCCATCTGGGATCCAAGTGGGTCCAGAATTCTAAATAATGTCACCGGGTCTGGGTTGGATCTGATATGATTGTCACAGGTCTCGGATATGAGTCATTTTAACTGACTTGTCTGGAAGGTCCCCTAAAAGATCTGAACGCGACTGCTGCAGTAGAGAGAGAGATTTTATCATTTATGCTGATGCTATTTGGTTTTCATGAGTGGCCCGTGTAGCTCGTTGTTGGGCAATTATAAGTCATCAAAGAGGCAATACGCTACTGCCATAAAGCCTCAGTTTTTGGCAAAAGTTAGAGGATATCTAATCAATGGAAGATGGAATTAAAATGATGGAATTAGAAGTTGAAGGAGATGGATAGACTAGAATGACCAAGAGCCAAAAGGTAGGCTCCTACAACAGGTGGGCTCCTACAACAGGTAGGCTTCTACAACAGGTAGGCTTCTACAACAGGTGGGGGTAGGCCTCTACAACAGGTAGGCTTCTACAACAGGTGGGCTTCTACAACAGGTGGGCTTCTACAACAGGTGGGCTTCTACAACAGGTAGGCTCCTACAACAAGTGGGCTTCTACAACAGGTAGGCTTCTACAACAGGTGGGCTCCTACAACAGGTAGGCTCCTACAACAGGTAGGCTTCTACAACAGGTAGGCTCCTACAACATGTAGGCTTCTACAACAGGTAGGCTCCTACAACAGGTGGGCTCCTACAAAAGTCGGGCTCCTACAACAAGTAGGCTTCTACAACAGGTAGGCTTCTACAACAGGTGGGGTCCTACAACAGGTGGGCTCCTACAACAGGTAGGGTTCTACAACAGGTAGGCTCCTACAACAGGTAGGCTTCTTCAACAGGTGGGCTTCTACAACAGGTAGGCTTCTACAACAGGTAGGCTCCTACAACAGGTGGGGTCCTACAACAGGTGGGCTCCTACAACAGGTGGGCTCCTACAACAGGTGGGATTCTACAACAGATGGGATTCTACAACAGGGAGGCTGGGATTCTACAACAGGTAGGCTACAACAGGTGGGCTTCTACAACAGGCTTCTACAACAGGTAGGCTCCTACAACAGGTGGGGTCCTATAACAGGTGGGCTCCTACAACAGGTGGGCTCCTACAACAGGTGGGATTCTACAACAGGTAGGCTCCTACAACAGGTGGGATTCTACAACAGGTAGGCTCCTACAACAGGTGGGCTCCCACAACAGGTGGGCTCCTACAACAGGTAGGCCTCTACAATAGGTAGGCTCCTACAACAGGTGGGCTCCTACAACAGGTGGGATTCTACAACAGATGGGATTCTACAACAGGGAGGCTCCTACAACAGGTGAGATTCTACAACAGGTAGGCTTCTACAACAGGTGGGCTTCTACAACAGGTAGGCTTATACAACAGGTAGGCTCCTACAACAGGTGGGGTCCTACAACAGGTGGGCTCCTACAACAGGTGGGCTTCTACAACAGGTAGGCTCCTACAACAGGTAGGCTTCTACAACAGGTAGGCTCCTACAACAGGTGGTCTCCTACAAAAGGCGGGCTTCTACAACAGGTAGGCTCCTACAACAAGTGGGCTCCTTCAACAGGTAGGCTCCTACAACAAGTGGGCTCCTACAACAGGTGGGCTCCTACAACAGGTAGGCTCCTACAACAGGTGGTCTCCTACAAAAGGCGGGCTCCTACAACAGGTGGGCTCCTACAACAGGTAGGCTCCTACAACAGGTAGGCTTCTACAAAATGTGGGCTCCTACAACAGGTGGTCTCCTACAAAAGGCGGGCTCCTACAACAGGTGGGCTCCTACAACAGGTAGGCTCCTACAACAGGTAGGCTTCTACAAAATGTGGGCTCCTACAACAGGTGGGCTCCTACAACAGGTGGGCTCCTACAACAGGTGGGCTCCTACAGCAGGTGGGCTTCTACAACAGGTGAGCTCCTACAACAGGTGGGCTCCTACAACAGGTGGGCTTCTACAACAGGTGGGCTCCTACAACAGGTGGGCTTCTACAACAGGTGGGCTCCTACAACAGGTGGGCTCCTACAACAGGTGGGATTCTACAACAGGTAGGCTCCTACAACAGGTGGGCTCCTACAACAGGTGGGATTCTACAACAGGTAGGCTCCTACAACAGGTGGGCTCCTACAACAGGTGGACTCCTACAACAAGTAGGCTTCTACAACAGGTAGGCTTCTACAACAGGTGGGCTTCTGCAACAGGTGGGCTCCTACAACAGGTGGGCTCCTACAACAGGTGGGCTTCTACAACAGGTGGGCTCCTACAACAGGTGGGCTTCTACAACAGGTGGGCTCCTACAACAGGTGGGCTCCTACAACAGGTGGGATTCTACAACAGGTAGGCTCCTACAACAGGTAGGCTTCTACAACAGGTAGGGTCCTACAACAGGTTCTACAACAGGTGGGATCCTACAACAGGTGGGCTCCTACATCAAGTCAGCTTCTACAACAGGTAGGCTTCTACAACAGGTGGGGTCCTACAACAGGTGGGCTCCTACAACAGGTAGGATTCTACAACAGGTAGTCTCCTACAACAGGTAGGCTTCTACAACAGGTAGGCTTCTACAACAGGTAGGCTACTACAACAGGTGGACTCCTACAACAGGCGGGCTCCTACAACAGGTAGGCTTCTACAACAGGTAGGCTCCTACAACAGGTAGGCTTCTACAGCAGGTGGGCTTCTACAACAGGTAGGCTTCTACAACAGTTGGGCTTCTAAAACAGTCGGGCTCCTGAGTGGAGCAGCACTCTAAGGCACTGGATCTCAGTGCAAGAGGTGTCACTGCAGTCCCTAGTTCGAATCCAGGCTGCATCACATCTGGCAGTGATTGGGAGTCCCACAGGCCCAGCGTCGTCCGGGTTTGATTGGGGTAGGCTGTCATTGAAAATAAGAATTTGTTCTTAACTGACTTGCCAAGTTTAAAAAAAGTAAAAATACAACAGGTGGGCTCCTACAACAGGTTTAGCTAGCTTAACATGCTTCTCCTGGGTTCATGGAGTCAAGACAGGTACAACATAATCTTATTGGATGATGAATAACCTAGCCATGGCAGCTATTAGTCTACTATAGTGTGAGTCAGCTTGTTGGTTGGTTGTTGTCTCTTGTCTCTTCCTCCCTCCTCCCTGTTACCCGTGTCACTCGCTCCAGTACGGCCCATCCCCCGCCTGGTCTAGTCCAGTACGGCCCATCCTCCGATCTGATCCATCACTTGGATCAGATCGGACTGGGTCTGGATTCGACCAAGTCTATACAGAATGGGTCTAGTTGTCCTCGGGTCCGTTCGTTTGGAACGGGTCTATATATTTTAAAAATACATTTCCAGTTGAAGTTGGACATTTACATACACTTGGAGTTATTAAAACTCGTTTTCAACCACTCTACAAATGTCTTCTTAACAATCTACAGTTTGGGCAAGTTGGTTAGGACATCTACTTTGTGCATGACACAATAATTATTTCCACAAGTTGTTCACAAATCGATGAGTTCACTGATAATTCACTGTGTCACAATTCCAGTTGGTCAGAAGTTTACATTGACACTAAATTGACTGTGCCTTGGAAAGCTTGGAAAATTCCAGAAATTATGTCATGGCGTTATAAGCATCTGATAGGCTAATAGACATCATTTGAGTCAATTGGAGGTGTGGATTTATTTCAAGGTCTACCTTCAAACTCAGTGCCTCTTTGCTTGACATCATGGGAAAATCTAAAGAAATTAGTCAAAATTGTATACCTTCACAAGTCAGGTTCCTTGGGAACAATTTCCAAATGCCTGAAGGTACCATGTTCATCTGTACAAACAATAGTATGCAAGTATAAACACCATGGGACCACGCAGCCGTCATACTGCTCAGGAAGGAGACGCGTTCTGTCCCCTAGAGATGAATGTACTTAGGTGCGAAAAGTGCAAATCAATCCTAGAACAAAAGCAAAGGACCTTGTGAAGATGCTGGAGGAAACAGGTACAAAAGTATCTATATCCACAGTAAAACAAGTCCTATATCGACATAACCTGAAAGGCCCCTCAGCAACGAAGACGCCACTGCTCCAAAACCACCATAAAAAAAGCCAGACTATGGTTTGCAACTGCACATGGAGACAAAGATCGTACTTTTTGGAGAAATGTCCTCTGGTCTGATGAAACAAAAGTAGAACTGTTTGGCCATAATGACCATCATTATGTTTGGAGGAAAAAGGGGGAGGCTTGCAAGCTGAAGAACACCACCCCAACCATGAAGCACAGGGGTGGCAGAATCATGTTGTGGGGTGGTTTGCTGCTGGAGGGACTGGTGCACTTCACAAAATAGATGGCATCACGCGGAAGGACCATTTGGTGGGTATATCAAAGCATCCCAACTTATTGTGGGAAGCTTGTGGAAGGCTACCCAAAACATTTGACCCAAGTTGAACAATTTAAAGGCAATGCTACCAAATATTTATTGAGTGTATGAAAAAATTCTTACCCAATGGGAATGTGATTAAATAAATAAAAGCTGAAATAAATAATTCTCTCTACTGTTATTCTGACATTTCACATTCTTAAAATAAAGTGGTGATCCTAACTGACCTAGGACAGGTAATTTTTACTAGGATTAAATGTCAGGAATTGTGAAAAACTGAGTTTAAGTGTATTTGGCTAAGGTGTATGTAAACTTCCGACTTAATCTGTATGTAAATTGGGTCTGGGTGGGAAAAGCTCCAGATCAATTTTGTAACAGGTCCAACTTCATGACATCTAGACACCGTACAAACTACCTTCTCTGCTGGAATAGATTCCACACACACATGTGCGTACACACATACACACACGTACATGCACGCACACGCAAACATACACACAGGCACTTGTGCACACACAAGTGCTCACAGACACACACACACACACACATTTCAAAGTCCTCATCTATTAAGCAGTATATTATTAGTTACAGTGAGTGCCTGAGGACAGTGTCTGGGTAGGCACCTGCTCTGAAAAAAACATCTGATAGAAAATAACATGAATCTCCAGCACCACAATATTAACCAGAATGTATTACTTTTCACACTCACACTGTAGTCAGACACTTAGTACTAGTAGTGGTCAGACACTTAGTACTAGTAGTGGTCAGACACTTAGTACTAGTAGTAGTCAGACACTTAGTACTAGTTGTAGGCAGATACTTAGTACCCCTAGTAGTCAGACACTTAGTACTAGTAGTAGTCAGACACTTAGTACTAGTAGTAGTCAGACACGTAGTACTAGTAGTAGGCAGATACTTAGTACTAGTAGTGCTAGTAGTAGTCAGACACTTAGTACTAGTTGTAGTCAGACACTTAGTACTAGTAGTAGTCAGACACTTAGTACTAGTAGTAGTCAGACACTTAGTACTAGTAGTACTAGTAGTAGTCAGACACTTAGTACTAGTAGTGCTAGTAGTAGTCAGACACTTAGTACTAGTAGTACTAGTAGTAGTCAGACACGTAGTACTAGTAGTAGTCAGACACTTAGTACTAGTAGTAGTCAGACACTTAGTACTAGTAGTAGTCAGACACTTAGTACTAGTAGTAGTCAGACACTTAGTACTAGTAGTAGTCAGACACTTAGTACTAGTAGTACTAGTAGTAGTCAGACACGTAGTACTAGTAGTAGTCAGACACTTAGTACTAGTAGTAGTCAGACACTTAGTACTAGTAGTAGTCAGACACTTAGTACTAGTAGTACTAGTAGTAGTCAGACACTTAGTACTAGTAGTGCTAGTAGTAGTCAGACACTTAGTACTAGTAGTACTAGTAGTAGTCAGACACGTAGTACTAGTAGTAGTAGTAGTACTAGTAGTAGTCAGACACTTAGTACTAGTAGTAGTCAGACACTTAGTACTAGTAGTAGTCAGACACTTAGTACTAGTAGTACTAGTAGTAGTCAGACACTTAGTACTAGTAGTGCTAGTAGTAGTCAGACACTTAGTACTAGTAGTACTAGTAGTAGTCAGACACTTAGTACTAGTAGTAGTCAGACACTTAGTGCTAGTAGTCATCAGACACTTAGTACTAGTTGTAGTCAGACACTTAGTACTAGTAGTAGTCAGACACTTTGTACTAGTAGTCATCAGACACTTAGTACTAGTAGCAGTTGGACTACATCATTACAGTGTAAATGTACATAATACATTATAATTTAGGGGGTTCTTATATTTGTCCTGTTACACACTAGTACATGTGTGTAATGGAATGGAAAAGTGTTTCTTCCATATCCCAACCCTGACTGTTAGACGTCATAATCACGGTTTATAATAGCAGTATAGTTATAGTACTGTCATAGTATCGTCAGGTTTACCAGTGGCGTTAGTCGGACACTTGTTATAGACTGTTTCTCCAGCCGAGGCTCTTTTCCAGGTCATGGTTACATGGTACTCATCTCTACAGATCTCATGAGGTGCTGCAGAGAGACAGAAGAGAGAGAGAGGGAGTTAGATATAACACACACACTGCAATTCAATAATATCCTGCAACAGATTCTATTTTTCCCAGGCATTGTATTTATTACCCACCCTTTCTGTATATTTCATTACCGCTAAAATATATATTCATCCTTATGTCTACACTATTCATCATTACCTCTACAATATACAGTATATCCATCATTACCTATACAATATATATTCATCATTATGTCTACAATATCCATCATTACCTATACAATATATTCATCATTATGTCTAGAATATATATTCATCATTACATCTACAATATATATTCATCATTACCTCTACAATATACAGTATATCCATCATTACCTATACAATATATATTCATCATTATGTCTACAGTATCCATCATTACCTATACAATATATTCATCATTATCTCTAGAATATATATTCATCATTACATCTACAATATATATTCATCATTACATCTTCTATATATGTTCATCATTACCTCTACAATATATATCCATCATTACCTATACAATATATATTCATCATTACATCTACAATATATATTCATCATTACATCTACAATATATATTCATCATTACATCTACAATATATATTCATCATTACATCTACAATATATATTCATCATTACATCTTCTATATATGTTCATCATTACCTCTACAATATGTATTCATCATTACATCTACAATATATATTCATCATTACATCTTCTATATATGTTCATCATTACCTCTACAATATGTATTCATCATTACTTTTACGCTATATCCATCATTACCATTACAATATATATTCATCATTACATCTACAATATATATTCATCATTACATCTACAATATATATTCATCATTACATCTTCTATATATGTTCATCATTACCTCTACAATATATATTCATCATTACATCTACAATATATATTCATCATTACATCTACAATATATATTCATCATTACATCTTCTATATATGTTCATCATTACCTCTACAATATGTATTCATCATTACCTTTTATCCATCATTACCATTACAATATATATTCATCATTACATCTACAATATATATTCATCATTACATCTACAATATATATTCATCATTACATCTACAATATATATTCATCATTACATCTTCTATATATGTTCATCATTACCTCTACAATATGTATTCATCATTATCTATATCCATCATTACCATTACAATATATTTTCATCATTACCTCTACAATATACAGTATATCCATCATTACCTATACAATATATATTCATCATCATGTCTACAATATCCATCATTACCTATACAATATATTCATCATTATCTCTAGAATATATATTCATCATTACATCTACAATATATATTCTCATTACATCTACAATATATGTTCATCATTACCTCTACAATATATATCCATCATTACCTATACAATATATATTCATCATCATGTCTACAATATCCATCATTACCTATAAAATATGTTCATCATTACCTCTACAATATATATCCATCATTACCTATACAATATATATTCTCATTACATCTACAATATATATTCGCATTACATCTACAATATATATCCATCATTACCTCTACAATATATATCCATCATTACCTATACAATATATATTCTCATTACATCTACAATATATGTTCATCATTAATTCTACAATATCTATTCATCATTACCTATACAGTATATATTCATCATTACCATTACACTATATCCATCATTACCTATACAATATATATCCATTATTACCTATACAATATATATCCATCATTACCTAGACAATATATATCCATCATTACAATTACAATATATATCCATTATTACCTATACAATATATATCCATCATTACCTATACAAAATATATCCATCATTACCATTACAATATATATCCATCATTACCATTACAATATATATCCATCATTACCATTACAATATATATCCATCATTACCATTACAATATATATCCATCATTACCTATACAATATATATCCATCATTACCTATACAATATATATCCATCATTACCTATACAATATATATCCATCATTACCATTACAATATATATCCATCATTACCTATACAAAATATATCCATCATTACCTATACAAAATATATCTATCATTACCATTACAATATATATCCATCATTACCATTACAATATATATCCATCATTACCATTACAATATATATCCATCATTACATCTACAATATATATTCATCATTACATCTTCTATATATGTTCATCATTACCTCTACAATATGTATTCATCATTACATCTACAATATATATTCATCATTACATCTACAATATATATTCATCATTACATCTTCTATATATGTTCATCATTACATCTACAATATATATTCATCATTACATCTACAATATATATTCATCAATCTTCTATATATGTTCATCATTACATCTACAATATATATTCATCATTACATCTACAATATATATTCATCATTACATCATTATGTTCATCATTACCTCTACAATATATATCCATCATTACATCTTCTATATATGTTCATCATTACCATTACAATATATATCCATCATTACATCTACAATATATATTCAATTACATCTTCTATATATGTTCATCATTATACAATATGTATTCATCATTACATCTACAATATATATTCATCATTACATCTACAATATATATTCATCATTACATCTTCTATATATGTTCATCATTACATCTACAATATATATTCATCATTACATCTACAATATATATTCATCATTACATCTTCATATATGTTCATCATTACATCTACAATATATATTCATCATTACATCTACAATATATATTCATCATTACATCTTCTATATATGTTCATCATTACATCTACAATATATATTCATCATTACATCTTCTATATATGTTATCCATCTACAATATATATTCATCCATCTTCTATTATGTTCATCATTACCTCTACAATATGTATTCATCATTACCTTTATATATCCATCATTACCATTACAATATATATTCATCATTACATCTACAATATATATTCATCATTACATCTACAATATATATTCATCATTACATCTTCTATATATGTTCATCATTACCTCTACAATATATATTCATCATTACATCTACAATATATATTCATCATTACATCTACAATATATATTCATCATTACATCTTCTATATATGTTCATCATTACCTCTACAATATGTATTCATCATTACCTTTACGCTATATCCATCATTACCATTACAATATATATTCATCATTACATCTACAATATATATTCATCATTACATCTACAATATATATTCATCATTACATCTTCTATATATGTTCATCATTACCTCTACAATATGTATTCATCATTACCTTTACGCTATATCCATCATTACCATTACAATATATATTCATCATTACATCTACAATATATATTCATCATTACATCTACAATATATATTCATCATTACATCTACAATATATATTCATCATTACATCTTCTATATATGTTCATCATTACCTCTACAATATGTATTCATCATTACCTTTACGCTATATCCATCATTACCATTACAATATATTTTCATCATTACCTCTACAATATACAGTATATCCATCATTACCTATACAATATATATTCATCATCATGTCTACAATATCCATCATTACCTATACAATATATTCATCATTATCTCTAGAATATATATTCATCATTACATCTACAATATATATTCTCATTACATCTACAATATATGTTCATCATTACCTCTACAATATATATCCATCATTACCTATACAATATATATTCATCATCATGTCTACAATATCCATCATTACCTATACAATATATTCATCATTATCTCTAGAATATATATTCATCATTACATCTACAATATATATTCTCATTACATCTACAATATATGTTCATCATTACCTCTACAATATATATCCATCATTACCTATACAATATATATTCTCATTACATCTACAATATATATTCGCATTACATCTACAATATATATCCATCATTACCTCTACAATATATATCCATCATTACCTATACAATATATATTCTCATTACATCTACAATATATGTTCATCATTAATTCTACAATATCTATTCATCATTACCTATACAGTACATATTCATCATTACCACTACACTATATCCATCATTACCTATACAATATATATCCATTATTACCTATACAATATATATCCATCATTACCTAGACAATATATATCCATCATTACAATTACAATATATATCCATTATTACCTATACAATATATATCCATCATTACCTATACAAAATATATCCATCATTACCATTACAATATATATCCATCATTACCATTACAATATATATCCATCATTACCATTACAATATATATCCATCATTACCATTACAATATATATCCATCATTACCATTACAATATATATCCATCATTACCTATACAAAATATATCCATCATTACCTATACAAAATATATCCATCATTACCTATACAAAATATATCCATCATTACCATTACAATATATATACATCATTACCATTACAATATATATCCATCATTACCATTACAATATATATCCATCATTACCATTACAATATATATCCATCATTACCTATACAATATATATCCATCATTACCATTACAATATATATCCATCATTACCTATACAAAATATATCCATCATTACCTATACAAAATATATCCATCATTACCTATACAATATATATCCATCATTACCTATACAATATATATCCATCATTACCATTACAATATATATCCATCATTACCTATACAATATATATCCATCATTACCTATACAATATATATCCATCATTACCTATACAATATATATCCATCATTACCATTACAATATATATCCATCATTACCTATACAAAATATATCCATCATTACATATACAAAATATATCTATCATTACCATTACAATATATATCCATCATTACCATTACAATATATATCCATCATTACCATTACAATATATATCCATCATTACCATTACAATATATATCCATCATTACCATTACAATATATATCCATCATTACCTATACAAAATATATCCATCATTACCTATACAAAATATTTTCCTCATTACATCTACAATATGTATTCATCATTACCTTTACGCTATATTCATCATTACCTCTACAATATATGTTCATCATTATCTCTACAATATATATCCATCATTACCTCTACAATGTACAGTGCATTCAGAAAATATTCAGACAAATTGACTTTCTACATTGTAGATTTTTCCACATTTTGTTACATTCCAGACATATTCTAAAATTGATTCAATTGTTTTTCCCTCATCAATCTACCTCATCTTCCTCATAAATACCTCATAATGACAAAGCAAACACATGTTTTTAGACATTAGTGCATGTTTTGTGTGCAAAGTGAACAAAACTCTCATCAAGGCAAAGGGTGGCTACTTTGAATAATCTCAAATATAAAATATATTTTGATTTGTTTAACAATTTTTTGGTTACTTCATGATTCCATATGTTTTATTTAATGGTTTTGATGTCTTCACTATTATTCTACAATGTATAAAATAGTAAAAATAATGAAAATCCCTTGAATAAGTAGGTGTGTCCAAACTTTGACAGGTACTGTATTTCCATCATTGCCTCTACAATATACAGTGAGTGTACAAAACATTAAGGACAAAATGAGGCTATTCTGGGGACAAAAAGGTTGAGTGCAACTCAATATTCGGGAAGAGTGTTCCTAATGTTTTGTACACTCAATCCATATGCAATCTGTCTTTATCTGTCTTTATCTGTCTTTATCTGTCCTCTCTTTGTATTCATATCTCTTTTTATCCCTCTCTACATAACCCTGAACGATGGAGAATATTACAAGAGAGGAAATACTCAGAGTCTGAAGAAGAGAGAGAGAGAGAAAACAGCGCAGGACAAGAGAGGAAATACTCAGAGTCTGAAGAAGAGAGAGAGAGAGAAAACAGCGCAGGACAAGAGAGAAAGATAGTGAGAGATGCACCCTTAGCCTTCTTCTTCATCTAAATCTATGTTCCCCTCCAAACTCTTGGACAGATCTGTATGTTCTGCAACATGCCAGAGAGCTATAAAAGGACTGTCTCTGACACAAGTTCACTCTGCGGCAATGTCTGACATTTATCTAATCTATAGCCTCCCAGAGCACCACACACACACAAACACACACATGCATGCGCACACACACGCACGCACACACACACATACACACACACGCATACACACAGAAAGAGAAAACCCAGTCAAAGGCATGCTTATTAAACTGTGCTGTTTGCTGCAGTGGCTGACACACTGACAAATCACACCAAGCAGGGCTTTGAACAATTCCCTTCGTCCTGTGAGATGAGAGAGGGAGGGAGAGGGAGGGAGGGAGAGGGAGAGAATAGAGAGAGGGGAGAGCAAAAGAGAAATAGGTTGAAAAAAAGAGAGGAAGAGGGAGATAAAGTGAGAGAGAAATGCAGAAAGGGAGAGTGAATATGAAGATTGAGAGAGCAAGAGACAGGAAAGAAAATGGAGGGGAAATGAGAGAGAGAGAGAGAGAGAGAGAGAGAGAGAGAGAGAGAGAGAGAGAGAGAGAGAGAGAGAGAGAGAGAGAGAGAGAGAGAGAGAGAGAGAGAGAGAGAGAGAGAGAGAGAAGAGAGAGAGCAGGAGAGAAGACAATACCCAGCTAGCACATCTGGTTCCTTGGAAGTTGTGGTAATGTACATTTTTGGTTTCTCATTGGTTCTAGGGACAAATTCATAAGTTTCCTAACCAGTATAATTTTTTGAGAAGGGATGGTACCAACACAATCACTTCAAACTGAAGCTGGAATGACACACTGGCTGTACTTTGTTTAGCTTTACCTGTTTAATATTTATATAGTTATTTGTATACAGTATCAGTTCAAAGTTTGGACACACATACAAATGAAATCAATAACATGTATTTATAAAGCCATTTTTACATCATGTCACAAAGTGCTATACAGAAACCCAGCCTAAAACCCCAAACAATGCAGATGTAGAAACACGGTGGCTAGGAAAACCTCCCTAGAAAGGCCAGAACCTAGGAAGAAACCTAGAGAGGAACCAGGCTCTGAGGGGTGGCCAGTCCTCTTCTGGCTGTGCCGGGTTGAGATTATAACAGAACATGACCAAGATTTTCAAACGTTCATAGATGACAGGCAGAGTCAAATAATAATAATAATCACAGTGGTTGTAGATGGTGCAACAGGTCAGCGCCTCAGGAGTAAATGTCAGTTGGCTTTTCATAGCCGAGCATTCAGAGTTCGAGACAGCAGGTGAGCTAGAGAGAGAGAGTTGAAAAGAACAGGTCCAGGACAAGGTAGCATGTCCGTTGAACAGGTCAGGGTTCCATAGCCGCAGGCAGAACAGTTGAAACTGAAGCATTTTGTATATAAAAAAATCCTTGAATGGGTTGGTGGACTTTTACTGTATATCCATAAAGATTATGCTGATTCATGACTGGCTGGCTAAGAAAAACTGCATGTCTGTCTGTCTGTCTGTCTGTCTGTCTGTCTGTCTGTCTGTCTGTCTGTCTGTCTGTCTGTCTGTCTGTCTGTCTGTCTGTCTGTCTGTCTGTCTGTCTGTCTGTCTGTCTGTCTGTCTGTCTGTCTGTCTGCCTGCCTGCCTGCCTGTCTGTCTGTCTGTCTGCCTGTCTGCCTGTCTGTCTGTCTGTCTGTCTGTCTGTCTGTCTGTCTGTCTGTCTGTCTGTCTGTCTGCCTGTCTGTCTTATCCCGACTCCTGACACGTATATTACTATGGGAAAGCTCGAGACCGAATTCCAATATTGAAATAATGTTTTAATAGCTGAGATGAAGTTTATAAATTGTCTCGCTGGTGTGATGAGACAGTGGATTGTGCACTCAGATGGAACAGAGAAAATAGGAATTTTATTACGTCATAGATTTAGCCAAAGGTAACTTGTGGAATAGACAGCATTTGGAATGCGCTTTTAACCAATCAGCATTCAGGATTAGACCCACCTGTTGTTTACATGTTCTTAGAACGTTATTTGAACATTATTGTTTTCTTCTGCTTTTTATGGAAACTGTTCTTAATGTTCTGAGAACATGACTTTAAAAAGAACCATGAGGAACCCTTTGGAAAACGTTACGCTGAAGTACTGAAATCCCCACTTAAGAAACATGGTTCAAAGAACGTTATGTGCGAGTGGGGTATCCTGTACCATTTGCAGAACATTGTGGGAAGGTTGTATGCTAAATAACCATAGGACAACCATGCTCTCACCAAGGTCTAAGAAACATTAGGTTCTCAGAACGTTATGTGGTAGCTGGGTAAGCTGTGCTACAGTATTGCCTTCACCACAGGGAATCATCCACTCTGTGTGATGCAGTTTGACTGACACATGAAGAACCATCAATTCCCCTCATTCCACAATCATTACAGATACAATTATACCCCCACTATACGTAACTCAACACATTTTTAACTGAGCCTATTAAACAAATACACCACAACACATTTCAACAAAAACAAACATGTTTGCAAATTATCACCAATAATCACACACAGTTCGCCCTCTCAATGAACACACACACAGCCCTCATACCATCACACACACACAGTCCCTACCTGACCACACACACACACACACACACACACACACACACACACACACACACACACACACACACACACACACACACACACACACACACACACACACACACACACACACACACACACACACACACACACACACACACACACACACACACACACGTAAACACATACTGAGACACAAAGACACAAACACACACATAGACACAAAGAGACATAAACACACACTGAGACACAAACACACACATAGACTCTGACCGGGGCACTTCTTGTCATTGCAGGAGCGGACCTCCTCTCCGGAGCCGTCACAGGGGTAACCCTGTATCCCTGTCCCCTCACACATCCTGAAGCGACGCTGCCACCCTGAGTCACACGTCTTGCTGCACAGACTCCAGTGGTTCCAGCCGCCCCAGTTACCCCCACCTGGAAAGAGACGGAGGGACGGGTGAAGATATGATGGGAGATGGTTTAATGCATATGATGTCATAACATGC
>NC_060181.1:15634100-15644100 GCF_021184085.1 Oncorhynchus gorbuscha | reverse complement strand
TAAATGTTATAGTTAGGAAATTTCAGCATTTTTATTTTTTTTCTAAGCCAGGATTCAGACACGGCTAAGATATCCGGGTTGGCAGAGTGTGCTAAAGCAGTGGGTAAAACAAACTTAGGGAGTAGGCTTCTAATGTTAACTCTTGGAACTACCCATTCCGGATCCGGGAGAATTGTCATCAACTGACACAAATTAGCATAATGCAACGGACAAAAAATAATATTACTAGAAAATATTCATATTCATGAAATCACAAGTGAAATATAGTGAAACACAGCCTAGCCTTTTGTTAATCACACTGTCATCTCAGAATTTGAAATTATGCTTTACAACCAAAGCAAGACAAGCATTTGTGTAAGTTTATCGATAGCCTAGCATAGCATCATGTCCAGCTAGCATCAGGAAGCTTGGTCACGAAAATCAGAAAAGCAATCAAATTAACCGTTTACCTTTGATGATCTTCGGATGTTTTCACTGACGAGACTCCCAGTTAGACAGCAAATGTTCATTTTGTTCCTTAAAGACTATTTTTATAGCCGAAATACCTCCGTTTGTTCTTCACGTTTGGTTGAGAAATCCACCGGAAACTGCGATCACGACAATGCCAAATTAGATCCATAATATCGACAGAAACATGGCAAACATTTTTTATAATCAATCATCAAGGTGTTTTTCAAATATCTATTCAATAATATATAAACCGGGTCAGTTGGCTTCTTAATATAATAATATAATAATAATATAATAATAATATAATATATAATATAATAATAATATATAATAATATAATATAATATAATATATGCCATTTAGCTGACGCTTTTATCCAAAGCGACTTACAGTCATGTGTGCATACATTCTACGTATGGGTGATCCCGGGGATCGAACCCACTATCCTGGCGTTATAAACGCCATGCTCTACCAACTGAGCTACAGAAGGACCTCTTAGTAGGAGCGAAAGAAACAATGGCCGCATTTGTCTTTTACGCACAAATCACTCTGAGAGCCACCAACTGAACACTGACGCAATGTTGTCACTCACGCTCATTTTTCAAAATAAAAGCCTGAAACTATGTCTTGTGACACCAGATACATTAGGGAAGCCATAGAAAAAGGAATCTGGTTGATATCCCTTTCACTGCTCAATAGGGACGCATAGGAACGCAGCGGTTTCTAAATAAGAGTCACTTCCTGATTGGATTTTTCTCAGGCTTTCACCTGCAATATCAGTTCTGTTATATTCACAGACAATATTTTTACAGTTTTGGAAACTTTAGAGTGTTTTCTATCCCAAGCTGTCAATTATATGCATATTCTATTATCTGCTCCTGAAAATTAGCCCGTTTACTTTGGGAACGTTATTTTTCCAAAAATGAAAATAGTGCCCCCTAGTTTCAATAGGTTATTAATATGCATGAAACCAAGGCTTTTACAGTTACAGAAGTCAACAAATGAGAGCACCTGGGGAGTGGGAGTGGAGCTAGGCACTGCAGGACCTGGATTAATCTCTACATCACCAGAGGAACAGAGGAGAAGTAGGAAAAGGGTACAGCTAAATGCTATACGAACTGGCCATCTAGCACGTTCGGATCAGAGAGTAAAAGGAACAGGTTTCTGGGCATGATAGCATAGATTCAATAGTGTACAGACAAAGGTAAGGTAGGATGTGAGTACATTGGAGGTAAACCTAGGCATTGAGTAATGATGAGGGAGATATAGTCTCTAGAGACGTTTAAACCAGGTGATGTCATCGCATATGTAGGAGGTGGGGTAACATGGTTGGTTAAGGCATATTGAGCAGGGCTAGAGGCTCTACAGTGAAATAAGACAGTAAATACCCACCAGGACAGTAATGGACGAGGTATATTGATATTAGAGAGAGGCATGCGTGAACATATGGGTCCAGTGAGTGGTTGGGCTGAATGGGGACACGGCGATTCAGACAGTTAGTAGGCAGATGCCAACACGCTAGCAGTTAGCAGATCGGGGCAGACAAGCTAGCAGTTAGCAGACCGGGGAAGGCAAGCTAGCAGTTAGCAGACCATGGCTAGCAAGTTAGCCTTTGGGGGACGTCGCGATGGGGGTATGTCTGGTTTTGCCTCTCCGTGCGTTGACGTCGATAGACCAGTCGTAGAATTAGTAGGGATCCAAGTAGCTCTAGGTAGCTAGCAGGCCTAGCAGGTTAGCAGAATGGGCCTTAAGCGGGCGATGCGCCTAAGGGTCTTGTTGGAATCCTAGGGCAGATTATGTCGGTATTCCAGTCGTAGAGGATTGGAGGGGTTCCGTGCCCCGTACCGGCAGTAGAAGGGGTCCGGATATTGTAGCCCGTGTGACGACCCTCCCACTCTGTCTGCCGTATTCTGTCTTTGTTCTTGTTTCCTTATTAGGATGCCAGTGGGCGGAGTTGAGAGGGTCGTCAGCTACATGGGAAACACCTGGGCCAGGTGTCTCCCAGGATAAATAGACCTCTTCCATATTCATGGAGGAGACTCTCTCCATGCAGACACCCGTTGTAGATTGTGTTGTGGTTCTTGGTGGCCTTTTGTATGTTTGCTTTGGCACCTTTCATCACCCTGCATTATCACATTCATGCATGCAAAACACTCACTTACACTACTGATTACTGATTACACACACCATTGTATATTATACTTAGTTGCTTTAGTTAATAAATACATATTTTGCTACTCCTTATCTCCATGTTGTCTCCCTTTGTTACGGGCTTTGAGCCGGTTCGTGACAAGTGGGGGCTCGTCCGGGATCTTTGAACTATTGGTTTGGGAGACCGTGGAGGTACGTGTTTAGTTTGAATATGGTGTTTGAGTGTGATCGGCCCAGTATTGGTTGCCATTGTTGTTTGGTTTGTGTGCTGCGTTGGAGAGAGTATAATGGTTAGTTTCCAGGCCCTGCCTAGCCTGAACTCTTGTTCTACTTTCTGTTGGGACGTCAGTCTGAAGTGAGTAATCTGCTGTGTACCTCGGTGGGAGATTTGGGTAGGGTAGTGGAACTTGCTACCCGGAGCTATAGCCTTTTTCCCTGATAGGTTTAGCGACGTGTTTCATTTTTTGGAATATGTTGGGCATGGTTAATGTTTGTTATTTTTGTGTGGTGTCTGTGGACTGAGCAGTTGTCTCGGGGCACATCCGTGGCTTGGTGGAATTTGCCAGCATGCTGGGGAGTTCTATTTCCTTGCCAGCGGGCTACAGTGCGTAAATTCCCACCGCAAATCTGCACGAAGACTAGGGTTGAGTTATTGTAGGTTTTGGGGAAGCTCCATATCTCATCTCTCTTCTGTGGTGCTCAGGGTGATTGTCAATTCTCGGGTTGTGTTCTGGTGTGCTCAGCAGAAGGGAAGAGCGAGAATTTTTTTTGTGTGATTATGGCGTCTTATGTAGATAAGTTCATTCGCTCTCCATCAGAGGAATTGTTAGATTTAGGTACTAAAGAACAGCTGTTGAAGGTCGCGGAACACTACAAGGTTGAGATTAGTGATAAACGTCTAAAGAATTCTATTAGGTTGATATTGAAAGCCAATCTGATGGAGAGTGGTATTCTTGAAGTTACCACCGGGCCAGCCTCTGCTGAGGATTTGTTGTCTCCCCATAACGTTACAATGGCCATTCCATCGGTTAGTCCTAGTAGCCTTCTTTTTGAACAGCAGAAAGAACTGCTTTTGTTACAGCTAGAGCATGATCGTGAGAAGCTAGAGCATGATCGGCAGCATGATCGTGAGAAGCTAGAGCATGATCGTGTGAAATATGAAAAGGAATTGGCATTTAAACAAGATATGGAGCGTGCTAAAATCAAGTTGCAACAAGAACGTATAGAGTTGGTTAGGGAAGGAAAGATCTCAGGGGAGAGTTTGTTTTGGGAAGGTGACCCAGATTTACCTAGGGGTAGTTCCGCTTTTGGTCGTGCCCCAGAGACATTTGATATTGTTGGGAACTTGCGGTTATTGCCTCGGTTTAATGAAAGGGACCCCGAGACATTCTTTTCATTGTTTGAGCGGGTTGCTGACGCTAGAAGTTGGCCTGATTCTGACCGCACTTTAATGTTGCAGTGTGTGCTGACTGGTAAAGCGCAGGAAGCATATTCAGCTCTTAGTGTACACGACAGTGCCAGTTATGATAAAGTTAAAACAGCTGTGTTACAGATTTATGAATTGGTCCCTGAGGCTTACCGCCAACGATTTAGAACTTTAAAAAGGGACGATAACCAGACTCATGTTGAGTTTGCGCGACAGTTATCTTTACAGTTTAATCGCTGGTGTTCTGCCTCTGCAGTTGTGACTTTCCAAGGGCTGTGTGATCTGATTATGTTAGAGCAATTTAAGGACACAATTCCTGATCGTATTGCCACTTATATTAATGAACAGAAAGTAAAGAATGTTGCTGAAGCTGCGGTTTTGGCGGACGAGTATGTGTTGACTCACAAAAGTGTCTTTGCAAAACCCCGTATTCGGAAAGAGTGGGGGCGTTCGGATAGATTTGGGCTTCGCTCACCGAGATACTTTGGTTCTCGGGCAGAGTTCTATTCAACTAGGGTTGAACCTGACTCCCATGGTAAGGCTGACTTTGGGCAGGAGTGTCACTACTGTCAAGGTTCAGGTCATTGGAAAAACGAATGTCCACTTCTCAGGTCAAAGGTGCTTACGCTAAATCTAAGCCTGCTGCGTTAGCTGCACCTGTTCCACATCAGTTCATTCTTGACTCATTTCCTCAGGCCCAAGAGAATGGGAAAGTCCATATTGATCCAGACTATTTACCTTTCATTACAGAAGGTTTTGTGTCTATGTTAGGAAGTAAAGACCTAGTGCCAGTGAAGATCCTGAGAGACACAGGTGCCTCTGAATCATTTGTGTTGGAGTCTGTGTTACCCTTTTCTGCTGAGACTGATTCGGGGAATAGTGTTCTAATTAGGGGAATAGGTTTGAACACTCTGTCAGTTCCATTGCATAAACTGATGTTGGATTGTGGGCTGGTGAAGGGTGAAGTTGTTGTGGGGGTGCGTCCTTCGTTGCCTATTGAGGGTATCGACGTTATCCTTGGGAATAACTTAGCAGGTGAGCATGTATGGCCAGTCGTGTTTCCATCTCTAGTGGTTTCCACTAAGCCGTCATTTGTTGGGATTCCTGATGAGAGTGTACAGAGTTTCCCAGAGGTGTTCTCTGCGTGTGCAGTGACACGTTCTATGAGCCGTGGCGAACTAGTCACTGCGCCGACTAATGATAATAATACAAAGTATGTCACTGTTTTCCCTGTTATCCCGTTATCTGTAACCCGCTCAGATCTAATCAATGCTCAACGGGATGACCCCACGTTGGAAGAGTTGCGTGATCAAATTGTGCCTATAGAACAGTTGGGAGATGTCGCCCATGGCTATTTTCTCCAAGAGGATGTCCTGATGAGAAAGTGGGTGTCTCATGATAGTGTTTTTCTGGGGGAGGCAATTAGTCAGGTTGTTGTACCAGTTAAGCTTCGTGAGTTGGTGTTGGAAACTTCTCACAGTGACGTTGCTGGACATATGGGGGTGAGGAAAACCTACAATCGCATATTAAGACATTTCTTTTGGCCTAGATTAAAGAGGGATGTTTCTGATTTTATCAAAACTTGTCACACCTGTCAATTAACTGGTAAGCCTAATCAAGCTATTAAACCAGTACCATTGTTTCCTATTCCTGTACTCAGCCAACCTTTTGAGTATCTGATTATTGACTGTGTGGGTCCTCTGCCTCGTTCTAAAAAGGGTAGCAGTTACCTGTTCACTGTTATGTGTCAGACCACTAGGTTTCCTGCTGCCTATCCTCTCCGATCTATCACGACTAAATCGGTGTTAAAAGCTTTGACTCAGTTTCTCTCATTGTTTGGAATCCCTAAGGTCATTCAGAGTGATCAAGGATCTAATTTGACCTCTAATCTGTTTGGTCAGGTTCTTCAACAGCTCCATATTAAACACAATGTGTCTAGCGCCTATCACGCGCAAAGTCAAGGAGCACTGGAACGTTTCCATCAAACACTTAAGTCTTTGTTGAGAGCTTATTGTACTGAGATGGATAAGGATTGGGAGGAGGGGTTGCCTCGGTTACTGTTAGCCGCTAGGGAAGTTTCACAGGAGAGCACAGGTTTCAGTCCAAATGACCTTGTGTTTGGACATAGGGTGCGTGGACTTTTATCTGTTCTCCAGGATGACTGGAAGTCTCCCGAGCCTCCTCAGTCCCTGTGTTCGTATGTGTGTGATTTCCGGCGACGGCTGTATGCCGCTGGTGAAATGGCTAAAGAGAAGTTATCATCTTCACAGGAGAGGATGAAGGGCATATTTGATCGCCGAACTGAGCCTCGTCACTTTAGTCCAGGTGACCAGGTTCTTGCTCTGCTGCCAATTGTTGGTTCTCCTTTTCAAGCCAAGTTTCAAGGTCCATATACAGTGGTGCGCCAGTACACTGAGCAAAATTATCTAGTTGCCACTCCAGAACGGAGGAAAGCACACCAGCTGTGCCATGTAAATCTGTTAAAACCCTATTATGCACGTTCCTCTGAGACTGAACAGTGGGATTCTACAGAGGACGGTAAACCTGTTCTTTTGGCTGATACCGTTGTTTCCTTGGGTTCTTGTCGTGCTAGATCTGTGCATGAGGAGGAAGATGTTCCTGGTCCTGACGATTGTATATTGCAGGGTAGATTGAAAAATTCAGAAACACTGGATATTTTAGACAGTCTTCTCACTCACCTACCTGTTGATGAGCGGAAAGAGATGGTTGGTCTGATTCAGAGATTTCCAGGTTTATTTTCTGATACACCTACACGTACAAACTTAATAGAACATGATATTGACATTGGAGGTGCTGACCCCATTCGTCAGCGGTTCTATAGAGTTTCTTCAGAGAAACTACGTTGTCTGGATGCTGAGGTCAAGTACATGCTGGAGAGTAAGATAGCAGAGCATTCTTTCTCCAGTTGGGCTTCTCCCTGTATCTTGGTCAGTAAACCGGATGGAACAAACCGTTTTTGTACGGACTACCGTAAGGTAAACAGTGTCACAAAGCCAGATTCATTTCCTCTTCCTCGGATGGAGGACTGTGTAGATCAAGTCGGTGCAGCTAAGTTTGTGAGCAAATTTGACCTGTTAAAAGGCTATTGGCAGGTGCCACTGACGAGTAGGGCACGTGAAATCTCTGCCTTTATTACACCCTTTGGTCTGTACTTGTATTCAGTTATGAGTTTCGGTCTGCGCAATGCACCTGCCACTTTTCAGCGACTTATGAACAGGGTTGTCGCCGGTCTGACCGGGTGCGCTGTTTATTTGGACGATGTAGTGATCTATGCAGATACTTGGGAAGAACATCTGTCCCGTATTCAAGCCTTGTTTGAACGTCTGGCTGCGGGTCGCCTCACAATCAATCTGGCAAAATGTGAGTTTGCTCAGGCGACCGTTACATACCTTGGAAAAGTGGTTGGGCAGGGTGAAGTACGTCCTGTTCGGGCTAAAGTGGTGGCTATTGATGCTTTTCCACCACCAACTACTAAAAAGGAACTGATGCGTTTCTTGGGCATGATTGGTTATTACCGTAGTTTTTGTAATAACTTCTCTACTGTGGTCGCTCCCTTGACAGATATGCTGAAAGCTAAGGCTGTTTACGTTTGGTCTACTCGTTGTCAACACGCTTTTGAAGATTCAAAGAGGTTGCTTACCTCAACTCCAGTGCTGGCTGCTCCTCGCATGGATTTGTCATTTACCTTGCAGGTGGATGCTAGTCATGTGGGGGCAGGTGCAGTTTTGCTGCAAGCAGATGTGTCTGGGATTGAGAGGCCTGTTAGTTTCTTTTCTAAAAAGTTTAACGATTATCAGTTGAACTATTCGGTTATTGAAAAGGAAGCGCTAGCACTCATTTGGGCGCTACAACACTTCGAAGTGTATGTCGGGTCGGGGGTAGTACCTATTGTGGTCTACACCGACCATAACCCCCTCACTTTTTTGAGGTCCATGATGTGTCCAAACCAGAGGATAATGCGATGGTGTTTATTTTTACAATCATTCCATCTCGATGTGAGGCACATCCGGGGGACTGAAAACGTGATTGCTGATGCGCTCTCTCGTGCGCCTTGTTCCTAATGTTTACGTGACTGACCATTGTTTCGTATTGTCATGTTCTCTCTGTCCTGTCTGCTCCCTCCTGGTCTTGTTTTCTTTCCTCTTAAATGTTGCTTCCTGTGCGAAGGTTGCTGAGGTCTGGGGAGGAGGTTGGCTGGGGCAAATTGTAAGTGTGAACACGTAAACCCTCATCAATTTGGGGCACAGAGGCTGTGTCAATTTGGGACGCAGAGGCCTGTGTCAATTTGGGACGCAGAGGCCTGTGTCAATTTGGGACGCAGAGGCCTGTGTCAGAGGCCTGTGTCAATTTGGGACGCAGAGGCCTGTGTCAATTTGGGACGCAGAGGCCTGTGTCAATTTGGGACGCAGAGGCCTGTGTCAATTTGGGACGCAGAGGCCTGTGTCAATTTGGGACGCAGAGGCCTGTGTCAATTTGGGACGCAGAGGCCTGTGTCAATTTGGGACGCAGAGGCCTGTGTCAATTTGGGACGCAGAGGCCTGTGTCAATTTGGGACGTGAGTGGTGCCTGTGTCAATTTGGGACGCGGGTGCCTGTGTCAATTTGGGACGCGGGAGGCTGGTATGTTGTTCCGGGGTCCTTGTTGGTCCCCGGTTTTATGGGGGGGAATGTGACGACCCTCCCACTCTGTCTGCCGTATTCTGTCTTTGTTCTTGTTTCCTTATTAGGATGCCAGTGGGCGGAGTTGAGAGGGTCGTCAGCTACATGGGAAACACCTGGGCCAGGTGTCTCCCAGGATAAATAGACCTCTTCCATATTCATGGAGGAGACTCTCTCCATGCAGACACCCGTTGTAGATTGTGTTGTGGTTCTTGGTGGCCTTTTGTATGTTTGCTTTGGCACCTTTCATCACCCTGCATTATCACATTCATGCATGCAAAACACTCACTTACACTACTGATTACTGATTACACACACCATTGTATATTATACTTAGTTGCTTTAGTTAATAAATACATATTTTGCTACTCCTTATCTCCATGTTGTCTCCCTTTGTTACGGGCTTTGAGCCGGTTCGTGACACCCGGGAGTGGGCTTTGGTGGTAGCACAGGAGCCCTGGCCGGGCTAGCTTCAGGCTAATTGGTGCTTGCTCCGGGATGGAAACTCTAGCCAGGAGTGGTCACCTGGGATTGCGGTTTGCTAGTTGGGAAGATCCAGATGAAAATGTTCAGAGTTTGCGGTAGGAATCCAGGTATATGGAAAGAAATAGGTCGTTTATGCTCTGGTTTGAGTCACGTTGTTCGAAATGGCAAGAGCTTTTCGAGCTAAAGGTTAGCTGATGACCGCTAGCAATGGTTTGCTTACTGATAGCTGGTAGGTAGTTAGCTGGCTAGCTTCAGTTAATGGATTCCAGATCCGAAGTAAATAGAAATACTTCAGAAAAAAGCAGATCCACGTCACATTGGGTGAGGCGGGTTGCAGGAGAGTATTTAGAAGTTGAGGTATAGGAAAATATTTTAAAAAGATATGCAAAGAAAGACACGACAGGACAAAGACGTCTGAGTGCTACGCAATCTTGGAAGGATGGGGTTGCATGAGGTAGAACATTGGTAAATAGGGGTTGAATGAGGTAGACCATTGGTAAATAGGGGTTGAATGAGGTAGACCATTGGTAAATAGGGGTTGAATGAGGTAGAACATTGGTAAATAGGGGTTGAATGAGGTAGAACATTGGTAAATAGGGGTTGAATGAGGTAGAACATTGGTAAATAAGGGTTGAATGAGGTAGAACATTGGTAAATAGGGGTTGAATGAGGTAGAACATTGGTAAATAAGGGTTGAATGAGGTAGAACATTGAAAAAAAGGGGTTGAATGAGGTAAATTGATAAATTGGGTTAGTAACGTTAACCCTACCTACAGTACATGTTCATATTACCTCAATTACCTTGACA
>NC_060181.1:15619100-15629100 GCF_021184085.1 Oncorhynchus gorbuscha | reverse complement strand
CCACAGCACTCAAACACTGTGGAAACCCAAAAAGAGGGAACTGAAGACAAATGAAATAAGTTCCGAACCTAAACAGAGCATTGAAACTGAGGTTTCTATTACGGGACCTAAGAACAGAGATGGATAAAGACTAGCGGAAGAACAACAGAGATTTTAGCTTGATCATAGTGAACAAGAGTGGACAGGAGAGGACAGATGTAGACTTGAGTGCTATGAGGGTAGTGATATGGAGATAAGGATGAGAGAGAGAGAGAGAGAGAGAGAGAGAGAGAGAGAGAGAGAGAGAGAGAGAGAGAGAGAGAGAGAGAGAGAGAGAGAGAGAGAGAGAGAGAGAGAATTGTATTGGGAGAGAGAGAGAGAGAGCAAGAGAGAGAGAGCGAGAGAGAGAGAGAGAGAGTGAGCGCGAGAGAGAGAGGAAGAGAGAGAGAGAGGAAGAGCGAGAGAGAGAAGTACAGAGGTGTATATAGTGTGTACAGTGCATTCGAAAAGTTCAGACCCCTTAACTAATTCCACATTTTGATACGTTACAGCCTTAATCTAAAATGGATTAAATAGTTTTTCCCCACATCAATCGACACACAATACCCCATAATGACAAAGCAAAATACATGTTTTATTATTGTATCAAATCTTTAAAAAAAAAGATAACTGAAATATTACCTATACATACATTTTCAGACCCTTTACTCAGGACTTTGTGGAAGCAACATTGGCAGCAATTACAACCTTCTTGGGTATGATGCTACAAGCTTGGCACACCTGTATTTTGGAGAGTTTCTCCCATTCTTCTCTGCAGTTCCTCTCAAGCTCTGTCAGGTTGAATGGGGAGCGTAGCTGCACAGCTATTTTCAGGTCTCTCCGTTGAATTGGGTTCTGACTCTGGCTGGGCTACACAAGGACACTGTGTTGTCTTGGCTGTGTGCTTAGGGTCATTGTCGTATAGAAAGGTGAACCTTCGCCCCAGGCCGAGGACCTGAGCATTCTGAAGCAGGTTTTTAATCAAGGATCTCTCTGTACTTTGCTCCGTTCATCTTTCCCTCAATCCTGACTAGTCTCCCACTCTCTGCTGCTGAAAAACATCCCCACAGCATGATGCTGCCACCACCATGCTTCCCCGTAAGGATGGTGCCAGCTTTCCTCCAGACGTGACGCTTGGCATTCAGGCTAAAGTGATCAATCTTGGTTTCATCAGACCAAAGAATCTTGTTTTTCATGGTCTGAGACTTTGTAGGTGTAGGCTACCATAAACGCCTGATTGGTGGAGTGCTGCATAGATGGTTGTCCTTCTGGAAGGTTCTCCCATCTCCACAGAGGAACTCTGAGGCTATGTCAGAGTGACCATCGGGCTCTTGGTCTCCTCCCTGACCAAGGCCCTTCTCCTCCAATTGCTCAGTTTGGCTGGGTGGCCAGCTCTAGGAAGAGTCTTGGTTATTCCAAACTTCTTCCATTTAAGAATGATGGAGGCCACTGTGTTCCTGGGGACCTACAATGCTGTATAAATGTTTTGGTACCCTTCCCCAGATCTGTTCCTCGACACAATCCTGTCTCTGAACTTTACTGGAAATTCCTTCGACTTGTTATGGTTTGGTTTTTGTTCAGACATGCTGTGGGACCTTATATAGACAGGTGTGTGCCTTTTCAAATCATGTCCAATAAATTGAATTTACCACAGGTGGACTCCAATCAAGTTGTAGAAACATCTCAAGGATGATCAATGGAAACAGAAAACAGCTGAGCTCACTTTCGTGTCTCATAGCAAAGGGCTTGAAAACTTATGCAAATCGGGTATTCTGTTTAAAATTCTAAAAACCTGTTTTTACTTTGTCATTATGGGGTATTGTGTGCAGATTGATGAGGAAACTTTCATTGAATCAATTTTAGAATAAGGCTGTAACGTAACAAAATGTGGAAAAAGTCAAGATGTTTGAATACTTTCGAATGCTCTGTATATGAGATGGTACTGTATAAGACAATACATATTATGTTGCAGAGTTTGGTCTGTTTCTCGGACTTCCACAAAAGGAGAAACAGAGGGACAGACTGATGGATAGACAGAGAGATAGACAGACAGATAGATAGAGGTGTAAATGTACATGAGATGGTACTAACCGGGACACACTGCTATGTTGCAGAGTTTGTTCTGTTTCTCAGGCCCTCCACAGAGCTTGGCCCCTCCTCCGCTCTCACAGTTTCTGGTTCGGGTCCTGGAGCCCCGCCCACACGTGACAGAACACAGGCTCCATGACGACCACTCCTCCCACAGCCCATGCACTGCAACACCCAGAGTCAGACAGGCACACAGAGCCAATTGGGATGAGCGAATGAGCGATAGGAGGCCGGTCAAGTTCTCATAGACAACGAGACTAGACAATGAATGAAGAGGAGTGACTTCCTGACACAACCAATAGGATTGGAGAGTGTGAGCTTGGAGGCGGGATCATAACTCCTGTCAGCAAAGGGGGTTAGAGGATGAGAAAGAAAGTGAGTAAATGAACACTAACACACCTCTCAAAATAACCAACAGATAGCACACCTCGCCACCTCTCCATATAGTACAAACCAGGAAAGAACACACCCCAAGCTACTCCAAAACCAGAAGCTCCGCCTCCACCTCTAGCTGTTTGGATGGACTGGGATGCATTCAGTAGGGCACAACATTGAAGTGCATTCAGATAGAAATATAATATGTAGAATATACAAGGCAACCATGCAGAGTGTGAGGAATCGTGTCAGCTCTCTCCATGGTACAGTATTTCTATCTGCAACGTTCAGTATTTTGCACCCTTTTGAAGGAAACCCTGTTGTTAGAGAATTAATGGCATATGAGAAAGTCAGGTTACGAAATGAACATAAAAAAGACATCTGATTTCACGGATTTATACACAGTAAGTATGACACGATCATAAAATACATTTCATATTGATTACCCCATACTTCTTGGTCATTAAAATGTAATACTGAGGGCACAGCATTGTCAGACTCTGATCAGAAGTATGATAAAAAATGTATCAACTTGTTCATTAAAATAGTGTGATGCTTTCTACTATATATCTCTAAATAAACATCTTAAAAGATATGAAATAAGAGCCTGGGCCAGTATTCATAAAGCCTTTCAAAATAGGAATAGTGATCTAGGATCAGTGTTATCTTCTACAGTACATTGAATAAGAGGTTAAACTGATACTAGATCAGTGTTGTGAAAACGGTGCCCTGTTTTTAAGAGGAATCTCTCTTGTTCTCTTGTAGAAGCTGCTTATTAATGGACACAGATCTAGGATCAGTTTACGATTCAGTTTACGATTCCAAATCCTTTGCCAATAGGATGCATACAACTGACCTGAGATCAGTGTCTAGGAGCAAAGACCTTTGTGAAATGGGACCATAGAGTTGGAAAGAGGGCTCATCTTTGAAATCGTCTAAAATAGGCTTTATGGCAATTGAGTCCTCTATTCAACTATTCATGGAAGTGGGAGTCAGTGGTGTGACAATGGTGAGATATTACATGCTGGGGGTGAAGTGCTGAGGAACCAGAACAGCACAATGTGGAGAAACAGCACAGCAGCATACCTACCGCAATACACAGCCAACCAGTAAGAGAAATAAACAGACATGCATGTGTTGGCACACATACCACACCAAACGCCAACAGGCAATAGACCTACAGACATAGTGTGTGTGTGTGCACAGAAGCACATACATACAGATCACCATAAGCAGTCTAGTCGTAAGAAAGGAGGGAGAAATAATTACAGGAGAGAATGAGCGCAAGGAATGACCGAAAACCACTTCTGGACATCAGAACAGTGATCACTACAACAGAACAGAGATCACTGCATCAGAACAGCGATCACTACCCCAGAACAGCAATCACTACATCAGAACAGTGATCACTACATCAGAACAGTGATCACTACCCCAGAACAGCGATCACTACATCAGAACAGAGATCACTGCATCAGAACAGCGATCACTACCCCAGAACAGCAATCACTACATCAGAACAGCGATCACTACATCAGAACAGTGATCACTACATCAGAACAGCGATCACTACATCAGAACAGCGATCACTACTTCAGAACAGTGATCACTACATCAGAACAGCGATCACTATATCAGAACAGCGATCACTACCCCAGAACAGCGATCACTACATCAGAACAGATCACTACATCAGAACAGCAATCACTACATCAGAACAGCGATCACTACATCAGAACAGCGATCACTGACCTTCATTTGGATGAAGATTTATACTATAACGAGTTGGCAGTTGTGGGTGTACTGCTCATTCCGGACCAGGCCCTAATCCCCGGAAAGAGGCAGACGGGCAGGCTCCATGACAAGACTACTTTGTGATTAAATAAACCACCTCTACCCTTTGTTCTATTGGCGAACAAACTGGACGAGCTCCGTTCGAGACTATCCTATCAACGCGACCTGAAGAAATGTAATAATTTATGTTAATTGGAGTCGTGGCTGAACAAGGACATGAATAATATATATCTAGCTGTTTTTTCTATACATCGTTAACCTCTACATGATCGGTGATCCACCCCCCACGGGATGGTTGAGCTGACAAGTGCTAATGTGACTAGCATGAGGTTGTAATTAACGAGAACATTATCCAGGACATAGCAAAATCTGATAAATCAAATCAAATCAAATTTTATTTGTCACATACACATGGTTAGCAGATGTTAATGCGAGTGTAGCGAAATGCTTGTGCTTCTAGTTCCGACAATGCAGTGATAACCAACAAGTAATCTAACTAACAATTCCAAAAAAAACTACTGTCTTATACACAGTGTAAGGGGATAAGGAACATGTACATAAGGATATATGAATGAGTGATGGTACAGAGCAGCATACAGTAGATGGTATCGAGTACAGTATATACATATGAGATGAGTGTGTAGACAAAGTAAACAAAGTGGCATAGTTAAAGTGGCTAGTGATACATGTGTTACATAAGGATGCAGTCGATGTTGTAGAGTACAGTATATACATATGCATATGAGATGAATAATGTAGGGTAAGTAACATTATATAAGGTAGCATTGTTTAAAGTGGCTAGTGATATATTTACATCATTTCCATCAATTCCCATTATTAAAATGGCTGGAGTTGGGTCAGTGTCAATGACAGTGTGTTGGCAGCAGCCACTCAATGTTAGTGGTGGCTATTTAACAGTCTGATGGCCTTGAGATAGAAGCTGTTTTTGAGTCTCTCGGTCCCAGCTTTGATGCACCTGTACTGACCTCGCCTTCTGGATGATAGCGGGGTGAACAGGCAGTGGTTCGGGTGGTTGATGTCCTTGATGATCTTTATGGCCTTCCTGTAACAACGGGTGGTGTAGGTGTCCTGGAGGGCAGGTAGTTTGCCCCGGTGATGCGTTGTGCAGTCCTCACTACCCTCTGGAGAGCCTTACGGTTGAGGGCGGAGCAGTTGCCGTACCAGGCGGTGATACAGCCCGCCAGGATGCTCTCGATTGTGCATCTGTAGAAGTTTGTGAGTGCTTTTGGTGACAAGCCGAATTTTTCAGCCTCCTGAGGTTGAATAGGCGCTGCTGCGCCTTCTTCACGACGCTGTCAGTGTGAGTGGACCAATTCAGTTTGTCTGTGATGTGTATGCCGAGGAACTTAAAACTAGCTACCCTCTCCACTACTGTTCCATCGATGTGGATAGGGAGTGTTCCCTCTGCTGTTTCCTGAAGTCCACAATCATCTCCTTAGTTTTGTTGACGTTGAGTGTGAGGTTATTTTCCTGACACCACACTCCAAGGGCCCTCACCTCCTCCCTGTAGGCCGTCTCGTCGTTGTTGGTAATCAAGCCTACCACTGTTGTGTCGTCCGCAAACTTGATGATTGAGTTGGAGGCGTGCGTGGCCACGCAGTCGTGGGTGAACAGGGAGTACAGGAGAGGGCTCAGAACGCACCCTTGTGGGGCCCCCGTGTTGAGGATCAGCGGGGAGGAGATGTTGTTGCCTACCCTCACCACCTGGGGGCGGCCCGTCAGGAAGTCCAGTACCCAGTTGCACAGGGGCGGGTCGAGACCCAGGGTCTCGAGCTTGATGACGAGCTTGGAGGGTACTATGGTGTTGAATGCCGAGCTGTAGTCGATGAACAGCATTCTCACATAGGTATTCCTCTTGTCCAGGTGGGTTAGGGCAGTGTGCAGTGTGGTTGAGATTGCATCGTCTGTGGACCTATTTGGGCGGTAAGCAAATTGGAGTGGGTCTAGGGTGTCAGGTAGGGTGGAGGTGATATGGTCCTTGACTAGTCTCTCAAAGCACTTCATGATGACGGAAGTGAGTGCTACGGGGCGGTAGTCGTTTAGCTCAGTTACCTTAGCTTTCTTGGGAACAGGAACAATGGTGGCCCTCTTGAAGCATGTGGGAACAGCAGACTGGTATAGGGATTGATTGAATATGTCCGTAAACACACCGGCCAGCTGGTCTGCGCATGCTCGGAGGGCGCGGCTGGGGATGCCGTCTGGGCCTGCAGCCTTGCGAGGGTTAACACGTTTAAATGTCTTACTCACCTCGGCTGCAGTGAAGGAGAGACTGCATGTTTCCGTTGCAGGCCGTGTCAGTGGCACTGTATTGTCCTCAAAGCGGGCAAAAAAGTTATTTAGTCTGCCTGGGAGCAAGACATCCTGGTCCGTGACTGGGCTGATTTCAGCCCAATCCTTGTTAATCTAACTAAACTATTCCAGTGAAATTACACCATGCTATTGTTTGAGGAGAGTGGACAGTTATGAACTTGAAAATGTATCAATAAACCAACATTTTTTGAACAGTAATACAATAGTTCATTGGATCAGTCTAAAACTTTGCACATACACTGCTGCCATTTGGTGGCCAAAATCTAAATTGCGCCTAAACTGGAATAATACACTGTGGCTTTTCTCTTGCACTTCAATTTTTTAATTTTTTATTATCTTTTACCAGATCAAATGTGTTATATTCTCCTAAATTAATTTCACATTTCCACAAACTTTCCACAAAGTGTTTCCTTTCAAATGGTATCAAGAATATCCATATCCTTGCTTCAGGTCCTGAACTACAGGCACTTACATTTGGGTATGTCATTTTAGGCGAAAAAATGGCAGCTTCAGGTAAAGTTCAGGGGGAGATGAGTGTCTCTATGTTAACAACAGCTGGTGTGTAATCCCTATTCACCACCACAAACTGATGCTGGCACTAAGAAAGCTCTCAATGAGCTGTATAGGGCCATAAGCCAACAAGAAAATGCAGATCTAGAGGCAGCACTCCTAGTGCCCGGGGATTTTAAAGCAGCGTCTCATCAAATTTTTACCAGCACGTCACCTGTGCAAATAGAGGCAAAAAAATAAATGATCTAGATCACCTTAACTCCACACACAGAGACGCGTACAAAGCTCTCCCTCAGCCTCTATTTGGCAAATCTGACCATAACTCTATCCTGATTCTTGCTTACGAGTAAAAACTCAAACAGGAAGTAGCAGTGACGTGGTCAATGCGGAAGTGGTCCGACGAAGCGGATGCTAAGCTACAGAGACCGGGATATATCCGATAAGATTGAGGAGTTTACCACATCAGTCACAGCTTCATTAAATAGTACGTCGAAAACTTAAAATCAAATCAAGTTTTATTGGTCACAAACACATGGTTAGCAGATGTTAACGCGAGTGTAGCGAAATGCTCTGTGCTTCCAGTTCCGACTATGCAGTAACATTTAACAAGTAATCTAACAAATTCGCAACAACTACTACTACTTGTTTTAGGATGGTCAGGGCGTGAGTTGGGTGGGTTGTCTATGTTCTTTTTTATATAATTTGGAATTTTCTGTGTTCGGCCTGGTATGGTTCTCAATCAGAGGCAGCGGTCAATCGTTGTCCCTGATTGAGAATCATACTTAGGTAGCCTGGTTTCACTTTTGTGTTGTGGGTGTTTATTTTCTGTTCTGTGTTTTGTTGCACCGTTCAGGACTGTACGTTTGTCGTGTATTGTTTTTTTTTCAATATTAATTCTTTATGAAATTACAATGAATACCTACCACGCTGCACCTTGGTCCTCTCTTTCTCCCGACGCCAACCATTACAACCTTATACACACAAATACACGTCCCCCTGACCGTACGTACACATCCCAACCAGAAGCCATGGATGACAGGCAATATCCTCACTGAGCTAAAGGCTAGAGCTGCCGCTTTCAAACAGCGGGACACTAATCCGGAAGCTTTCAAGAAATCTCACTCCAACCTCTGACGAGCCATCAAACATTCAAAACGTCAATACAGGAGTAAAATCAAATCCTACTAAGCTGGCTCGGATGCTCGTCAGATGTGGCAGGGCAAACGATCACAGATTACCAGCCCCCGCCAGTGTTCACCCACGACTGGGTGGACAAGTACGACTCCATCACCATCATTAAGTTTGCTGATGACACGGCGGTGGATGGCCTGATGACAGCCTACAGGGAGGATGTCAGTGGCCTGAAAGTGTGATGCCAGGTGTACAACCTCTCCCTCCATGTCAGCAAGACAAAAGAGCTGATCGTGGACTACAGGAAACGGAGGGCCGAGCACGCCAACCATTCACATCGATGGGACTGTAGTGGAGTCAAGAGCTTCAAGTTCCTCGGTGTCCACATCAGTAAGGAATTATTCTGGTCCACACACACCAACAAAGTCGTGAAGAACGCACGACAAAATAACTTTTCCCCCTCAGAAGGCTGAAAAGATTTGGCATGGGACCTCAGATCCTCAAAAGTTATAAAGCTACACCTTTAAAAACACCTTGACTGGCTGCATCACTGTTTGGTATGGCAACTACTTGGCATCTAACCTCAAGGTGCTACAGAGGGCAATGCATTTGGCCAAGTACTGGGGCTGAGCTCCCAGCCACCCAGGTCATAGACTGTTCTCTCTGCTACCACACGGCAAGCGGTACTGATGCACCAAGTCTGGATCCAACAGGACACTCAACAGTTTCTACCCCCATACCATAAGGCTGTTAAAGAGTTAGTCTGGGTTGCAATTGGTTAACTATTTAACGATCTGCATTGACGCTTTTTGCACTAATTCTTTTAAATCATCACATATGCGCCTGTTACTGTTTATTATCTATCCTTTACCCCTACCTACAGTATACTGCTGTTACTGTCTATTATCTATCCTTTACCCCTACCTACAGTATACTGCTGTTACTGTTTATTATCTATCCTTTACCCCTACCTACAGTATACTGCTGTTACTGTTTATTATCTATCCTTTACCCCTACCTACAGTATACTGCTGTTACTGTCTATTATCTATCCTTTACCCTTACCTACAGTATACTGCTGTTACTGTTTATTATCTATCCTTTACCCCTACCTACAGTATACTGCTGTTACTGTTTATTATCTATCCTTTACCCCTACCTACAGTATACTGCTGTTACTGTTTATTATCTATCCTTTACCCCTACCTACAGTATACTGCTGTTACTGTTTATTATCTATCCTTTACCCCTACCTACAGTATACTGCTGTTACTGTCTATTATCTATCCTTTACCCCTACCTACAGTATACTGCTGTTACTGTTTATTATCTATCCTTTACCCCTACCTACAGTATACTGCTGTTACTGTTTATTATCTATCCTTTACCCCACCTACAGTATACTGCTGTTACTGTTTATTATCTATCCTTTACCCCTACCTACAGTATACTGCTGTTACTGTTTATTATCTATCCTTTACCCCTACCTACAGTATACTGCTGTTACTGTCTATTATTGATCCTTTACCCCTACCTACAGTATACTGCTGTTACTGTCTATTATCTATCCTTTACCCCTACCTACAGTATACTGCTGTTACTGTTTATTATCTATCCTTTACCCCTATCTACAGTATACTGCTGTTACTGTCTATTATCTATCCTTTACCCCTACCTACAGTATACTGCTGTTACTGTTTATTATCTATCCTTTACCCCTACCTACAGTATACTGCTGTTACTGTTTATTATC
>NC_060181.1:15596600-15609100 GCF_021184085.1 Oncorhynchus gorbuscha | reverse complement strand
ATTAGATTTTTCTTCTAGGTTTCATTTTAATAGGGTTTCATTAGATACAGTTTAAGTCAGAAGTTTACATACACTTAGGATGGAGTCATTAAAACTGTTTTTTCAATTTCTCCACAAATTTCTTGATAACAAACTATAGTTTTGGCATGTCGGTTAGGACATCTACTTTGTGCATGACAACATTTTTTATGTTTATATTCCCATGTTTATATTTCACTCTACCACAAGTCCAGTGGGTCAGAAGTTTACATACACTAAGTTGCCTCTGCCAGAAAATTATGTTATGGCCTTAGAAGCTTCTGATTCAGGCTAATTGGCATAATTTGAGTCAATTGGAGGTGTACCTGTGGATGTATTTCAAGGTCTACCTTCAAACTCAGTGTCTCTTTGCTTGACATCATGGGAAAATCAAAATAAATCAGCCAAGACATCAGAAAAATAAATGTAGACCTCCACAAGTCTGGTTCATCCTTGGGAGCAATTCCCAAACACCTGAAGGTGCCACGTTCATCTGTCCAAACAATAGTACACAAGTATAAACACCATGGGACCACGCAGCCGTCATACCGCTCAGGAAGGAGGCACGTTCTGCCTCCTAGAGATTAACGTACTTTGGTGCAAAAAGTTCACATCAATCCCAGAACAACAGCAAAGGACCTTGTGAAGATGCTGGAGGAAACAGGTACAAAAGTATCTATATCCACAGTAAAACAAGTCCTATATCGACATAACCCGAAAGGCTGCTGAGCAAGGACAAAGGCACTGCTCCAAAACCGCCATAAAAGAACAGACTACGGTTTGCAATTGCACATGGGGACAAAGACCATACCAAAAAATAACTGTTTTGTCATGATGACCATCATTATGTTTGGAGGAAAAAGGAGGATGCTTGCAAGCCGAAGAACACCATCCCAACCGTAAAGCACGGGGTGACAGCATCATGTTGTGGGGGTGCTTTGCTTCAGGACAGACCGGTGCACTTCTCAAAATAGATGGCATCATGATGGCATCATGAGGAGGGAAAATTACATTGATATATTGAAGCAATATCTCAAGACATCAGTCAGGAAATTAAAGCTTGGTCGCAAATAGGTGTTTGGCTGTCTTGGCTGTCTTCCAAATTGACAATGACCCGAAGCATACTTCCAAAGTTGTGGCAAAATGTCTTAAGGACATGAAAGTCAAGGTATTGGAGTGGCCATCACAAAGCCCTAACCTCATCCCATTGAAAATGTGTGGGTAGAACTGAAAACGCGTATGTAAGCAAGGAGGCCAACAAACCTGACAAAATTACCCCAACTTATTGTGGGAAGCTTGTGGAAGGCTACCTGAAACGTTTGACCCAAGTTAAACAATTTAAAGGCAATGCTACCAAATACGAATTGAGTGTATGTAGACTTCTGACCCACTGGGAAAGTGATGAGCGAAATAAAAGCTGAAATAAACCATTCTCTCTACTATTACAGTTTTTTCCAATTGCTAACACACTAAAATGACATGCACAGCACAGTTATTTAAACTGACACACAGAGAGCAAAACCTCTTCTCAAGTCTCTAAAAGTCTAAACACATTTTCTGCTTTACACACATTTTGCAATTCAAAATGGCACTTTTTAAATGCACTGCACACGGTTCTCTGCATAAGACACAACAATCTGACATAAAGTCACATGTTTGCCATTTCAAAACACTGCCATTCAAAATGACACTACATGAGCTAATCTGCCAATACATGTGCCACCTGGCCAAACACCTCAATGGTTAAATGTTACCACTTCAATCAGGAAGTAAGCACTATGAAAGGACCACAGATTATGTTTTACAACAACAATGGAAGCCGTTGCAGAGAGAGGAAGAGGAAGAGGGAGGGTGAGAATGAGAGGGGTAGGAAGAGTGAGAGGTAGGGGTAGAGCTGGTAGAGGAGTTCATGGCCAAAGAAGACAACAACTTTCAAATGAAATCAGAGCAACCTTAGTTGATCATGTCATCAACCATGGGCTGACAATGTGAGGGGCTGGACAGAGAGTGAAATCAGAGCAACCTTAGTTGATCATGTCATCAACCATGGGCTGACAATGTGAGGGGCTGGACAGAGAGTGAAATCAGAGCAACCTTAGTTGATCATGTCATCAACCATGGGGCTGACAATGTGAGGGGCTGGACAGAGAGTGAAATCAGAGCAACCTTAGTTGATCATGTCATCAACCATGGGCTGACAATGTGAGGGGCTGGACAGAGAGTGAAATCAGAGCAACCTTAGTTGATCATGTCATCAACCATGGGGCTGACAATGTGAGAGGCTGGACAGAGAGTGCAGCCCAACTTGAGCCGTTTTACTGTCGCCTGTGTCATCCGGACATTTAGACTGGAGTACAGGTATGTAACCAACATTTCTTTCTTTGTATCAGTTGTTGACACCTGTTTACTTCATGAATGGCTGATGTCATACACTAACTGCACAAATGTCCTGTAGAATTTACTCTACTGTGGGGGAAATATCTTGAGGCTGCATTGTCCAAGCCCTATATTTTTGATTTTATGTTTTTCTAAAGGACGGAGAGACGCAAGCATGGTGGAGGAAGGGGCCAAATGTTCACCAGAGTACAGGAAGCTGCCTGTCACGTTCTGCCCATAGTTCTGTTATTGTATTCTTTGTTTTAGTATGGTCAGGGCGTGAGTTGGGATGGGCAGTCTATGTTTTGTTTTTCTATGTTGGTTTTTGTGTTCGGCCTAGTATGGTTCTCAATCAGAGGCAGGTGTCATTAGTTGTCTCTGATTGAGAATCATACTTAGGTAGCCTGGGTTTCACTTTTGGTGTGTTTGGGCCACACGGTACTGTTTCGGTTTTGTAAATTCACGTTGTCATTTAATGTTTAGTGTTCTGAGTTTGAATTAAACATCATCATGAACACCTACCACTCTGCGCTTCGGTCCTCTTCTCTTTCTCCCGACAACATCCGTTACAAAAACCCCCACCACCAGAGGACCAAGCGGTGTGGTAACGGGCAGCAGCAGGAGAGGCAGCGGTACCTGGAGAACTGAACTTGGGAGGAGATACTTGACGGCAAGGGACCCTGGGCACAGGCTGGGGAATATCGCCGTCCCAAGGCAGAGCTGGAGGCAGCGAAAGCTGAGCGGCGGCGATATGAGGAGGCAGCACGGCAGCGTGACAAGCTCGAGAGGCAGCCCCCCCTAAAAAATGTTTGGGGGGGGGGACACGGGGAGTATGGCAGAGTCAGGTTGGAGACCTGAGCCCACTCCTCGTGCTTATTGGAAGAAGCGCACTGCTGGTCAGGCACCGTATTATGCGGTCAAACGCACGGTGTCGCCAGTACGTGCTCATAACCCGGTGGGCTATAGGCCAGCCCCCCGCAAGTGCCATGCGAGAGTAGGCATCCAGCCCAACGTGTTTGGTCTCCAGTACTCCGTTTCAATCCAGGGTATCCTGCGCCGGCGCTGCGTGCTCTGTCTCCAAGGCGCTGAGAGGGTGCAGTGCGTCCTATGCCTGCGCAATGCCTGTGCCGGGCGAATGTGGGTATTGAGCCGAAGGGAGAGGTGCAAGTGGTATGCACCAGAGCTCCAGTGCTTACCCACAGCCCGGTTCAACCTGTGCCTGCACTCGGGAGGGTCCGGGCTAAAGTGGGCATCCAGCCTGGAGGAGTGGTGCCAAGGCTGCGCATCAGAGCTCCGGGGCTCCCCCACAGCCCGGTCCATCCGGTGCCTCCTCCATGCACCAGGCCTCCTATAGGTCTCCCCAGCCTGGTAGGCCCTGTGGCAGCCCCATGCACCAGGCTGTCTCTCTGTCTCCTCCCTACAGGGAGCCAGAGCCTTCCTCTTGTCCGGCACTGCCGGAGTCTCCCGCCTGTCCGGCGCTGCTGGAATCTCCCGTCCATTCGGGACCCGTGGCGAGGATCCCCAGTCCGAGGTCGGCGGAGAGGGTCACCGCTCATAATAGGCCATGGGGGCGGTTGAGGAGGCGGACAAAAACTATGGTGAAGTGGGGCCTGCGCCAGAGCCGCCACCGCGGACAGACGCCCACCCAGACGCTCCCCTATAGGTTCAGGTTTTGCGGCCGGAGTCCGCACCTTTGGGGGGGGGGTACTGTCACGTTCTGACCATAGTTCTGTTATTTTATTCTTTGTTTTAGTATGGTCAGGGCGTGAGTTGGGGTGGGCAGTTTGTTTTTCTATGGTTTTTGTGTTCGGCCTAGTATGGTTGTCAATCCGAGGCAGGTGTCGTTAGTTGTCTCTGATTGAGAATCATACTTAGGTAGCCTGGGTTTCACTTTTGGTTTGTGGGTGTTTGTTTCCGTGTGAGTGTTTGGGCACTTGTTTTGGTTTTTTAAATTCACGTTGTCATTTATTGTTTAGTGTTCTGAGTTTGAATGAAACATCATCATGAACACCTACCACGCTGCGCTTCGGTCCTCTTCTCTTTCTCCCATCCGTTACACTGTCATTGTAAACTTGGTTTTGGAAAATAATGAAATCAGAGTACGAGAAATTCAAAGCCACATCATCCAAGACAACACCATATTCAACAACATTCAACAAGTCAGCCTGTCCACATTGGCTCGCATTCTCACGCGAAACCAAATCAGAATGAAACAACTTCATAAGGTGCCGTTTGAGAGAAAATCTCAAAGAAACAAAGAGGTCAGACGAGCATATGTGCATGTAAGTACAATATTGACTGCAGTACACTACACACAGCATTGTTTCCCAATGTACTGGATAACACCATATTGACTGCTTTTGTTCTTTGTTTTCAGGGAGTACTGGAAATGGATGCTCATGCAATCCCACATGAGTTCATCTTTATAGATGAGTCTGGGTTCAACCTAGCAGAGACCAGAAGAAGTGGGAGAAACGTCATTGGCCACAGAGCCATTATAGATGTTCCTGTCCAACGTGGTGGGAACATCACAATATGCGCTGCCATCTCAATACGCATGGTGTCCTGCGGGTGCGATTCAGGGATGGATAAGGCACTCAAGGTGCCTCTTCCCTCGATGTCTGGCAAGGGAAGATATTGCCTGTGATGGGGATGAGGAGTTGTGGCCAGACCCATCTGTGCGGCAAGATACTGCCTAATTATTTTTCTTGCGTCTTTTTTTCTATATATTTTTTCTGCAATTTTCTTTTTCAGTTTACTGTTTTTTGTGAGCATATTTTTGTTCAGTCCAATGTAAATATATCTGCTGTGCATATGTTGCACTGACTTGTTTGGTGAAAAATGTTTTTTTTTTAATGTTTCAACAGCATGTGTGTGTATCTGCAAATATTTCTGTGCATTTTGAACAATTTGAACAATTTTAGTATTATGGCAAAGCATTCTAAAGATGAGAGTGCTTTTCATTATGCCCAACAGTGTGTAGTTGGTTAGACAAAAATCTGGTAATATGAATGAAGTGTGTGCGATTTCGTGCAAACATTTGATTTTGATAATGCTATATGTGGTTTTGGTTGCAGTGCTTCAATTTGCAGGATACAGTGGGACAAACAAGTATTTAGTGAGCCACCAATTGTGCAAGTTATCCCACTTAAAAAGGTGAGAGAGGCCTGTAATTTCTATCATAGGTACACTTCAACTATGACAGACAAAATGAGAAAAAAAAGCAGAAAATCACATTGTAGGATTTTTAATTAATTTATTTGCAAATTATGGTGGAAAATAAGTATTTGGTCACCTACAAACAAGTAAGATTTCTGTCTTTCACAGACCTGTAACTTCTTCTTTAAGAGGCTCCCCTGTAGGTAAGCAGCTTGGTTTGAATAAATCAACTGTGGAAGCAATTATTAGGAAATGAAAGACATACAAGACCACTGATAATCTCCCTCGATCTGGGGATCCACACAAGATCTCACCCCGTGGGGTCAAAATGATCACAAGAACGGTGAGCAAAAATCCTAGAACCACAGGGGGGACCTAGTGAATGACCTGCAGAGAGCTGGGACCAAAGTCAAAAAACCTACCAGTAACACACTATGCCGCCAGGGACTCAAATCCTGCAGTGCCAGACGTGTCTCCCTGCTTAAGCCAGTACATGTCCAGGCCCGTCTGAAGTTTGCTAGAGAGCATTTGGATGATCCAGAAGAAGATTGGGAGAATGTCAGATGGTCAGATGAAACCAAAATATAACTTTTTGGTAAAAACTCAACTCATCGTGTTTGGAGGACAAAGAATGCTGAGTTGCATCCAAAGAACACCATACCTACTGTGAAGCATGGGGGTGGAAACATCATGCTTTGGGGCTGTTTTTCTGAAAAGGGACAAGTACGACTGATCCGTGTAAAGGAAAGAATGAATGGGGCCATGTATCGTGAGATTTTGAGTGAAAACCTCCTTCCATCAGCAAGGGCATTGAAGATGAAACGTGGCTGGGTCTTTCAGCATGACAATGATCCCAAACACACTGCCTGGGCAACGAAGGAGTGGCTTCGTAATGAGCATTTCAAGGTCCTGGAGTGGCCTAGCCAGTCTCCAGATCTCAACCCCATAGAAAATCTTTGGAGGGAGTTGAAAGTCTGTGTTGCCCAGCAACAGCCCCAAAACATCACTGCTCTAGAGGAGATCTGCATGGAGGAATGGGCCAAAATACCAGCAACAGTGTGTAAAAACCTTGTGAAGACTTACAGAAAACGTTTGACCTCTGTCATTGCCAACAAAAGGTATATAACAAAGTATTGAGATAAACTTTTGTTATTGACCAAATACTTATTTTCCACCATAATTTGCAAATAAATTCATAAAAAATCCTACAATGTGATTGTCTGGATTTTTTTTCTCATTTTGTCTGTCATAGTTGAAGTGCACCTATGATGAAAATTACAGGCCTCTCTCATCTTTTTAAGTGGGAGAACATGCACAATTGGTGGCTTTTTCATCATCATTTTTTTTGACTTTTTTGCCCCACTGTATATGAGGTGTTTTGTGAATTGTGTTAAGTATTTTGATAAAACCAGCCTAGTTTGCAAAATTGAGCTTTAGCAATTGTAACAACATTCGTCTGTTGAATGAAGAGAGTCAGACCGAAATGCAGCGTGTAGGTTACTCATGACTTTAATGAAAGTATCGCGGTACATGAAATAACTGATATAAGAAAACAACAAACGAAACGTGAAACTAATTACAGCCTATCTGGTGACTACAACACAGAGACAGGTACAAACACCCATAAAATACAACGCGAACTCAGGCTACCTAAATACGGTTCCCAATCCGTGACAACGAGAATCACCTGACTCCAATTGAGAATCGCCTCAGGCAGCCAAGCCTAACTAGACACACCCCTAATCATACACAATCCCAATTAATACAAACCCCAATACGAAACACAACATATAAACCCATGTCACACCCTGGCCTACCCAAACATATACCAAAAACACAAAATACAATGACCAAGGCGTGACAGCAATTGGGAAAAACTGTACACTGACATTTCTCATTCTTAAAATAAAGTGGTGATCCTAACTGACCTAATGCAGGGCATTTTTACTAGGATTAAATTTCAGGAATTGTGAAAAACTGAGTTTGAATGTATTTGGCTGAGGTGTATGTAAACTTCCAACTTCAACTGTATATAGTAATATACGTGCGTGCATGTATATGTGTGTGTGAGCTAAATCAGGAAACATGCATAGAAACATATGGAGAATGATATGAATAGAGTAGTAACATTATTCAACTACTACACTGTGTGTGTGTGTGTGTGTGTGTGTGTGTGTGTGTGTGTGTGTGTGTGTGTGTGTGTGTGTGTGTGTGTGTGTGTGTGTGTGTGTGTGTGTGTGTGTGTGTGTGTGTGTGTGTGTGTGTGTGTGTGTGTGTGTGTGTGTGTGTGTCCACTTGTGATCCAATGTGACAGTTTGACTGCATGCTTCTGAATGACATTGACCTACACATATTAATAATTCACCTCGTTATATTATCATCACACATGGAGAGATCATGTAGCACTAACGACTCAGGAACATTGGTGTGTTTGTGTGTCTTTGGATAATGTGTGTCAATGTGTGCACATGCTAACATACTTGCACATGTGTCTGTCTGTGTGTGACTTATGGGCGTCTAAGTGTCCGTGTGTTTGTGTGTGAGGAGAGTAGGGAGCGGAGAGCCTCTAAGTGTCCGTGTGTTTGTGTGTGAGGAGAGTAGGGAGCGGAGAGCCTCTAAGTGTCCGTGTGTTTGTGTGTGAGGAGAGTAGGGAGCGGAGAGCCTCTAAGTGTCCGTGTGTTTGTGTGTGAGAGTAGGGAGCGGAGAGCCTCTAAGTGTCCGTGTGTTTGTGTGTGAGGAGAGTAGGGAGCGGAGAGCCTCTAAGTGTCCGTGTGTTTGTGTGTGAGGAGAGTAGGGAGCGGAGAGCCTCTAAGTGTCCGTGTGTTTGTGTGTGAGGAGAGTAGGGAGCGGAGAGCCTCTAAGTGTCCGTGTGTTTGTGTGTGAGGAGAGTAGGGAGCGGAGAGCCTCTAAGTGTCCGTGTGTTTGTGTGTGAGGAGAGTAGGGAGCGGAGAGCCTCTAAGTGTCCGTGTGTTTGTGTGTGAGGAGAGTAGGGAGCGGAGAGCCTCTAAGTGTCCGTGTGTTTGTGTGTGAGGAGAGTAGGGAGCGGAGAGCCTCTAAGTGTCCGTGTGTTTGTGTGTGAGGAGAGTAGGGAGCGGAGAGCCTCTAAGTGTCCGTGTGTTTGTGTGTGAGGAGAGTAGGGAGCGGAGAACCTGAGGAATTCTCTATCTCCGCTAATCTAAAACGGTTACTTTGGCGCAATTTCAAACACAATATTTTGCCTGGGCAATTTTTTCCAAGTTAAATTTTTATCAAGTGTTAAGGCCAATATTCAAAATTGATTATCTATATCAAAAGGGGAGAAATAATGACTATACACGCACACACACATGTACACACACACACACACACACACACACACACACACGCACACACACACACACACACACACATACGCAGACACACACACAGACACACACATGTGCGCACACAAAAACTTGGCTAAGATGTAGACCTGAACAGAGTGCTCTCCAAATCATGATGCATACTCAGTGTTCACAGCCGTAGGCTACTTTGAGTGGTAATAGGTTGGTGTGTGTCTGTTGCTTCCGGTTGGTGTGTTTGTTGGTACCGGTCCGTGTGTGTACAACCACACTGTGTGATTAGAGAGGTAAAGAGATTAATAAACTATATGAAGCTGGCAGACCTCCATCCTTCCAACCCTCCTTCACCCCATCCCTCCTTCGCTCCATCCCTCCGCTCCATACCCTCCTTCACTCCATACCCTCCTTCACTCCATACCCTCCTTCACTCCATCCCTCCTTCACTCCATACCCTCCTTCACTCCATACCCTCCTTCACTCCATACCATCCTTCACTCCATACCTCCTTCACTCCATACCCTCCTTCACTCCATACCCTCCTTCATTCCATCCCTCCTTCACTCCAAACCCTCCTTCACTCCATACCCTCCTTCACTTCATCCCTCCATCCTTCCATTCTCCTTCACTCCATCCCTCCTTCACTCCATCCCTCCTTCACTCCATACCTCCTTCACTCCATACCATCCTTCACTCCATCACCTCCTTCACTCCATACCCTCCTTCACTCCATCCCTCCTTCACTCCATACCCTCCTTCACTCCATACCTCCTTCACTCCATACCATCCTTCACTCCATCCCCTCCTTCACTCCATACCCTCCTTCACTCCATCCCTCCTTCACTCCATACCCTCCTTCACTCCATACCCTCCTTCACTTCATCCCTCCATCCTTCCATTCTCCTTCACTCCATCCCTCCTTCACTCCATCCCTCCTTCACTCCATACCTCCTTCACTCCATACCATCCTTCACTCCATCACCTCCTTCACTCCATCCCTCCTTCACTCCATCCCTCCTTCACTCCATACCCTCCTTCACTCCATACCCTCCTTCACTCCATACCATCCTTCACTCCATCCCCTCCTTCACTCCATACCCTCCTTCACTCCATCCCTCCTTCACTCCATACCCTCCTTCACTCCATACCCTCCTTCATTCCATCCCTCCTTCACTCCATACCATCCTTCACTCCATCCCCTCCTTCACTCCATACCCTCCTTCACTCCATCCCTTCATCCTTCCATTCTCCTTCACTCCATCCCTCCTTCACTCCATCCCTACTTCACTCCATACCTCCTTCACTCCATCCCTCCATCCTTCCATCCCTCCTTCACTCCATCCCTCCTTCACTCCATCCTTCCTTCACTCCATACCCTCCTTCATTCCATCCCTCCTTCACTCCACACCCTCCTTCACTCCATGCCCCCATGCAGGAAACAGCCAATCAAACGCTGAGCCCCTAACTTACCCCACGGTCACCGTCCACTTTAATTACCCTCCCTCCCCCCTACCTGCTCAATTCACGTAATCCCCCAAAAAACAGGTCTGAGAGGCTGGACATTTTTTTTAAATAAAAAATTTAATCATGTACAAACAGCAACCAATCTCTCATCAAAGGAGGACTTTAGGGAATTCATATTGGCGCTGGATGTAAAATGAACCACTTAGCCAAACAAATCACATTCTCACATTTGCATAATAACAAGATTAGCATATGCACCGACAGGGAAGGAAACTGTTGTTGCTTTTCCCTCAGGAAGACAGTACACACACACACACACACACACACACACACACACACACACACACACACACACACACACACACACACACACACACACACACACACACACACACACACACACACACACACACACACACACACACACACACACACACACACACACACACACACATAGAGTGTATGCTGTAAACACACACACACACACACGAACACACACACACACACACACTTCAAAGCAAAACCAGGACCTGTTGATCAGCTTTGTAATGAAGATCAATAGCTAAGATTTACAATAATTAATGGTTATGATAACCATCACAATACACTTCATAGTTTTATCACACTCAGAGAAGTGATCTTTATCTGGGACACACACACACACACACACACACACACACACACACACACACACACACACACACACACACACACACACACACACACACACACACACACACACACACACACACACACACACACACACACACACACGCACACGCACACGCACACGCACACGCACACGCACACACACACACACACAAGCACGCATGCAGACACACACACACACCCACACACATCCTGTGGATTGAAGTATATAATGAGTGAACAGCCAGACAAAGCCAGGTTCCACAGAGAGGAGACATAGAATGCCAGGTTCCACAGAGAGGGGACTATAGAAGGCCAAGTTCCACAGAGAGGGGACTATAGAAGGCCAGGTTCCACAGAGAGGAGACATAGAAGGCCAGGTTCCACAGAGAGGGGACTATAGAAGGCCAAGTTCCACAGAGAGGGGACTATAGAAGGCCAGGTTACACAGAGAGGGGACTATAGAAGGCCAGGTTACACAGAGAGGGGACTATAGAAGGCCAGGTTCAACAGAGAGGGGACTATAGAAGGCCAGGTTACACAGAGAGGGGACTATAGAAGGCCAGGTTCCACAGTGAGGGGACTATAGAAGGCCAGGTTCAACAGAGAGGGGACTATAGAAGGCCAGGTTACACAGAGAGGGGACTATAGAAGGCCAGGTTCCACAGTGAGGGGACTATAGAAGGCCAGGTTCCACAGAGAGGGGACTATAGAAGGCCAGGTTCAACAGAGAGGGGACTATAGAAGGCCAGGTTCCACAGTGAGGGGACTATAGAAGGCCAGGTTCCACAGAGAGGGGACTATAGAAGGCCAGGTTCAACAGAGAGGGGACTATAGAAGGCCAGGTTACACAGAGAGGGGACTATAGAAGGCCAGGTTCCACAGTGAGGGGACTATAGAAGGCCAGGTTACACAGAGAGGGGACTATAGAAGGCCAGGTTACACAGAGAGGGGACTATAGAAGGCCAGGTTCCACAGTGAGGAGACATAGAAGGCCAAGTTCAACAGAGAGGGGACTATAGAAGGCCAGGTTACACAGAGAGGGGACTATAGAAGGCCAGGTTCCACAGTGAGGGGACTATAGAAGGCCAGGTTACACAGAGAGGGGACTATAGAAGGCCAGGTTCCACAGTGAGGGGACTATAGAAGGCCAGGTTCCACAGAGAGGAGACATAGAAGGCCAAGTTCAACAGAGAGGGGACTATAGAAGGCCAGGTTACACAGAGAGGGGACTATAGAAGGCCAGGTTCCACAGTGAGGGGACTATAGAAGGCCAGGTTACACAGAGAGGGGACTATAGAAGGCCAGGTTCCACAGTGAGGGGACTATAGAAGGCCAGGTTCCACAGTGAGGGGACTATAGAAGGCCAGGTTACACAGAGAGGGACTATAGAAGGTCAGGTTCAACAGAGAGGGGACTATAGAAGGCCAGGTTCAACAGAAGGGACTATAGAAGGCCAGGTTCCACAGAGAGGGGACTATAGAAGGCCAGGTTCCACAGAGAGGGGACTATAGAAGG
>NC_060181.1:15576600-15591600 GCF_021184085.1 Oncorhynchus gorbuscha | reverse complement strand
AGTCTCACACCCTAGCCATCTATCACACACAACACGACTCACCTGTCTGTGCCTGAAACACACCTGGCTGGTCTGCTGATCTGGGTTTCTGTGTCTTCACCTTCAGGTCATCACCATCTGGGTCTGGATAGAGGTCTGGGCAGAGAGAGAGAGAACATGAGATGTAATTAGAGGTCTGGGCAGAGAGAGAGAACATGAGATATAATTAGAGGTCTGGATAGAGAGAGAGAACATGAGATGTAATTAGAGGTCTGGGCAGAGAGAGAGAGAGAGAGAGAGAGAGAGAGAGAGAACATGATATGTAATTAGAGGTCTGGATAGAGAGAGAGAACATGAGATGTAATTAGAGGTCTGGGCAGAGAGAGAGAGAGAGAGAGAGAGAGAGAGAGAGAGAGAGAGAGAGAGAGAGAGAGAGAGAGAGAGAGAGAGAGAGAGAGAGAGAGAGAGAGAGAGAACATGAGATATAATTAAAGGTCTGGCTAGAGAGAGAGATAACATGAGATATAATTAGAGGTCTGGGCTAGAGAGAGAGATAACATGAGATATAATTAGAGGTCTGGGCAGAGAGAGAGAGAGAGAGAGAGAGAGAGAGAGAGAGAGAGAGAGAGAGAGAGAGAGAGAGAGAGAACATGAGATATAATTAAAGGTCTGGCTAGAGAGAGAGAGAACATGAGATATAATTAGAGGTCTGGATAGAGAGAGAGAGAGAACATGAGATATAATTAGAGGTCTGGATAGAGAGAGAGAGAACATGAGATATAATTAGAGGTCTGGCTAGAGAGAGAGAGAACATGAGATATAATTAGAGGTCTGGATAGAGAGAGAGAACATGAGATGTAATTAGAGGTCTGGATAGAGGGAGAGAACATGATATATAATTAGAGGTCTGGATAGAGGGAGAGAACAGGATATATAATTAGAGGTCTGGATAGAGGGAGAGAACATGATATATAATTAGAGGTCTGGATAGAGAGAGAGAGAACATCAGATGTAATTAGAGGTCTGGATAGAGAGAGAGAACATGAGATGTAATTAGAGGTCTGGATAGAGGGAGAGAACATGAGATGTAATTAGAGGTCTGGATAGAGGGAGAGGACATGATATATAATTAGAGGTCGGGATAGAGGGAGAGAACAGGATATATAATTAGAGGTCTGGATAGAGGGAGAGAACATGATATATAATTAGAGGTCTGGATAGAGGGAGAGAACAGGATATATAATTAGAGGTCTGGATAGAGGGAGAGAACATGATATATAATTAGAGGTCTGGATAGAGAGAGAGAGAACATCAGATGTAATTAGAGGTCTGGATAGAGAGAGAGAGAGAGAGAGAGAGAGAGAGAGAGAGAGAGAGAGAGAGAGAGAGAGAGAGAGAGAGAGAGAGAGAGAGAGAGAGAGAGAGAGAGAGAGAGAGAGAGAACAGGATACATAATTAGAGGTCTGGATAGAGAGAGAGAACATGAGATGTAATTAGAGGTCTGGATAGAGGGAGAGAACATGATATATAATTAGAGGTCTGGATAGAGGGAGAGAACATGATATATAATTAGAGGTCTGGATAGAGGGAGAGAACACAATATATAATTAGAGGTCTGGATAGAGGGAGAGAACATGAGATGTAATTAGAGGTCTGGATAGAGAGAGAGAACATGAGATGTAATTAGAGGTCTGGATAGAGGGAGAGAACATGATATATAATTAGAGGTCTGGATAGAGGGAGAGAACATGATATATAATTAGAAGTCTCAGTAGGGGTCTAAGAGGGGTCTGAGTAGGGGTCTGAGTAGGAGCCTAAGAGAGGTCTGAGTAGGGGCCTGAGTTGGGTTCTGGGTAGGCGTCTGAGTAGGCGTCTGGGTAGGGGTCTGAGTACGGGCCTGAGCAGGGGTCTGTGTAGGGGTCTGAGTAGGAGCCTAAGAGGTGTCTGAGTAGGGGTCTGAGTAGGGGTCTGTGTAGGGGTCTGAGTAGGAACCTAAGAGGGGTCTGAGTAGGGGCCTGATTAGGGGTCTGAGTGGGGGCCTGAGTAGGGGTCTGTGTAGGGGCCTGAGTAGGAGTCTGAGCAGGCTCTGAGTAGGTGCCTGAGAGGGGTCTGAGTAGGGGTCTAAGAGTGGTCTGTGTAGGGGTCTGCGAGGGGTCTGAGTATGGGTCTGAGAGGGGTCTGAGTAGGGGTCTGGGTAGGGGTCTGAGTAGGGGTCTGAGTAGGGGTCTGGGTAGGGGTCTGAGTAGGGTACTGAGTAGGGGTCTGAGTAGGGGTCTGAGTAGGGGTCTGAGTAGGGGTCTGGGTAGGGGTCTGAGTAGGGGTCTGAGTAGGGGTCTGGGTAGGGGTCTGAGTAGGGTACTGAGTAGGGGTCTGGATAAAGAAATAGAAAACAGGAGTTATAAGTAACTGTGGTATGGAATAGTGTAAAGTCATACCATTGTATTGTGATGGACAGTTTAACAACTGCTGTTGTGCTGTTGCTGTTCTGCTTTTCTTTCTGTGATCTGCTGTGTGGAATTGTGTGCACCATTTTTCATTCAAATGTCCTGAGATAAACAAAGCTAGGAATAAAGGACCCAGACGTGAACAAAGGGCTATTTTCCTGTAAGTTGGCCAAACTAGACACATATGACAATAAAACACTGAGTCTCGCTCTGAATTGCCACACACACACACACACACACACACACACACACACACACACACACACACACACACACACACACACACACACACACACACACACACACACACACACACACACACACACACACACACACACACACACACACACACACACACACACACACACACACACACAGTATATCCTCGGTAACTCGACACTTTACCATAACCAGCGATATTATAAAACATCCCTAAAAGGAGGAAAGCAATATTTTATTGAACCGCAGTTCAGTATTTATTTTTCAGTTCAGTTCTCCAAGCTTCCATGCCTTATTAGGGTGTTCTGACAGCACATACACCCAGGAAGAGGAAAAGGAGGAGGCACATCTGGTTGAATGACCAAGGTCAAACCCGAGACTAGGACTAGACCTACTTTGCGCCAAAAGAGTTAATGAGATTTGACATTTTAGTAGGATTATTCATATGACAGCAAGAGGTAGCAAAACTGTCATCAATCAGGAATACATTGTTTAGTGACATTATCAGAAATGAAGAGAAGTGTGAATGCATACGCGTGGTGATGTGTCTGTGAGCTGTATTGCCTTACATTTCTCCTCACAAACTTAATAGCTCTAATTATTTGTCACAAACATTTCTTGCTAAGCTATTCCGTTGCTAGTCCCATCAATTACGGTCATTTTATACCATGTAAAGGAACAAACTCCACATTCTGATAATCATATTATTATTTAAGAAACAATTAGTGGTTGTGTTAGTTTTGTTTGGCGTCGCCAACCCGTCTCGGTCTATTTCCTTATCACTGAGGAGATCCTATTGGTCATGGCTTTAGATCACATGAATATGAAAAAAGCGCCAGCACTTGTCTATGATTTGGAATAATTGAGGCTCTGCCTTAAATGTTGTTCATAGCAACAGGTCTTTATAGAACACAACATTGGCATACGTTCCCCCTAGCGTCTTCTCAGTGATTATATTGATGCAAATCATAATCGAATGAGTGCTGGAATGAGCCATTCTTTTAATACATTACATGACACAGATAATATTGTAGAACGTTTCCTGTTCTCACTTACACAATCCTGTCAAAATAGTAGAGCCAATAGCCCTGTCAAAATAGTAAAGACACAACCCTGTCAAAATAGTAGAGACAATAGCCCTGTCAAAATAGCAGAGACAATAAGCCTGTCAAAATAGTAGAGCCAATAGCCCGTCAAAATAGCAGAGACAATAGCCCTGTCAAAATAGTAAAAACAATAGCCCTGTCAAAATAGTAGAGACAATAGCCCTGTCAAAATAGTAAAGACAATAGCCCTGTCAAAAGAGTAGCAACAATAGCCCTGTCAAAATAGTAGAGACAATAGCCCTGTCAAAATAGCAGAGACAATAAGCCTGTCAAAATAGTAGAGCCAATAGCCCGGTCAAAATAGCAGAGACAATAGCCCTGTCAAAATAGTAAAGACAATAGCCCTGTCAAAATAGTAGAGACAATAGACCTGTCAAAAGAGTAGAGACAATAGCCCTTTCAAAATAGTAAATACAATAGCCCTATCAAAATAGTAGAGACAATAGCCCTGTCAAAATAGTAGAGACAATAGCCCTATCAAAATAGAAAAGACACTAGTCCTGTCAAAATAGTAGCAACAATAGCCCTGTCAAAATAGTAGAGACAATAGCCCTGTCAAAATAGTAGAGACAATAGCCCTGTCAAAATAGTAAAGACAATAGCCCTGTCAAAAGAGTAGCAACAATAGACCTGTCAAAAGAGTAGAGACAATAGCCCTTTCAAAATAGTAGAGACAATAGCCCTGTCAAAATAGTAGAGACAATAGCCCTATCAAAATAGTAGAGACAATAGCCCTATCAAAATAGTAGAGACAATAGACCTGTCAAAAGAGTAGAGACAATAGCCCTTTCAAAATAGTAAAGACAATAGCCCTATCAAAATAGTAGAGACAATAGCCCTGTCAAAATAGTAGAGACAATAGCCCTATCAAAATAGAAAAGACACTAGCCCTGTCAAAATAGTAGCAACAATAGCCCTGTCAGAATAGTAGAGACAATAGCCCTGTCAAAATATTAGAGACAATAGCCCTGTCAAAATAGTAAAGACAATAGCCCTGTCAAAATAGTAGAGACAATAGCCCTTTCAAAATAGTAAAGACAATAGCCCTATCAAAATAGTAGAGACAATAGCCCTGTAAAAAGAGTAGCAACAATAGCCCTGTCAAAATAGTAGAGACAATAGCCCTGTCAAAATAGTAAAGACAATAGCCCTGTCAAAATAGTAGAGACAATAGCCCTGTCAAAATAGTAAAGACAATAGCCCTGTCAAAATAGTAGAGACAATAGCCCTGTCAAAATAGTAAAGACAATAGCCCTGTCAAAATAGTAGAGACAATAGCCCTGTCAAAATAGTAAAGACAATAGCCCCATCAAAAGAGTAGCAACAATAGCCCTGTCAAAATAGTAGAGACAATAGCCCTGTCAAAATAGTAAAGACACTAGCCCTGTCAAAATAGTAGAGACAATAGCCCTGTCAAAATAGTAAAGATACTAGCCCTGTCAAAATAGTAGAGACAATAGCCCTGTCAAAAGAGTAGCAACAATAGCCCTGTCAAAATAGTAGAGACAATAGCCCTGTCAAAATAGTAAAGACAATAGCCCTGTCAAAATAGTAGAGACAATAGCCCTGTCAAAATAGTCAAAATAGTAAAGACAATAGCCCTGTCAAAATAGTAAAGACAATAGCCCTGTCAAAATAGTAAAGATACTAGCCCTGTCAAAATAGTAGAGACAATAGCCCTGTCAAAAGAGTAGCAACAATAGCCCTGTCAAAATAGTAGAGACAATAGCCCTGTCAAAATAGTAAAGACAATAGCCCTGTCAAAATAGTAGAGACAATAGCCCTGTCAAAATAGTAAAGACAATAGCCCTGTCAAAAGAGTAGCAACAATAGACCTGTCAAAAGAGTAGAGACAATAGCCCTTTCAAAATAGTAAAGACAATAGCCCTATCAAAATAGTAGAGACAATAGCCCTGTCAAAATAGTAGAGACAATAGCCCTATCAAAATAGAAAAGACACTAGCCCTGTCAAAATAGTAGCAACAATAGCCCTGTCAAAATAGTAGAGACAATAGCCCTGTCAAAATAGTAAAAACAATAGCCCTGTCAAAATAGTAGAGACAATAGCCCTGTCAAAATAGTAAAGACAATAGCCCTGTCAAAAGAGTAGCAACAATAGCCCTGTCAAAATAGTAGAGACAATAGCCCTATCAAAATAGAAAAGACACTAGTCCTGTCAAAATAGTAGCAACAATAGCCCTGTCAAAATAGTAGAGACAATAGCCCTGTCAAAATAGTAGAGACAATAGCCCTGTCAAAATAGTAAAGACAATAGCCCTGTCAAAATAGTAGAGACAATAGCCCTGTCAAAATAGTAAAGACAATAGCCCTGTCAAAATAGTAAAGACACTAGCCCTGTCAAAATAGTAGAGACAATAGCCCTGTCAAAATAGTAAAGACAATAGCCCTGTCAAAATAGTAGAGACAATAGCCCTGTCAAAATAGTAAAGACAATAGCCCTGTCAAAATAGTAAAGACACTAGCCCTGTCAAAATAGTAGAGACAATAGCCCTGTCAAAATAGTAAAGATACTAGCCCTGTCAAAATAGTAGAGACAATAGCCCTGTCAAAAGAGTAGCAACAATAGCCCTGTCAAAATAGTAGAGACAATAGCCCTGTCAAAATAGTAAAGACAATAGCCCTGTCAAAATAGTAGAGACAATAGCCCTGTCAAAATAGTAAAGACAATAGCCCTGTCAAAAGAGTAGCAACAATAGACCTGTCAAAAGAGTAGAGACAATAGCCCTGTCAAAATAGTAGAGACAATAGCCCTGTCAAAATAGTAAAGACAATAGCCCTGTCAAAAGAGTAGCAACAATAGACCTGTCAAAAGAGTAGAGACAATAGCCCTGTCAAAATAGTAAAGACACTAGCCCTGTCAAAATAGTAGAGACAATAGCCCTGTCAAAATAGTAAAGATACTAGCCCTGTCAAAATAGTAGAGACAATAGCCCTGTCAAAAGAGTAGCAACAATAGCCCTGTCAAAATAGTAGAGACAATAGCCCTGTCAAAATAGTAAAGACAATAGCCCTGTCAAAATAGTAGAGACAATAGCCCTGTCAAAATAGTAAAGACAATAGCCCTGTCAAAAGAGTAGCAACAATAGACCTGTCAAAAGAGTAGAGACAATAGCCCTGTCAAAATAGTAGAGACAATAGCCCTGTCAAAATAGTAAAGACAATAGCCCTGTCAAAAGAGTAGCAACAATAGACCTGTCAAAAGAGTAGAGACAATAGCCCTTTCAAAATAGTAAAGACAATAGCCCTATCAAAATAGTAGAGACAATAGCCCTGTCAAAATAGTAGAGACAATAGCCCTATCAAAATAGAAAAGACACTAGCCCTGTCAAAATAGTAGCAACAATAGCCCTGTCAAAATAGTAGAGACAATAGCCCTGTCAAAATAGTAAAGACAATAGCCATATCAAAATAGTAGAGACAATAGCCCTGTCAAAATAGTAAAAACAATAGCCCTGTCAAAATAGTAGAGACAATAGCCCTGTCAAAATAGTAAAGACAATAGCCCTGTCAAAAGAGTAGCAACAATAGCCCTGTCAAAATAGTAGAGACAATAGCCCTGTCAAAATAGTAGAGACAATAGCCCTATCAAAATAGTAGAGACAATAGCCCTGTCAAAATAGTAGAGACAATAGCCCTGTCAAAATAGTAGAGACAATAGACCTGTCAAAAGAGTAGAGACAATAGCCCTTTCAAAATAGTAAATACAATAGCCCTATCAAAATAGTAGAGACAATAGCCCTGTCAAAATAGTAGAGACAATAGCCCTATCAAAATAGAAAAGACACTAGTCCTGTCAAAATAGTAGCAACAATAGCCCTGTCAAAATAGTAAAGACAATAGCCATATCAAAATAGTAGAGACAATATCCCTGTCAAAATAGTAAAGACAATAGCCCTGTCAAAATAGTAGAGACAATAGCCCTGTCAAAATAGTAAAGACAATAGCCCTGTCAAAAGAGTAGCAACAATAGCCCTGTCAAAATAGTAGAGACAATAGCCCTGTCAAAATAGTAGAGACAATAGCCCTATCAAAATAGTAGAGACAATAGCCCTGTCAAAATAGTAGAGACAATAGCCCTGTCAAAATAGTAAAGACAATAGCCCAATCAAAATAGTAGAGACACTAGCCCTGTCAAAATAGTAGAGACAATAGCCCTGTCAAAATAGTAAATATACTAGCCCTGTCAAAATAGTAGAGACAATAGCCCTGTCAAAATAGTAAAGACAATAGCCCTGTCAAAAGAGTAGCAACAATAGACCTGTCAAAAGAGTAGAGACAATAGCCCTGTCAAAATAGTAGAGACAATAGCCCTGTCAAAATAGTAAAGACAATAGCCCTGTCAAAAGAGTAGCAACAATAGACCTGTCAAAAGAGTAGAGACAATAGCCCTTTCAAAATAGTAAAGACAATAGCCCTGTCAAAATAGTAGAGACAATAGCCCTGTCAAAATAGTAAAGACAATAGCCCTGTCAAAAGAGTAGCAACAATAGACCTGTCAAAAGAGTAGAGACAATAGCCCTTTCAAAATAGTAAAGACAATAGCCCTATCAAAATAGTAGAGACAATAGCCCTGTAAAAATAGTAGAGACAATAGCCCTGTCAAAATAGTAAAGACAATAGCCCTATCAAAATAGTAGAGACAATAGACCTGTCAAAAGAGTAGAGACAATAGCCCTTTCAAAATAGTAAATACAATAGCCCTATCAAAATAGTAGAGACAATAGCCCTGTCAAAATAGTAGAGACAATAGCCCTATCAAAATAGAAAAGACACTAGCGCTGTCAAAATAGTAGCAACAATAGCCCTGTCAAAATAGTAGAGACAATAGCCCTGTCAAAATAGTAAAGACAATAGCCATATCAAAATAGTAGAGACAATAGCCCTGTCAAAATAGTAAAGACAATAGCCCTGTCAAAATAGTAGAGACAATAGCCCTGTCAAAAGAGTAGCAACAATAGACCTGTCAAAATAGTAGAGACAATAGCCCTGTCAAAAGAGTAGAGACAATAGCCCTTTCAAAATAGTAAATACAATAGCCCTATCAAAATAGTAGAGACAATAGCCCTGTCAAAATAGTAGAGACAATAGCCCTATCAAAATAGAAAAGACACTAGCCCTGTCAAAATAGTAGCAACAATAGCCCTGTCAAAATAGTAGAGACAATAGCCCTGTCAAAATAGTAAAGACAATAGCCATATCAAAATAGTAGAGACAATAGCCCTGTCAAAATAGTAAAGACAATAGCCCTGTCAAAATAGTAGAGACAATAGCCCTGTCAAAATAGTAAAGACAATAGCCCTGTCAAAAGAGTAGCAACAATAGCCCTATCAAAATAGTAGAGACAATAGCCCTGTCAAAATAGTAGAGACAATAGCCCTATCAAAATAGTAGAGACAATAGCCCTGTCAAAATAGTAGAGACAATAGCCCTGTCAAAATAGTAAAGACAATAGCCCTGTCAAAAGAGTAGCAACAATAGACCTGTCAAAAGAGTAGAGACAATAGCCCTTTCAAAATAGTAAAGACAATAGCCCAATCAAAATAGTAGAGACAATAGCCCTGTCAAAATAGTAGAGACAATAGCCCTGTCAAAATAGTAGAGACAATAGCCCTGTCAAAATAGTAAAGATACTAGCCCTGTCAAAATAGTAGAGACAATAGCCCTGTCAAAATAGTAAAGACAATAGCCCTTATCAAAAGAGTAGCAACAATAGCCATGTCAAAATAGTAGAGACAATAGCCCTGTCAAAATAATAAAGACAATAGCCCTGTCAAAATAGTAAAGACAATAGCCCTGTCAAAAGAGTAGCAACAATAGACCTGTCAAAAGAGTAGAGACAATAGCCCTTTCAAAATAGTAAAGACAATAGCCCTATCAAAATAGTAGAGACAATAGCCCTGTCAAAATAGTAGAGACAATAGCCCTGTCAAAATAGTAGAGACAAGAGCCCTGTCAAAATAGTAGAGACAATAGCCCTGTCAAAATAGTAGAGACAATAGCCCTGTCAAAATAGTAGAGACAATAGCCCTGTCAAAATAGTAGACATCCATTGCAATGGTACAGAGAACAGTGCGTTGACATGTTGTTAACGATTGCAACTTGGAAATGACCGGATTGCCTGCAGATATTCTCTGGGGTACTTTTCAAATCAATGACCAGCTTAGAACTGAGCCCCTGTTGCTCTTTAGTTCACAACAAGTCCTATTAAATTCCTGTGGTTCTTTAGTTCACAACCAGTCCTACTGAACTCCTGTGGTTCTTTAGTTCAGAACCAGTCCTACTGAACTCCTGTTGTTCTTTAGTTCACAACGAGACAGTCCCCCAGGCCTGCACATGCGTGTGTGCACCAACATCGAAGCAGGCAAGAGGGATGAGCTCTAGGGAACTCCCCGTGTTTGGCTCTGTCAAACGCGTGTGATTAGAGAGGATTCTCCCCTGGGCTTTCGCTAACACACACACACTGTACACACTGTACACACTGCACATAAACACACACACACAAACACACACACACACGCACGCACGCACACACACACACACACACACACACACACACACACACACACACACACACACACACACACACACACACACACACACACACACACACACACACACACACACACACACACACACACACACACACACACACACACACACACACACACACATCCCTTTGGGGACTGTGCTAATATGGTTACGATAGCTCAAATGTTTTGTTGCCACAAATCCAGGTTGTCATAGAAAATACAATAACAGTTCGAAGTACACTGCTCTTTCTTCTGTCGAAGTGCACCGTTCTTTCTTCTGTCGAAGTACACCGCTCTTTCTTCTGTCGAAGTACACCGCTCTTTCTTCTGTCGAAGTACACCGCTCTTTCTTCTGTCGAAGTACACCGCTCTTTCTTCTGTCGAAGTACACCGCTCTTTCTTCTGTCGAAGTACACCATTCTTTCTCCTCTCTGCTCCTCATTCTCAATGGGGACCAAGTCACAAACGTGGTATCGCCTGGGTTACCGCACTCAGTGCAGATTTTTTTCTCAATAAATAAATCAGTAAATCAATGCTCCTCCTACACTGGTGCATGACTCTCACATAGTCCTGTTAGTAAGTGCTTCTGAGTTGAGTGATTTCTTGGTCTGGTAGTGATGCAGTGTGTGAGTGTATCCTGAGTGATATGTTGGTCTGGTAGTGATACAGTGTGTGTGTATCCTGAGTGATATGTAGATCAATTTTGTGTCAAGAACTGCAACGCTGCTGGGTTTTCCACGCACAGCAGTTTCCTGTGTGTACTGTACCAAGAATAGTCCACCACCCAAAGGACATCCAACCAACTTGACACAATACTTAGCAGAGCCCATTCTCCATCAAAATGAGGCTATTATGAGGGCAAAATGAGGTACAACTCAATATTAGGAAGGTGTTATTAATGTTTGGTGTATATATTATCCTTCTTCATAACCAGCCCAGAGATAGGAGGATGTAGAGGTAGAATACAGCTGAGTCAGACAGGAACCATCAATATCCAAACAAAACCACAGAGAACAGACCTTTTACCACATGTCCTACTCTCCTTACTGTTCTGTCATATAGTCATAGTCATATAGATCTCTCTTTCTCTCTCTCTCTCTCTCTCTCTCTCTCTCTCTCTCTCTCTCTCTCTCTCTCTCTCTCTCGCTCTGTCTCTGTCTCTGTCTCTGTCTCTGTCTCTGTCTCTGTCTCTGTCTCTGTCTCTGTCTCTGTCTCTGTCTCTGTCTCTGTCTCTGTCTCTGTCTCTGTCTCTGTCTCTCAATTCAAAGGGGCTTTATTGGCATGGGAAACATATGTTATAAAAAAATGTTTAAAGAGTTGCACACTCTACAGTATATACAAGCTCCCAGGAAATCTTCACCCTGTAGAAGTCACAGTGCCCTGAAGAAGTCACAGTGCCCTGAAGAAGTCACAGTGCCCTGAAGAAGTCACAGTGCCCTGAAGAAGTCCGAGTGCCCTGTAGAAGTCACAGTGCCCTGAAGAAGTCACAGTGCCCTGAATAAGTCACAGTACCCTGAAGAAGTCACAGTGCCCTGAAGAAGTCACAGTGCCCTGAAGAAGTCACAGTGCCCTGAAGAAGTCACAGTGCCCTGAAGAAGTCACAGTGCCCTGAATAAGTCACAGTGCCCTGAATAAGTCACAGTACCCTGAAGAAGTCACAGTGCCTTGAAGAAGTCACAGTGCCCTGAAGAAGTCACAGTACCCTGAAGAAGTCACAGTGCCCTGAAGAAGTCACAGTGCCCTGAAGAAGTCACAGTGCCCTGAAGAAGTCAGATGTGTGGTAATTATGTAAAAATCCAATGTGGGTCATGTACAAGACACTATGTTCAAAAAAGGATGTCTAAAAGTCTAGAATGTATGATACTAAAAAGTACCTCCCCCAGGTTAATGTTCACACAGATGCCTGTGTAATTTGTGGGCTCAAATGTATCTCCACTTTTCTCTCTCATCCTCTCTCTCTCTCCCTCTCTCCCTCTCTCTCTCTCTCTCTCTCTCTCTCTCTCTCTCTCTCTCTCTCTCTCTCTCTCTCTCTCTCTCTCTCCCTCCCTCTTCCTCTTTCTCACTCTCTTCTCTCTCTCTCGCTCTTTCTCTCTCTCTCGCTCTTTCTCTCTCTCTCCCTCATTATCTCTCTTCTGTTTCTCTCTCCCTCTCTGTTTCTCTCACACCTCTCTCTCTGTCTCTTTCTCTCTCTCTTTTTCTCTCTGTCTCATTCTCTCTCTCTCTTTATATGTCTCATTCTCTGTGTTCTGTCTTTCTGTGTCTCTCATCCTGTCTCTCTACATCTCTCTCTCTCTGTCTGTCTCTCTATCTCTATGTCAAAGAAAACCCATATTGCACCTCTTATTTGAAACATAAAGTAAACAGTGCAGCGTTTATATTGACCCCCAACCCCACTAATCTATGTAATAGCACACAGCAGACCTAGTGCAGAATAGATGTACGCACGCACGCACACACACACACACACACACACACACACACACACACACACACACACACACACACACACACACACACACACACACACACACACACACACACACACACACACACACACACACACACACACACACACACACACACACACACACACACACACACACACACACACACACACACACACACACACACACACACACACACATAGGGGTAGGTACTGTATCAGCCCTGTTAAATCAACATTGTGCCAGTAAACTTGTATTGAGCCTTAAAAAGAACCAGGCCAGAGAGCGGATTGGCAGCTAGAGCCATATATCCTTTGTTGAGCTGAGCTGAGAATTTACACATACAGAGAAAAGTGTGCTTGTGGGTGTGTACATGTATGAGTGCAAGTGTGTGCGTGAGTGTGCGCATGCTTGTGTGTGTGTGGGTGAGTGAGAGAGGGAGAGAGAGAGAGAGAGAGAGAGAGAGAGAGAGAGAGAGAGAGAGAGAGAGAGAGAGAGAGAGAGAGAGAGAGAGAGAGAGAGAGAGACTGTGCATGTGTGTTTTTGTGCTCACACAGCTATTTCCCCAGGTGTACAGCATATTACATATGTGCTTATAGTTGTCTCACCCTGTACATTTACACTATATGGGAGAGAGGAGACTGATACACCGTGTTTCACCCTGTACATTTACACCAGCTGGGAGAGAGGAGACTGATACACCGTGTTTCACCCTATACATTTACACTATATGGGAGAGAGGAGACTGATACACCGTGTTTCACCCTGTACATTTACACCATCTGGGAGAGAGGAGACTGATACACCGTGTTTCACCCTATACATTTACACCATCGGGGAGAGAGGAGACTGATACACCGTGTTTCACCCTATACATTTACACCATCTGGGACAGAGGAGACTGATACACCATGTCTCACCCTGTACATTTACACCAGCTGGGAGAGAGGAGACTGATACACCGTGTTTCACCCTATACATTTACACCATCTATGAGAGAGGAGACTGATACACCATGTCTCACCCTATACATTTACACCATCTGGGAGAGAGGAGACTGATACACCGTGTCTCACCCTATACATTTACACCATCTGGGAGAGAGGAGACTGATACACCGTGTCTCACCCTATACATTTACACCATCTGGGAGAGAGGAGACTGATACACCGTGTTTCACCCTATACATTTACACCATCTGGGAGAGAGGAGACTGACACACCGTGTTTCACCCTATACATTTACACCATCTGGGAGAGAGGAGACTGATACACCGTGTCTCACCCTATACATTTACACCATCTGGGAGAGAGGAGACTGATACACCGAGTTTCACCCTATACATTTACACCATCTGGGAGAGAGGAGACTGATACACCGTGTCTCACCCTATACATTTACACCATCTGGGAGAGAGGAGACTGATACACCGTGTTTCACCCTATACATTTACACCATCTGGGAGAGAGGAGACTGATACACCGTGTTTCACCCTATACATTTACACCATCTGGGAGAGAGGAGACTGATACACCGTGTTTCACCCTATACATTTACACCATCTGGGAGAGAGGAGACTGATACACCGTGTTTCACCCTATACATTTACACCAGCTGGGAGAGAGGAGACTGATACACCGTCAGCCATAATGGACTTGTTTATAAGCCACTGGACACACAAGGGTTCCTCTATCTCTCCCTCATAGCCTTTCTCACTCTACACTCTTCCCCTTTTATCTTTCTCTTTGTCCTGAATTCCTCTCACTAATCCCCTATGTTCTCTCTCTCTCTCTCACACACACACACACACACACACACACACACACACACACACACACACACACACACACACACACACACACACACACACACACACACACACACACACACACACACACACACACACACACACACACACACACACACACACACACACACACACACACACACACACACACACACACCGATATCTGGAGTAACTGAATCAGGTCTTACAGGCTGAGAGCAAAATGGAATCAAGCAGAAAAACTCAATGTCATGCACATTTCATAAAGCTGCCAATATAAACTGTATTCCTCAGACACACACATACACATACACGCAGGTAGCCTAGTGCTTAGAGCGTTGGGTCAATAACCGGAAAGGCTACTTTTTTCAATCCCAGAGCCAGCAAGTTGAAGAATCGATTTATCGGTTGATCTGCTGTCAATAATGGCTGACCCTGGCCTCTGACCCCAGTTTCAGGGAAAGTGGGATA
>NC_060181.1:15484100-15571600 GCF_021184085.1 Oncorhynchus gorbuscha | reverse complement strand
GACCTGCAGCCTATCCCTGGTGAGATGAAGGGATGAGGAGGACAGACCTGCTGCCTATCCCTGGTGAGATGAAGGGATGAGGAGGACAGACCTGCAGCCTATCCCTGGTGAGATGAAGGGATGAGCCATATGAGGAAAGGTGAGAAGAAATGAGAAACAAATTGTGTAAAGACACAAAAACTCAACTGCTCAACTGTAATGTTCATTCTAGTGATGTTTTGACTGGAGGTTCCAAGCACAAATAAGATTTAGTGGTTATTTTGCTATTACTAATTGTGAGGACACGCTTATTCTATTCTGTTCTATGCTGTTGCAGGCTATTCTATCCTATTCTATACTATTCTATCCTATTCTATACTATTCTATCCTATTCTATACTATTCTATCCTATTCTATACTATTCTATCCTATTCTATACTATTCTATCCTATTCTATTCTATACTATTCTATCCTATTCTATACTATTCTATCCTATTCTATACTATTCTAGTCTATTCTCTCTTGGAATCGACAGCTATTGATTCTTGATGACCGAGCAACCCAATCCATAGCCTATCACTGGAGAGTAGCATTACATGTTTTCTCTGTTCTCCACTCTTCTTCTCCTCTTTTCGGTCAGCCTCTCCCCTGTGATGTGGAAGCTTGACGGAGTGGAACCTGTGACTCACACAGGGATGGAACACAGGGCTTAGATTGTGACACACACGCGCGCACGCACTCCCAACCGTGACCTGGGTGGCTGTAAGCAGCGATGCAAGGTTCCAGGGTGACATTTTGAAGCACCGTCACCTTGCTGCTCTTAATGGAAGCCAGCATAGATTCAAATTACCTGCAAATATGTATCTGTTTTTTTGTTTGAGACAAAAAACCTGGTCTTTTACCAAATAGGGTTATAATCTGTATACCACCCCTACCTTGTCACAACACAACTGATTGGCTAAAACGCATTGTGAAGGAAAGAAATTCCACAAATTAACTTCTAACATGGAGCACCTGTTAATTAAAATGCATTCCAGGTGACTACCTCATGAAGCTGGTTAAGAGAATGCCAAGAGTGTGCAAAGCTGTCATCAGGGCAAAGGGTGGCTACTTTGAAGAATCTAAAATCTAAAATATATGTTGATTTGTTTAACACTTTGGTACTAGATGATTCCGTATTTGCTATTTCATAGTTTTGATGTCTTTATTATTATTCTGCAATGCAGAAAATAGTAAAAAAGTGAATTCTGTATAAAACAAATCCCTTCATATATACATTAGTACAATACATACGCCAGGTGTCTCTTCTATATGATCCAAACCTCTAACCAGTGATATAGCGTCAGGTACTATTTGTCCAATGCCCCTAACATAAAGCAATCTGATTCTAGATCTGTGGTTAGGGACCAACTTCTACCCCAACAGCCCTTAGAGTTCCATAGGAAGTTTACTGCAGAACAGTAAATGCTGGAGATAGGATACTGTAAAACGATCCCAAGGTCCATATAATGCCAGCCTGTTTTATAGACAGTAAAAAAGAAGGTATGGCTAGCAATTTAGTGCTAACCCCGAAACAAGTTCCACAATGAAATGACAAGTAGTAGGAAGGACAACAAGTCTAAGAGATGGAATTTAAATTCCCCTTCTAGGAGGCCCACCCACCAACACATGTCTGGCTACAAGTCTAAGAGATGGAATTTAAATTCCCCTTCTAGGAGGCCCACCCACCAACACATGTCTGGCTACAAGTCTAAGAGATGGAATTTAAATTCCCCTTCTAGGAGGCCCACCCACCAACACATGTCTGGCTACAAGTCTAAGAGATGGAATCTAAATTCCTCTTCTAGGAGGCCCACCCACCAACACATGTCTGGCTACACCACTGTAGAGTGGTGGGTTGAAAATGGACTGTCACATTCCTGTCTGTCATACTGAAGTCATGTCACATCTGTCTTTACATCACTTGTTTTAACTTGTTATAGCTCTAAGTTCTTTCTCTTTTTTATCCTCTTATATTTGTCTCACCTTATTATACAGTACCTCCACCTTTCTCTCTTCTTTCTTTCTTTCTTTCTTTCTTTCTTTCTTTCTTTCTTTCTTTCTTTCTTTCTCTCTCTCTCTCTCTCTCTCTCTCTCTCTCTCTCTCTCTCTCTCTCTCTCTCTCTCTCTCTCTCTCTCTCTCTCTCTCTCTCTCTCTCTCTCTCTCTCTCTCCCTCTCTCTCCCTCATAACATATTTCTCTTTCCCTCTCTCCATTCTACTTCTCTCTTTCTTTTTATCTCTTTTTTAATGTTTTTTATCTCTGTCTGGGGAGAAGAGACATTGCTGAGACCGGCCGGAGGCCCTGACCTGCAATAAAACCGACCGCCATTAAGCTAGCTGCAGAACACACACACACACACACACACACACACACACACACACACACACACACACACACACACACACACACACACACACACACACACACACACACACACACACACACACACACACACACACACACACACACACACACACACACACACACACACACACACACACACACACACACACACACACACACACACACACACACACACACACACACTTCCATTGAAGTAGCAAGAGGTACACCTCTTAAGGTATGCCTCTCCAAACAGCTCAAGGACTGCTAGGATTGCTAGTACTTGATTTTACACCCCCCCTGTCTATCTCTAGCTCTCTTTCTCCCTCTCTCTTTCCTCCCCCTCCCTCCCCCTCTCCCGCTCTCTCTCTACCCCCCCCCTCCTCTCTCTCTCTCATTTAAATTCAATTCAAGCATGGGAAACATGTGCTAACATTGCCAAAGCAAGTGAGGTAGATAATGGGTTGTATTTACAATGGTGTTTATTCTTCACTGGTTGCCTTCTTCTTGTGGCAACAGGTCACAAATCTTGCTGCTGTGATGAGACACTGTGGTATTGCACCCAGTAGATATGGGAGTTTATTAAAATTTGATTTTTTTTGAATTCTTTGTGGATCTGTGTAACCTGAGAGAAATAGGTCTCTCTAATATGGTCATACATTGGGCAGGAGGTTAGGAAGTGCAGCTCAGTTTCCACCTCATTTTGTGTACAGTGTGCACCTAGCCTGTCTTCTCTTCTCCAGGTCTGCCTACGGCGGCCTTTCTCAATAGCAAGGCTATACTCACTGAGTCTGTACATAGTCAAAGCTTTCCTTAAGTTTGGGTCAGTGACAGTGGTCAGGTATTCTGCCACTGTGTACTCTCTGTTTACGGCCAAATAGCATTCTAGTTTGCTCTGGTTTTCTGAGAGTAATTATCTTTTTGTTTTCTCATGATTTGGTTGGGTCTAATTGTGCTGCTGTCCTGGGGCTCTGTGGGGTGTTTGTGTTTGTGAACAGAGCCCCGGGACCAGCTTGCTTAGGGGACTCTTCTCCAGGTTTATCTCTCTTTAGGTGATGGCTTTGTTATGGAATGTTTGGGAATCGCTACCTTTTAGGTGGTTGTAGAATTTAACGTCTCTTTTTTGGATATTGATAATTAGTGGGTATCGGCCTAATTCTGCTCTGCATTATTTGGTGTTCTACGTTGTACATGGAATATGTTTTTGCAGAATTCTGCATGCAGTCTCAATTTGGTGTTTGTCCCATTTTGTGAAGTCTTGGTTGGTGAGCTGACTCCAGACTTCACAACCATAAACCTTGTCTCTCAAATCGTTCACAGCTTTGTGTAAGTTACCTGTGAACACTCTGTAATGTTCACAACTACATATACTTTGAATTCGCGAAAAGTGGAAGGTGTGGTCAAGAAACACTGGTCAAGAAACACTGGCATATTTTATCATCGGGTCCAGCTTTGCATTTGAATTTAAATATCCACCACGTATTGTGTATAGGAGAGGTCCCAATTTACGCCATAAATTGGTTCATGCCAACTGCCAGCCACAAAATAAAATTAGCCAGACTCTTTTATGCCCTCTACCAAATGGTAGCTATAAATGCAGAGGATGCGCACAGTGCAACAATATGATGTATGTGAATATTTCTGCCACCCACACAGGAAAACGGTTCCAAATATATTACATTATAAGGGGTGGCAGGGTAGCCTAGTGGTTAGAGCATTGGAGTAGTAACCGAAAGGTTGCAAGTTCAAATCCCCGAGCTGACAAGGTACAGAATCTGTTGTTCTGCCCCTGAACAGGCAGTGTTCCTAGGCTGTCATTGAAAATAAGAATTTGTTCTTAACTGACTTGCCTGGTTAAATAAAGGAAAAAAAAAATGACCTGTTCTACCACCTGTGTTATTTACATGATTAAATGTCCATGTGGGCTGTGTTATATCGGTAAAACCACCCGCTCTCTCATACAGACAATTAGTTAACATTAAAGTTCAATCAGGAGAAATGTCCAGTCCAGTCAATGACCTGAATCGTGACATTTCCACCTTTAGATTTTGTGGCATAGAGAAAGTTAAGATATCAGACAGGGGAGGTGATATTCATAATACTCTGAGTAAAATAGAATGTTTTGGGATTTTCACCCTCCAGACATTATTTCCTAAAGGACTTCATGATGAAATGCCTATGTATGTTATGTTGTGAATTTAAACATGAAATATGTGTCTCTTGTAGATTATTCTGATGTTTTTCATATGATGTACCTTATGACTAATGAAAACTTTTGCTATGTCCTCATTGAGATTTTACAGACGTGTTTAATACGTCTTATTTATACACCTTTGTAATATTTATGAAATGCATATTGTTATATTTGGTAGCACTTATTTATTTTTCCTTCGCCTCCAACCCCTTTCGATGCGTGGAACGGATGTGGGTGGGGCCAGGTCTACATAAGGGTGCTAACTTAATAAAACTCACAAAAGGCCGTGAGGCCGATAGGTGAAGCTTATTAAAGATCAGTGATACTGTCAAGAGCAGTGTGAGGTTTCCTTTTTCCTTCATAGAATGACCTTCTTGCCTTGTCTCTCAGATCGTTCACAGCTTTGTGGAAGTTACCTGTTACCTGATGTTTAGGTCAAGGTATGTAGGGTTTGTTGTGTGCTCTAGGGCAACAGTGTCTAGATGGATTTTGTATTTGTGGTCCTGGCGACTGGACCTTTTTTGGAACACCATTATTTTGGTCTTACTGAGATTTATTGTCAGGGCCCAAGTCTGACAGAATCTGTGCAGGAGATCTAGGTGCTGCTGTAGGCCCTACCTGGTTGGGGACAGAAGCACAAGATCATCAGCAAACAGTAGACATTTGAGGGTGGTGCTTAAGCTGCATCCCTGTCGCACTCCACAGCCCTTTGTGAAGAAATGTGTGTGTTTTTTGCCAATTTCAACTGCACACTTGTTGTTTGTGTACCTGGATTTTATAATGTCGTATGTTTTACCCCCAACACCACTTTCCATCAATTTGTATAGCAGACCCTCATGCCAAATTGAGTCGGAAGGCTTTTTGCTTTCTCTCTCTCCCTCCCCCCTCTCCCCTCCCATTCCTACTCTCCCTCCCTCTCTCCCACCCTCCTGCTCTCTCTATTTCTGTGCTCCCTCCATCCCTCCCTCTTCCTCTCTCTTTCTCCCCTCCCTCCCTCTATCTCTATCTCTCTCCCTCCCCCTTTCTCTCTGACTTTCTATTACCTCTTTGTTGTTTGTCTAGAAAGTTCCAGGCAACTTAGCCCAAGGAGAGAAGGGGTGTTATGTGGTACAGTGGCTCTAATGCAAGGTTGTAGACTATCAGGGTCAAAAGGTTCAAGTGGTGAGTATTGTGTCATCATCCAAGGTGAAGGAGAACTAAGAGACTTGAAGCTCTCTGACATCATCATCATAGCTGTAACATGTTGCTACTGTAATGTTGGCAGTGAGTAGGTACGTTAGAAAGGTATGCAGGTTAATGCTGTAGCTGTTATGATGTAAGTCTGTTGAAGTTAGTCTGTTGAAGTTAGTTAGTTATTTAATTAATTAGTTAGTTAGTTAGTCAGTTAGTCACTTAGCTAGTTAGTTACTTGGTTAGCTAGTTAGTTAGTTAATCAGTCAGTCAGTTAGCTAGTTAGCTAGTCAGATAATGTCAGCCAGTCAGTTAGTTAGTTAGTTAGTTAGTTAGTTAGTTAGTTAGTTAGTTAGTTAGTTAGTTAGTTAGTTAGCACTAGTAACAGAGAGCAACGAAGGTGAGGAAATTATCATTCCCTCACTCCCTCCCTCCTACTTACCAAGCCAGCAACACTAACTGTTCAATATGCCTGATCGAACAAAAACCCAAGCAGACAGTCAATAGATAGAGCAGTCTGCAACGCACACACGCACGGACACGGCCACACACAAACACACACTAACACGCACACGCACGCATACTGCCACACACACACACACACACACATATAGACAAACAAACTAAACCAATCAAAATCCACATAGGCTGTTTGAGTCTACAGAGTAGTGAAACAGCCTTTCAGAGGATTGAAGTATTAGCAACACTCTTCAGATAACTCCTCTGCTCTATACAAACAGCACTGAGCACCTCAAGGCCTTTCATAGGATTTTGACGTGTACCAAGTTGAACATTTTTGCATTGGAAAAAGGTGGAGGCAGAAAGATAGGAGACAGGGATAGAGAGAGACATTGATAGAGAGAGAGATATTCATAAAACAAATAACTTAACAAAATGATCCCACAGCCGTCTGTAAGATCAATATCCACACCCTGAGCTATTCTCTAACCAAAGAGTCAGTCAATTATGGAAAATCTAAAGTCAAGACAGAACACTAAAGCACCCCAGCTGGGAAATGATACAGTGAAGAAGTCAATACAAAGTGTGGCTATCTCTCCGTTCTATGCCAATAGACCTGAATGGAGAAGCCATGTCCCTGGGTTCCGGTGGCTTTTCAGAATGTCTAGCCTTGATTTCCACAAGGTATCACTCTATTGGACGAGTCTCCCAGACTCTGTGATGAGAAACTACCTAAGTCAGCTGAGAGAAACTCTGATCAATCACTTGATTAGGTTTAATCGATGGGTTAATTGGCCCACTATAACGGTCTGGAAGGACCTGGTCTAATTCCACAGGAACACGTATCCATGCTGTTACAACACGAGGTCAGTACAGTCCCTGTAGTATTAAACTGACCTGCAGTCAGGCTCCATGAGGTGTGACTGGCTCAATGAGCTGTGACTGGCCCAATGAGGTGTGACGGACTCCATGAGGTGTGACGGACTCCATGAGGTGTGACGGACTCCATGAGGTGTGACTGGCTCAATGAGGTGTGACTGGCTCAATGAGGTGTGACTGGCTCAATGAGGTATGATGGACTCCATGAGGTGTGACTGGCTCCATGAGGTGTGACTGGCTCCATGAGGTGTGACTGGCTCCATGAGGTGTGACTGGCTCAATGAGGTATGATGGACTCCATGAGGTGTGACTGGCTCCATGAGGTGTGACTGGCTCAATGAGGTATGATGGACTCCATGAGGTGTGACTGGCTCAATGAGGTGTGACGGACTCCATGAGGTGTGACTGGCTCAATGAGGTGTGACGGACTCCATGAGGTGTGACTGGCTCCATGAGGTGTGACTGGCTCAATGAGGTGTGACGGACTCCATGAGGTGTGACTGGCTCCATGAGGTGTGACGAACTCCATGAGGTGTGACGAACTCCATGAGGTGTGACGGACTCCATGAGGTGTGACTGGCTCAATGAGGTGTGACTGGCTCCATGAGGTGTGACTGGCTCAATGAGGTATGATGGACTCCATGAGGTGTGACGAACTCCATGAGGTGTGACGGACTCCATGAGGTGTGACTGGCTCCATGAGGTATGATGGACTCCATGAGGTGTGACGAACTCCATGAGGTGTGACGAACTCCATGAGGTGTGACGGACTCCATGAGGTGTGACTGGCTCCATGAAGTATGATGGACTCCATGAGGTGTGACTGGCTCCATGAGGTGTGATGGACTCCATGAGGTGTGACTGGCTCAATGAGGTATGACGGACTCCATGAGGTGTGACTGGCTCAATGAGGTATGATGGACTCCATGAGGTGTGACTGGCTCCATGAGGTGTGACTGGCTCAATGAGGTATGATGGACTCCATGAGGTGTGACTGGCTCAATGAGGTGTGACTGGCTCCATGAGGTGTGACTGGCTCAATGAGGTGTGACGGACTCCATGAGGTGTGACGGACTCCATGAGGTGTGACGGACTCCATGAGGTGTGACTGGCTCAATGAGATATGATGGACTCCATGAGGTGTGACTGGCTCAATGAGGTATGATGGACTCCATGAGGTGTGACTGGCTCCATGAGGTGTGACTGGCTCCATGAGGTGTGACGGACTCCATGAGGTGTGACTGGCTCAATGAGGTGTGACTGGCTCAATGAGGTGTGACTGGCTCCATGAGGTGTGACTGGCTCAATGAGGTGTGACTGGCTCCATGAGGTGTGACTGGCTCAATGAGGTGTGACTGGCTCAATGAGGTGTGACTTGCTCAATGAGAGGTGACGGACTCCATGAGGTGTGACTGGCTCAATGAGGTGTGACTGGCTCAATGAGGTGTGACTTGCTCAATGAGGTGTGACTGGCTCAATGAGGTGTGACTGGCTCAATGAGGTGTGACTGGCTCAATGAGGTGTGACTGGCTCAATGAGGTTTGACTGGCTCAATGAGGTGTGACTTGCTCAATGAGAGGTGACGGACTCCATGAGGTGTGACTGGCTCAATGAGGTATGACGGACTCCATGAGGTGTGACTGGCTCAATGAGGTATGATGGACTCCATGAGGTGTGACTGGCTCCATGAGGTGTGACTGGCTCAATGAGGTATGATGGACTCCATGAGGTGTGACTGGCTCAATGAGGTGTGACTGGCTCCATGAGGTGTGACTGGCTCAATGAGGTGTGACGGACTCCATGAGGTGTGACGGACTCCATGAGGTGTGATGGACTCCATGAGGTGTGACGGACTCCATGAGGTGTGACTGGCTCAATGAGGTGTGACTGGCTCCATGAGGTGTGACTGGCTCAATGAGGTGTGACTGGCTCCATGAGGTGTGACTGGCTCAATGAGGTGTGACTGGCTCAATGAGGTGTGACTTGCTCAATGAGAGGTGACGGACTCCATGAGGTGTGACTGGCTCAATGAGGTGTGACTGGCTCAATGAGGTGTGACTTGCTCAATGAGGTGTGACTGGCTCAATGAGGTGTGACTGGCTCAATGAGGTGTGACTGGCTCAATGAGGTTTGACTGGCTCAATGAGGTGTGACTTGCTCAATGAGAGGTGACGGACTCCATGAGGTGTGACTGGCTCAATGAGGTGTGACTGGCTCAATGAGGTGTGACTTGCTCAATGAGGTGTGACTGGCTCCATGAGGTGTGACTGGCCCAATGAGGTGTGACTGGCTCAATGAGGTGTGACTGGCTCAATGAGGTGTGACTGGCTCCATGAGGTGTGACTGGCTCCATGAGGTGTGACTGGCTCAATGTAGTGTATCTAGGCAATAGGGACATATCCACCATGTTGCTTCATCACTTGTTGAACTGATGCTTTCTCTGTGGAAACATATTTTACAGGCGCAGACCCATTTTAGTGGCAATATATTAACTTCTATATAGATTTCATAGTTTCCCTTCGAAATTCGATGTATTATGGATGAACGTCTAGTTTGACACATTAATTCTGCATTGTTACCGGGTTAATTCTGAGTGGGTACCGGGTTCATTCCTCATGGTTACAGGGTTAATTTTGTGTGGTTACAGGGTTAATCCCTCATGGTTACAGGGTTAATTCCTCATGGTTATAGGGTTAATTCCTCATGGTTACAGGATTAATTCCTCATGGTTACAGGGTTAATTCCGTGTGGTTACAGGATTAATTCCTCACGGTTACAGGGTTAATTCAGTGTGGTTACAGAGTTAATTCCTCATGGTTACAGGGTTAATTCCTCATAGTTACAGGATTAATTCCTCATGGTTACAGGGTTAATTCCTCACGGTTACACGGTTAATTCCTCACGGTTACAGGTTTAATTCCTCATGGTTATAGGGTTAATTCCTCATGGTTACAGAGTTAATTCCTCATGGTTACAGGGTTAATTCCTCATAGTTACAGGATTAATTCCTCATGGTTACAGGGTTAATTCCTCATGGTTACAGGGTTAATTCCGTGTGGTTACAGGATTAATTCCTCACGGTTACAGGGTAAATTCCTCATGGTTATAGGGTTCATTCCTCATGGTTACAGAGTTAATTCCTCATGGTTACAGGGTTAATTCCTCATAGTTACAGGATTAATTCCTCATGGTTACAGGGTTAATTCCTCACGGTTACAGGGTTAATTCCTCATGGTTATAGGGTTAATTCCTCATGGTTACAGAGTTAATTCCTCATGGTTACAGAGTTAATTCCTCATGGTTACAGGGTTAATTCCTCATAGTTACAGGATTAATTCCTCATGGTTACAGGGTTAATTCCTCACGGTTACAGGGTTAATTCCTCATGGTTATAGGGTTAATTCCTCACGGTTACAGGGTTAATTCCTCATGGTTATAGGGTTAATTCCTCATGGTTACAGAGTTAATTCCTCATGGTTACAGGGTTAATTCCTCATGGTTACAGAGTTAATTTCTCATGGTTACAGGGTGAATTCCTCATAGTTACAGGATTAATTCCTCATGGTTACAGGGTTAAAACAGAAACAACTCAAAGGTTAACAGTTTTGGTATTGATTCCAACTGGTTAAGGTTAGGGCTATGGTTTGGGGAAGGCTTTAAACAAAATCATAAAAAAACGGTTTGCTAGAGTATTGGGAACTGAGTTTGTGCCGAGCGCTGGGAGATCTTGTCCTTTTTTTTTGTGAATACCGAGGAAGGCAGATATCGACGTTCTCAGGACCTTTTCAAACATCCCAAATTGCCGTCTATTTTTAGTGACCAGCCTGATTTAAATCGCTTTTTATCTCTGTGAGTAATATATGGGAGGGTTAGAAAAGCAGTCAGATACAGGCTCTGGACAGATGTTGTGGGCTTCTGACACTGTATAAAGGTCATCATAAACGAGGTGGTTCGAGCTCTGAATGCTGATTGGCTGACAGCAGTGGTAAATCAGACCATATACAGTACCACGGGTATGACAAAATATTTATTTTTACTGCTCTAATTATGTTGGCAATCAGTTTATAATAGCAATAAGGCACCTCGGGGGGTTTTGGTACATGGCCAATTTACCACGGCTAAGGGCTGTTCCCAGGCACTCAGCGTTGTGTCTTGCCTAAGAACAGCCCTTAGCCGTGGTATATTCACCATATACCACACCCCCTCAGGCCTTATTTGCTTCATTAGAATATATAGACACAACAGCAAGGTCAGATTTGTCAAGCTCGTAAAAAAGGAATTTCAAGTGAGTAGTCTATAACAACTTTTAACATTAACCTAATGAACTAACAAGCACAAACAACTGTGTGACCTGCTACTGTGCTGCAGCTCTCTCTGTTGGTCTGTTTGTACTCACAACTGGACAAGCTGATAACGAAAACAACATGGCTTTATTATGGTGCCAGACTTCACAGTGTCATTGCTAACTAAGTTAAAAATCTAGAAACACACTACTTCAGCACAAAAACAAGTCTCCCAGCCATACAGTTGGACGTACTGCGTCTATAGTGTTGCCTTGCCAACCACGGGGTGGTCCAAGCATCATTAGCCTTCATCACTGTGGTAATGACCCCTGAAGCCCGGGGTCACCAAGGGAGCGCGGGCTATCTGGGCAAACCATCACAAACCACTGTACTCCTCTGATACGCCTCATCAACGACCATGAGGTTGTGTGTGTGTACATCCCAGGGAAAGGGTAATGAGGACCAGTGGGGCTCGTTTAGACAGCCAAGGTTTGGTAGCAGAGAGACAAGCCAAAGCTACTAAACCCGCTCAGACCCCCCACACACACACACATACCCACCCACACACACCTCCGACCCCAGAGCCCTAAACCCCCAACCTCCTGCCTTAACCCTGTGTGTCAGACATTCAGAAACCAGAAACCAGAATACCTGCACACCTCTACAGCCCTAGGCAGGGACACCTCTACAGCCTTAGACAGGGACACCTCTACAGCCCTAGGCAGGGACACCTCTACAGCCCTAGGCAGGGACACCTCTACAGCCCTAGGCAGGGACACCTCTACAGCCCTAGACAGGGACACCTCTACAGCCCTAGGCAGGGACACCTCTACAGCCCTAGGCAGGGACACCTCTACAGCCCTAGACTGGGACACCTCTACAGCCCTAGGCAGGGACACCTCTACAGCCCTAGACAGGGACACCTCTACAGCCCTAGACAAGGACACCTCTACAGCCCTAGACAGGGACACCTCTACAGCCCAAGACAGGGACACCTCTACAGCCCAAGCCAGGGACACCCCGCTACAGCCCAAGCCAGGGACACACCGCTACAGCCCTAGCCAGGGACACCCCGCTACAGCCCTAGCCAGGGACACCTCTCCAGCCCAAGCCAGGGACACCCCGCGACACCTTCGGTCTAGAGTTTATTTTCTTCCTCTGGTTGCACATGTAAAAATGTTGTAAAACTGATTTAAGTTTGCCTGCATTTAAAGTCCCCAGCCACTAGGAGGGCTATTTCTGGGTGAGAATTTTCTTGTTTGCTTATGGCCTTATAGAGTTGGTTGAGTGCGGTCTTAGTGCCAGCATCGGTCTGTGGTGGTAAATAGATGGCTACAAATAATGTAGATGACAATTAACTATATTTGTAGATAGTGTGGTCTACAGCTTATCATAAGGTACTCTACCTCAGGCGAGCAATAACTTGAGCCTTCTTTAACCTGTTGAGTGTAGGGGGCAGTATTTTGATGTTTGGATAAAAGAATCTAGAATATGCATATAATTGTCAGATTAGGATAGAAGACACTCTAAAGTTTCCAAACCTGCAAAAGTATTGGAAAATCCAACCAGGATGTGCCTAAGAGAAAAAAATCTCCCTGTTCCATTGCATGCCTTCCCTCCATTTAAAGGGATATCAACCATATTCCTTTCCCTATGGCGTCCACATAGTGTGAACAGTCTTTAGACATAGTTTCAGGCTTTTATTCAGAAAAATTCGCGAGAATGTTCACATTGCGTCAATGGGTGGCTGGGTGCCAGTAGAGTTTTGCATGCGCAACAGCTTGGAGCAGACATTTTCTCTCCCTCTCCTATTGAAAAATCTACGGTCCGGTTGAAATATTATCGATTATTTATTGTAAAAACAACCTTAAGATTTATTATAACAAACATGTGACATGTTTCTACGAACTTTACGGATACTATTTGAAATTTTAGTCTGTCCGTCATGACCTGCACGAGCCTGTGGATGTCTGAATCAAACGCGCAAACCAAATGGAGGTTTTTGGATATAACAATAATCTTTATCGAACAAAAATAACATTTATTGTTTAACTGGGAGTCTTGTGAGTGCAAAAATCCAAAGATCATCAAAGGTAAGCGATTCATTTGATTGCATTTCTGACTTTCGTGACCAATCTACTTTGCTGCTAGCTGTTTGTAATGTTTTGTCTGCTGAGAGAGATGTCCTAACATAAACGCTTGGATAGCTTTTGCTATAAAGCTATTTTGAAATCTGACACTCCAGGTGGATTAACAACAAGCTAAACTGTGTTTTGCTATATTGCACTTGTGATTTCATGAAATTATTATATTTTTAGTAATTTAATTTGAATTTGGCGCTCTGTAATTCAGCGGATGTTGACGAAAATGATCCCTGTTCTGCCATTTTTACACCCTGATCTGTTTCACCTGTCTTTGTGATTGTCTCTACCCCACTCCAGGTGTCGCCCATCTTCCTCATTAAACCTGTGAATTTATACCTGTGTTCTCTGTTCGTCTTTTGCCAGTTAGTCTTGTTTGTCAAGCCAAACAGCGTTGTTGTGTCAGCTCCTGCTTTTCCCCCTCTTTCTTTTCTCGTCCTCCTGGTTTTTTGGCCCTTGCCTGTACTGACCCTGTATCCACCTGCCTGATCACTCTGCCAACCCCTGACCCTGAGCCTGCCATGTTGTACCTATGCCCCACCTCTGGATTACCGACCTCTGCCTGACCTGACCCTGAGTCTGCCTGCCGTCCTGCCGTCCTGCACGTTTGCCCCTGTTGCTGTAATAAACATTGTTACTTCGACACGGTCTGCATCTGAGTCTTACCTTGATACCTGATAGCCGGTGCATTGACTCTCCCTCCAGCTCTATATTATCTCTGTCGTTGTTCAGGCACGACTCAGTGAAACATATGATATTACAGTTCTTAATGTCCTGTTGGTAGGATAATCGTAATCATAGGTAGTTATTTTCGGTAGCAGCAACATTATGTACAAAATAAGTCACCAACAATGCAAAAAAACTATAGCACATTTGGTTACGGGCATGTAAAACATCAGACATCTTCTTCAGCTCCATCTTCCAGACTGATGACCAATACCAGAGCTCCATCCCCTTAACAGCCCACAGGAGCTATGTGAGAGCTCCTGTTCCAGAGCTCCTGTTCCAGAACCAACATCAGAGAGAGAGAGAGAGAGAGACAAACGCACAGCCCCAAAGCTCAACCCATCAACACCTCAACCCCCATACAAAACTACAGCCTGTGTCAGAGCCTAGGGCTATTTAAGCCTCATGACCAGTGGAGATAGTCCGCTGCCCAAAGAAAACCTTAAAACACAGAGTGGCAGAGCCTTCTAACCTCCAGTCCATAGGCCTGGGCTAGAGGAGAGCACGAGGCCCTGCTCAAAAATCAACACACACTAGTACAAACACACAAACACACGTGAGCAAGCATGCACACACACACACACACACACACACACACACACACACACACACACACACACACACACACACACACACACACACACACACACACACACACACACACACACACACACACACACACACACACACACACACACACACACACACACACACACACACACACACACACAAAGGCTTTGTTTGTTAGATTAATAGGCACTGTCTCTGTGGTCAATAAGTGCTTCAGGGAATTCACAAAAGGCTGCAGTATTTTGTGTGTCACTTCCTTCGCCCCTCACTGCCATCCATAATGCCTGAAGGGCCAAACCATCATCCTGGAGATCACTATGGTGGGGGCTAAAGAGGCCGCCAAGGAGATCACTACGGTGATGGCTAAAGAGGCCGCCAAGGAGATCACTACAGTGATGGCTAAAGAGGCCGCCAAGGAGATCATTCCGGTGATGGCTAAAGAGGCCGCCAAGGAGATCACTACGGTGATGGCTAAAGACACCGCCAAGGAGATCACTACGGTGATGGCTAAAGACACCGCCAAGGAGATCACTACGGTGATGGCTAAATACACCACTTTTCCACCAAACCACTTTCCATCAATTTGTATGGCAGACCTTCAAGCAAACTTGAGTCGAATGCTTTTTTGAAATCAACAAAGCTTGAGAAGACTTTGCCTTTGTTTTGGTTTGTTTGTTTGTCAATTAGGGTGTGCAGGGTGAATACGTGGTCTGTCGTATGATAATTTGGTGAAAAGCCCATTTGATATTTACTCAGTACATTGTTTTCACTGAGGAAATGTACAAGTCCGCTGTTAATGATAATGCAGAGGATTTTTCCAAGGTTGTTGTTAAAATCTCTTATGGATTTAACGCTTACAGTTATTGGGGTAAAATTTGCCTGCACTTTTGTGGATTGGGGTGATCAGTCCTTGATGCCAAATACTGGGGAAGATGCCAGCTCTAAGGATGATGTTGAAGAGTTTTAGTATAGCCAATTGGAATTTGTTCTCTGTACATTTTATAATTTCATTGAGGATACCATCGACAACACAGGCCTTTATGGGTTGTAAGGGTTTGTATTTTGTCCTGTAGTTCATTCAAGGTAATTGGAGAATCCAGTGGGTTCTGGTAGTCTTCAATAGTTGATTATAAGATTTGTATTTGATCATGTATATGTTTTTGCTGTTTGTTCTTTGTTATAGATCCAAAAAGATTGGAGAAGTGGTGTACTCATACATCTCCATTTGTTTAGTGTTTTCCAATTTTCTCACCAGTCTATGGATTCTTCAGTTACAATGAGCTGATTTCTGATGTGCTGTTCCTTCTTTCTCCATAGTGTATTTCATTATTGTTTTAGTGATTCACCACAGTGGAGGAGTAGACTTGGGTTTTCTTGGACTCTATGTTTTTGGTTGGATAGGTTTCTCAATTTATTTCTTAGGTTTGTGCATTTTTCATCAAACCATTTGTCATTGTTGTTCATTTTCTTTGCTTTTTCTCCAGTCAAATATAATGTTCACATTTTCTATTGCCAAATTTACACCTACGCTATTACAGTGGAATGTTCTGTCGAGGAAGTTGTCTAGAAGGGATTGAATTTGTTGTTACCTAATTGTTTTTTGGTAGGTTTCCACAATACATTCCTTCCATCACTAGCATTTCTTAATATTAGTCAGTTCCTTTGGCTTTGATGCCTCATGATTGAGTATTGCTCTGGTCAGGTAGACCGTGATATTGCTGTGGTCTGATAGGGGTGTCAGGAGGCTGACAGTGAACGCTCTGAGAGACTCTGGGTTCAGGTCGGTGATAAAGTATTCTCTCTCTCTCTCTCTCTCTCTCTCTTTCTCTCTCTCTCTCTCTCTCTCTCTCTCTCTCTCTCTCTCTCTCTCTCTCTCTCTCTCTCTCTCTCTCTCTCTCTCTCTCTCTCTCTCTCTCTCTCTCTCTCTCTCTCACTATTCAATTCAGTTCAAGGGGCTTCATTGGCATGGGAAGCAAGTTAATTAGATAATAAGCAAAAGTGAAATATACAACATAAAGTGAACAGTAAACATTACACTCACACAAGTTCCTAAAGAATAAAGATATGTCAAATGTTATATTATCTCTCTCTCTCTCTCTCTCTCTCTCTCTCTCTCTCTCTCTCTCCCTTTTCTCTCTCTATTTTCTCTCTCTCTTCCTTATCTCACACCCTCTCTCCGTCACTCCCTCTCTGCACTCCCTCTCTGTCACTCCCTCTCTGCACTCCCTCTCCGTCACTCCCTCTCTGCAGTTGAAGCAGAATGTGTTCATAGAGAAAACTGTCCAAATCATCCCTAATAAAATGATGAATATCTAAATATTTCACACTCACACAGTTGAATGAGTAGGTGTGTCCAAATGTTTGACCTGTACTGTTCACACACACACACACACACACACACACACACACACACACACACACACACACACACACACACACACACACACACACACACACACACACACACACACACACACACACACACACACACACACACACACACACACACACACACACACACACACACACACACACACACACACACAAACACACACACAAAAACAGTTACAAATCTCCCCACCCACAGACATGCATCCTCTATCCACCTGTAGGGATGTCACACTGGCATATTTCATATGCCTGGAAGTTGGCAGACCGTACCCAACACACATATACTTGCCCATCGGCATGCCAAAGGTTGAGATGGAAAGATGTGACACAACCCGCCCACTCTTTTTCCCTTTCCCAACAGACTGCGAATTACAAGATGACACTCCAGAGGGCCGTTAAACGGCAGAACATCCACTTCCAATGTTCTATCCAGGACAGAACGTAACAGTAGGCGCCCGCCAAATGGCTCGCCCTGCTCTAAATGGACAGAACGTAACAGTAGGCGCCCGCCAAATGGCTCGCCCTGCTCTAAATGGACAGAATCCAGATCCGTCATATGGAATCAGAAGAACATTCTTGTTAACACCAACAACAGCTTTTTGGTAGAAATCGTTCAATAAGATTCTAGGATGGGAGGCAAGAAGAGTACTGATGCATACTCTGGTCATTGTGTGCTGTATTTCAAAGAGATCATATCATTTTTTGTATCATTATGTCGGGCTCGTTATGCCCTGAACATTTACCCTTCCCTTCCCGGTTATACAAAGGATTTATCTATCACTAATGGAACAATATTACTTTTATTAAGGAAAGGTACTCTCTTCCCTGGGGCTGGGGCACATCATGGTAAGAGAGACCACAGATTTTTTCAGCCAATTAGGCAAGAAGCCTCAGCACCTACTGGGGGTAGGTGTCCATTCAAACTGAACTATAAAAGCGTGGAACTAAACTATAAAGGTGTGGAACTGAACTGTAAAAGCGTTGAACTGAAAAGTAAAAATGTTGAACTGAACTGTAAAAGTTTGGAACTGAATTATAAGGTCTGGAACTGAACTTTAAAAGCATGGAACTGAACTATAAAGGTGTGGAACTGAAATATAAAAGCGTGGAGTGAACAACAGCTACGACCGACTGAAATCCTTCTGCTGCTCAGACATCAGCGTAGTTGGTAAATGGAAAGCACCCCTTGCTTATTGATCCCCCTGATTTCAATGACTAAAGGCCTAACACCTACTGTATATTTGAATTAGAGCAATTGTTCTAATTGTGCTGTAGTATGACCATACTGAGTCATTTATCCTGTATACTCTAGTATGACTGTATTTCTTTTTATAATACATTTATGTTTTATAAAATATTACCACTGTCTCTGAGATTTTGAATCCAAATTGTAATTTAAATTTTTTTTTGATTATAAATGTCATACTTGTGTTATGGTTTATCCCTACTTGCTAAGAACATTTCCTATCAACCTAAATTGTAGGTGGTGCCCCGTTTACCGTAGAATAAAGAAAAATCCAGATTTAATATTCCACAATTCATTCCCAAATGAATAAGACATGCTGATAACGTTAGACCACTCCTCTACACACCATAAGCACATTGATATACAGCACATAGCAAAACAGTACCATGGTTGTGAATATACACAAACACAGATACACACACACACACACATACACACACACACACACACACACACACACACACACACACACACACACACACACACACACACACACACACACACACACACACACACACACACACACACACACACACACACACACACACACACACACACACACACACATACACATGGTTGTGAACACACACAAACACAAAAACACACACAAACACAAAAACACACACAAGAACACACACATGGTAGTGAACAAACACATGCAAACACAAATAAACACACACACACACGCACTCAAGCATGCACACACACACACACACACACGCACGCACACGCACATGCATGCGCATGTGCACACGCACATGCATGCGCATGTGCACACGCACACACTACTCAGAGATATCTCCCAGAATGATCCTGTTTTGGGAGAGTTTGTATTGATTGCCACGAGTCAGCATGTCGTCCATAACAAGCACACTGCAATACGGCTGTCAGATAGAGAGGTGTGTGTGTGTGTGTGTGTGTGTGTGTGTGTGTGTGTGTGTGTGTGTGTGTGTGTGTGTGTGTGTGTGTGTGTGTGTGTGTGTGTGTGTGTGTGTGTGTGTGTGTGTGTGTGTGTGTGTGTGTGTGTGTGTGTGTGTGTGAAGCAGTATGTCTGGAATATAATCTGTCTGGTATGTTTTCCTCTACCTACCCAAAACCTATTTTTCTATCGAAGGAAAGTACATGATAGGATTTAAGTAAACCATGGCCAACGGGATAGAAACCCAGTCCTGTAGTTAATGATGAATGAAACCCAGTCCTTTAGTTAATGATGAATGAAACCCAGTCCTGTAGTTAATGATGAATGAAACCCAGTCCTGTAGTTAATGATGAATGAAACCCAGTCCTTTAGTTAATGATGAATGAAACCCAGTCCTGTAGTTAATGATGAATGAAACCCAGTCCTGTAGTTAATGATGAATGAAACCCAGTCCTGTAGTTAATGATGAATGAAACCCAGTCCTGTAGTTAATGATGAATGAAACCCAGTCCTGTAGTTAATGATGAAACCCAGTCCTGTAGTTAATGATGAATGAAACCCAGTCCTGTAGTTAATGATGAATGAAACCCAGTCCTGTAGTTAATGATGGAATGAAACCCAGTCCTGTAGTTAATGATGAATGAAACCCAGTCCTGTAGTTAATGATGGAATGAAACCCAGTCCTGTAGTTAATGATGAATGAAACCCAGTCCTGTAGTTAATGATGGAATGAAACCCAGTCCTGTAGTTAATGTTGGAATGAAACCCAGTCCTGTAGTTAATGATGGAAATAAACCCAGTCCTGTAGTTAATGATGGTAGTTAATGAAACCCAGTCCTGTAGTTAATGATGAAACACAGTCCTGTAGTTAATGATTAAACACAGTCCTGTAGTTAATGATGATTGAAACCCAGTCCTGTAGTTAATGATGAAACCCAGTCCTGTAGTTAATGTTGGAATGAAACCCAGTCCTGTAGTTAATGATGGAAATAAACCCAGTCCTGTAGTTAATGATGTAACACAGTCCTGTAGTTAATGATGTAACACAGTCCTGTAGTTAATGATGAAACACAGTCCTGTAGTTAATGATGAAACACAGTCCTGTAGTTATTGATGAAACACAATCCTGTAGTTAATGATGGAATTAAACCCAGTCCTGTAGTTAATGATGTAACACAGTCCTGTAGTTAATGATGTAACACAGTCCTGTAGTTAATGATGAAACACAGTCCTGTAGTTAATGATGAAACACAGTCCTGTAGTTATTGATGAAACACAGTCCTGTAGTTAATGATGGAATTAAACCCAGTCCTGTAGTTAATGATGTAACACAGTCCTGTAGTTAATGATGTAACACAGTCCTGTAGTTAATGATGAAACACAGTCCTGTAGTTAATGATGAAACACAGTCCTGTAGTTATTGATGAAACACAGTCCTGTAGTTAATGATGAAACACAGTCCTGTAGTTATTGATGAAACCCAGTCCTGTAGTTATTGATGAAACCCAGTCCTGTAGTTAATGATGAAACCCAGTCCTGTAGTTATTGATGAATGAAACCCAGTCCTGTAGTTATTGATGAAACCCAGTCCTGTAGTTAACGATGCAATTAACACAGTCCTGTAGTTAATGATGTAACACAGTCCTGTAGTTATTGATGAAACACAGTCCTGTAGTTATTGATGAAACACAGTCCTGTAGTTATTGATGAAACACAGTCCTGTAGTTAATGATGAAACACAGTCCTGTAGTTATTGATGAAACCCAGTCCTGTAGTTAATGATGAATGAAACCCAGTCCTGTAGTTAATGATGTAACCCAGTCCTGTAGTTATTGATGAAACCCAGTCCTGTAGTTATTGATGAAACCCAGTCCTGTAGTTAATGATGAAACCCAGTCCTGTAGTTAATGATGAAACCCAGTCCTGTAGTTAATGATGAAACCCAGTCCTGTAGTTAATGATGAAACCCAGTCCTGTAGTTATTGATGAAACCCAGTCCTGTAGTTAATGATGAATGAAACCCAGTCCTGTAGTTAATGATATAACCCAGTCCTGTAGTTATTGATGAAACCCAGTCCTGTAGTTATTAATGAAACCCAGTCCTGTAGTTAATGATGAAAGCCAGTCCTGTAGTTAATGATGAAACCCAGTCCTGTAGTTAATGATGAAACCCAGTCCTGTAGTTATTGATGAAACCCAGTCCTGTAGTTAATGATGAATGAAACCCAGTCCTGTAGTTAATGATGTAACCCAGTCCTGTAGTTATTGATGAAACCCAGTCCTGTAGTTATTGATGAAACCCAGTCCTGTAGTTATTGATGAAACCCAGTCCTGTAGTTAACGATGTAACTCAGTCCTGTAGTTAACGATGACTGATGAGTCAAGCCACCCACATTACAAGACAGAAAGAGAGATCCTCTTTTAGTCTGCATGGTATGCAAATTCCTACAAGGCAGCCAATGTATCAAGTAGACTTGTTGACAAGTGTGTGTGTGTGTGTGTGTGTGTGTGTGTGTGTGTGTGTGTGTGTGTGTGTGTGTGTGTGTGTGTGTGTGTGTGTGTGTGTGTGTGTGTGTGTGTGTGTGTGTGTGTGTGTGTGTGTGTGTGTGTGTGTGTGTGTGTGTGTGTGTGTGTGTGTGTGTGTGTGTGTGTGTGTGTGTGTGTGTGTGTGTGTGTGTGTGTGTGTGTGTGTGTGTGTGTGATATACCCAGGGTGGTGTTTGAGGGACAATAGCAAATGTGTATCTTAGTGTCGCAATGCAGTCATATACACTGTGTGTACAAAGCATTAGGAACACCTGCTCTTTCCATGACACAGACTGACCAGGTGAATACAGGTGAAAGCTATGATCCTTTCTCCATGTCCGCTGTTATATCCACTTCAATCAGTGTAGATTAGATGAAGGGGAAGAGACAGGTTATAGAAGGATTTTCAAGCCTTGACTGTTTTCTGGACTCCGTACCCGCCTGCCTGACCATTCTGAACTGGTTTTGACCCTTGCCTGTTTTCTGGACTCCATACCCGCATGCCTGACCATTCTGAACTGGTTTTGACCCTTGCCTGTTTTCTGGACTTCGTACCCGCCTGCCTGACCATTCTGAACTGGTTTTGACCCTTGCCTGTTTTCTGGACTCCGTATCCGCCTGCCTGACCATTCTGAACTGGTTTTGACCCTTTCCTGTTTTCTGGACTCCGTACCCGCCTGCCTGACCATTCTGAACTGGTTTTGACCCTTGCCTGTTTTCTGGACTCCGTACCCGCCTGCGTGACAATCCTGAACTGGTTTTGACCTTTGCCTGTTTTCTGACCATTCTGAACTGGTTTTGACCTTTGCCTGTTTTCTGGACTCCGTACCCGCCTGCCTGACCATTCTGAACTGGTTTTGACCTTTGCCTGTTTTCTGGACTCCGTACCCGCCTGCCTGACCATTCTGAACTGGTTTTGACCCTTGCCTGTTTTCTGGACTCCGTACCCGCCTGCCTGACCATTCTGAACTGGTTTTGACCTTTGCCTGTTTTCTGGACTCCGTACCCGCCTGCCTGACCATTCTGAACTGGTTTTGACCTTTGCCTGTTTTTCTGGACTCCTGGTTTTGACCCTTGCCCGCCTGCCTGACCATTCTGAACTGGTTTTGACCTTTGCCTGTTTTCTGGACTCCTTACCCGCCTGCCTGACCATTCTGAACTGGTTTTGACCCTTGCCTGTTTTCTGGACTCCGTACCCGCCTGCCTGACCATTCTGAACTGGTTTTGACCTTTGCCTGTTTTCTGGACTCCGTACCCGCCTGCCTGACCATTCTGAACTGGTTTTGACCTTTTGCCTGTCCATGACCATTCTCTTCACTACCCCTTTTGGATTGTTTAACAAATATCAAAGACTCAAACCATCTGCCTTCCATGTCTGCATCTGGGTCTTTCCTTGTGCCCTTATACACATCACTCTGTTTTCTCGTGCAATTGCATAACCTAAATAAATGTTGTGCACCATGAGCTCATGGGCTCTCATGAAGTGTTTGATTAGATTTTCTAACACATTTGCATTGATGTCAGAGTGATTAGAGGGACAATAGAGTGCTGAGTTCCCAGCAGTTAGCACGTTTGGTATGCTACTAATGACCAGCAGCAGCATCAGAACATCAGAATTACTGTGACTGCTAGTGTGGCGGTAATACTGCCACCGCAACAGCTCTAGGTGCAAGTCAATATTGGGAAGTGTTCCAACTGTTTTGTACACTCAGTATGTGTGTGTGTCTGTTTGCATCTGTGTGTGTTTGCCTGCATGTTGTGTGTATTTTGTGGGGATGTGTGTTTGTGGTAAAGAGTCACTTCTCAGCACAATGAGATCAACGAGATCAATGGCATCAATGAGATCAATGAGATGAAATGCAGAGTACATAATAACTAGTCTCTCGAGCACTTTCCAGTTGATCCTATTGGGAATGGAACATGGCTCGCTCTCTCTCTCTCTCTCTCTCTCTCCTCTCTCTCTCTCTCTCTCTCTCTCACTTTTTTTCTCTCTCTCTTCCTATTACTCTCTCTCTCTCTCTCTCTCTCTCTCCCTATCTTTCTCTCTCACGTTTTTTCTCTCTCTCTATTTTTCTCTCTCTCTCTCTCTCTCTCTCTCTCTCTCTCTCTCTCTCTCTCTCTCCTATCTCTCACTCTCCCTCCCTATTAATGTTTGTTGTTGTTGAATAACTACCTACAGTTCTGCACTTTCTTTTAATTTGATATAGTAAGTTACTTCCGTTAACTAATAACTAAAGAGAATAGAAGTTACACTGTAGAAGCTACAATAACCATATACACAGTACAATCTATCTTCTCTGGGTGGCTGTCTCTAGTTCTGTCCCTATGGTAGACAGTTTCTCTATCTATCTCTACAGCCAAGTAACCTCCCCACCCCCCCCAACCCCCGTTGTAATGTGGGCGGAGCTGGAGCGTGATAACTGTGATACCTTGTTGTGCACAGTCCCCTGTGTACATTCATTACCCCATGGGGTAAGACTTCCTCTTCTTGTAATGATTTCTAAATAGAGCCTGATCGCCCTGAGACCTACACCAGCTGGTGATACTGACACACACACACACGCACGCACGCACACACACACACACACACACACACACACACACACACACACACACACACACACACACACACACACACACACACACACACACACACACACACACACACACACACACACACACACACACACACACACACACACACACACACACACACACACACACACACAGAAGGAAGTGGAAGTGGTGTTGTGAAGTTGATATGCTTGATAAGCCTTGACAAATTAGCTCAACCAGGAATGTTAGTGTATTTCTCTCTGTCTTTTTGGGAATCAGTTGTATTGACATCTCCACATCTCAGTCCATATCCAAACCAGTATTGTGTTTAATTCCATCTCAATCTCTCTTTGTGTCAGTGATGTAATGGAGAGCAATTCCACCTCTCATCTCACTCCCCTCCCAAGAGTCAAAATGGCTCATTTTCCAACCTCATTGCATATCCTCTCCTTTTATGAGCTGTAATGGCAGAGAGAAAGTGACTCCATTTTGTGTATGCAGATGCAACCAGGCAGCTAAACAGTTTGAGGCTTCTCAATAACATCAGAATAACATCAGACTAACATCAGATGAATGTTGGCTGTCATCTCCCAGCCACTGGCATCAGTCCTGCTGCCACTTAGGGAGTGACAGGCAATACACAAACTAAATCACTGGTGTGGAACAGCAGTACTAACACTGTTCTAGTAAATCACTAAGTTAGCATGACAGGCTAAATAGCCACACACATATGGAAAAGAATGCATTCAAACACAAACACACACGCACACACACACACACACACACACACACACACACACACACACACACACACACACACACACACACACACACACACACACACACACACACACACACACACACACACACACACACACACACACACACACACACACACACACACACACACACACACACACACACACACACACATGCAGACACACACACACACACACCTACACACATACACACTGAGTGAGTCTGTCAAGTTAAATGGCCACTTTGAGCTCAGTTTGTTTTACATTGGATAGAGCTGTCAGAGATTCACTGGCTATGATAGTGAAGTGTCCACTGAATGTGCTGACTAAGTTGAATTAAAAGCCTCACTAACACTCACATACAAGCATCATTAACACAGGCACAAATACAAAAGCAATGGCACTCTCTCAAACATACTCCTAGCATCTGACACAAACACAAACATACATACACACATCAAAACAAGGTGACCTCTAACGTTCTGACACATCAACATTCAGTCATATTGAACATTATTACACATCAACATTCAGTGACAGTGAACATTCTGAGTCATCAACATTCAGTGATAGTGAATGTTCAGTGATAGTGAATGTTCTGAGACATCAACATTCAGTGATAGTGAACGTTCTGACACATCAACATTCTGAACGACACATCAACATTCAGTGATAGTGAACGTTCTGAGACATCAACATTCAGTGATAGTGAACATTCTGAGACATCAACATTCAGTGATAGTGAATGTTCTGACGCATCGACATTCAGTGATAGTGAATGTTCTGACAACTCAACATTCAGTGATAGTGAACATTCTTACACATCAACATTCAGTGATAGTGAATGTTCTGACACATTAACATTCAGTCATACTGAACATTATTACACATCAACAATGGTTGATAGTGAATGTCCTAATGCCTCAACATTCAGTGATAGTGAATGTTCTGACACCTCAACATTCAGTCATAGTGAAAATTCTTACACATCAACATTCAGCAATAGTGAATGTTCTGACACATCAACATTCAGTGATAGTGAATGTTCTAACGCCTCAATATTCAGAGATAGTGATCGTTCTGACACATCAACATTCAGCGATAGTGAACGTTCTGACACATCAACATTCATCGATAGTGAACGTTCTGACACATCAACATTCAGCAACAGTGAACGTTCTGACACATCAACATTCAGTGATAGTGAATGTTCTAACACCTCAACATTCAGAGATAGTGAACGTTCTGACACATCAACATTCAGTGATAGTGAATGTTCTAACGCCTCAACATTCAGAGATAGTGAGCGTTCTGACACATCAACATTCAGAGATAGTGAACGTTCTGACACATCAACATTCAGTGATAGTGAACGTTCTGACACATCAACATTCAGCGATAGTGAATGTTCTAACGCCTCAACATTCAGAGATAGTGAACGTTCTGACACATCAACATTCAGTGATAGTGAATGTCCTAATGCCTCAACATTCAGTGATAGTGAATGTTCTGACACCTCAACATTCAGAGATAGTGAACGTTCTGACACATCAACATTCAGCGATAGTGAATGTTCTGACACATCAACATTCAGCGATAGTGAATGTTCTAACGCCTCAACATTCAGAGATAGTGAACGTTCTGACACATCAACATTCAGTGATAGTGAATGTTCTAACACATCTCAACATTGAGAGATAGTGAACATTCTGACACATCAACATTCAGAGATAGTGACCGTTCTGACACATCAACATTCAGCGATAGTGAACGTTCTGACACATCAACATTCAGTGATAGTGAATGTTCTGCCTCAACATTCAGATATAGTGAACGTTCTGACATATCAACATTCAGCGATAGTGAATGTTCTAACGCCTCAACATTCAGAGATAGTGAACGTTCTGACACATCAACATTCAGCGATAGTGAATGTTCTGACACATCAACATTCAGCGATAGTGGATTTTCTTACACCTCAACATTCAGAGATAGTGAACGTTCTTACACATCAACAATGGTTGATAGTGAATGTCCTAATGCCTCAACATTCAGTGATAGTGAATGTTCTGACACCTCAACATTCAGTCATAGTGAAAATTCTTACACATCAACATTCAGCAATAGTGAATGTTCTGACACATCAACATTCAGTGATAGTGAATGTTCTAACGCCTCAATATTCAGAGATAATGATCGTTCTGACACATCAACATTCAGCGATAGTGAACGTTCTGACACATCAACATTCATCGATAGTGAACGTTCTGACACATCAACATTCAGCGATAGTGAACGTTCTGACACATCAACATTCAGCAACAGTGAACGTTCTGACACATCAACATTCAGTGATAGTGAATGTTCTAACACCTCAACATTCAGAGATAGTGAACGTTCTGACACATCAACATTCAGCGATAGTGAATGTTCTGACACATCAACATTCAGCGATAGTGAATGTTCTAACGCCTCAACATTCAGAGATAGTGAACGTTCTGACACATCGACATTCAGTGATAGTGAATGTCCTAATGCCTCAACATTCAGTGATAGTGAATGTTCTGACACCTCAACATTCAGAGATAGTGAACGTTCTGACACATCAACATTCAGCGATAGTGAATGTTCTAACGCCTCAACACTCAGAGATAGTGAACGTTCTGACACATCGACATTCAGTGATAGTGAATGTTCTAACGTCTCAACATTGAGAGATAGTGAACATTCTGACACATCAACATTCAGAGATAGTGACCGTTCTGACACATCAACATTCAGCGATAGTGAACGTTCTGACACATCAACATTCAGTGATAGTGAATGTTCGAACGCCTCAACATTCAGATATAGTGAACGTTCTGACATATCAACATTCAGCGATAGTGAATGTTCTAACGCCTCAACATTCAGAGATAGTGAACGTTCTGACACATCAACATTCAGCGATAGTGAATGTTCTGACACATCAACATTCAGCGATAGTGGATTTTCTTACACCTCAACATTCAGTTCTTACACATCAACAATGGTTGATAGTGAATGTCCTAATGCCTCAACATTCAGTGATAGTGAATGTTCTGACACCTCAACATTCAGTCATAGTGAACATTCTTACACATCAACATTCAGCAATAGTGAATGTTCTGACACATCAACATTCAGCGATAGTGAACGTTCTGACACATCAACATTCAGAGATAGTGAACGTTCTGACACATCAACATTCAGCGATAGTGAATGTTCTAACGCCTCAACATTCAGAGATAGTGAACGTTCTGACACATCAACATTCAGAGATAGTGAACGTTCTGACACATCAACATTCAGCGATAGTGAATGTTCTAACGCCTCAACATTCAGAGATAGTGAACGTTCTGACACATCAACATTCAGAGATAGTGAACGTTCTGACACATCAACATTCAGCGATAGTGAATGTTCTAACGCCTCAACCTTCAGAGATAGTGAACGTTCTGACACATCAACATTCAGCGATAGTGAATGTTCTGACACATCAACATTCAGCGATAGTGAATGTTCTAACGCCTCAACATTCAGAGATAGTGAACATTCTGACACATCAACATTCAGCGATAGTGAACGTTCTGACACATCAACATTCAGTGATAGTGAATGTTCTAACGCCTCAACATTCAGAGATAGTGAACGTTCTGACACATAAACATTCAGTGATAGTGAATGTTCTAATGCCTCAACATTCAGAGATAGTGAACGTTCTGACACATCAACATTCAGAGATAGTGAACGTTCTGACACATCAACATTCAGCGATAGTGAACGTTCTGACACATCAACATTCAGCGATAGTGAATGTTCTAATGCCTCAACATTCAGAGATAGTGAACGTTCTGACACATAAACATTCAGCGATAGTGAATGTTCTAACGCCTCAACATTCAGAGATAGTGAACGTTCTAACACATCAACATTCAGTGATAGTGAATGTTTTAACGCCTCAACATTCAGAGATATGAACGTTCTGACACATCAACATTCAGAGATAGTGACCGTTCTGACACATCAACATTCAGCGATAGTGAACGTTCTGACACATCAACATTCAGCGATAGTGAACGTTCTGACACATCAACATTCAGCAATAGTGAATGTTCTGACGCCTCAACATTCAGAGATAGTGAACGTTCTGACACATCAACATTCAGTGATAGTGAATGTTCTGACGCCTCAACATTCAGAGATAGTGAACGTTCTGACACATCAACATTCAGCGATAGTGAACGTTCTGACACATCAACATTCAGCAATAGTGAATGTTCTGACGCCTCAACATTCAGAGATAGTGAACATTCTGACACATCAACATTCAGAGATAGTGAACGTTCTGACACATCAACATTCAGCGATAGTGAACGTTCTGACACATCAACATTCAGCGATAGTGAATGTTCTAACGCCTCAACATTCAGAGATAGTGAACGTTCTGACACATCAACATTCAGTGATAGTAAATGTTCTAACGCCTCAACATTCAGAGATAGTGAACATTCTGACACATCAACATTCAGAGATAGTGAACGTTCTGACACATCAACATTCAGCGATAGTGAACGTTCTGACACATCAACATTCAGCGATAGTGAATGTTCTAACACCTCAACATTCAGAGATACATTCTGACACATCAACATTCAGTGATAGTAAATGTTCTAACGCCTCAACATTCAGCGATAGTGAACGTTCTAACACATCAACATTCAGCGATAGTGAATGTTCTAACGCCTCAACATTCAGAGATAGTGAATGTTCTGACACATCAACATTCAGTGATAGTGAATGTTCTGACACATCAACATTCAGAGATAGTGAACGTTCTGACACATCAACATTCAGTGATAATAAATGTTCTAACGCCTCAACATTCAGCGATAGTGAACGTTCTGACACATCAACATTCAGCGATAGTGAATGTTCTAACGCCTCAACATTCAGAGATAGTGAATGTTCTGACACATCAACATTCAGAGATAGTGAACGTTCTGACACATCAACATTCAGTGATAATAAATGTTCTAACGCCTCAACATTCAGCGATAGTGAACGTTCTGACACATCAACATTCAGCGATAGTGAATGTTCTAACGCCTCAACATTCAGAGATAGTGAATGTTCTGACACATCAACATTCAGTGATAGTGAATGTTCTGACACATCAACATTCAGATATAGTGAACGTTCTGACACATCAACATTCAGCGATAGTGAATGTTCTAACGCCTCAACCTTCAGAGATAGTGAACGTTCTGACACATCAACATTCAACGATAGTGAATGTTCTGACACATCAACATTCAGCGATAGTGAATGTTCTAACGCCTCAACATTCAGAGATAGTGAACGTTCTGACACATCAACATTCAGTGATAGTGAATGTTCTAACGCCTCAACATTCAGAGATAGTGAACATTCTGACACATCAACATTCAGAGATAGTGACCGTTCTGACACATCAACATTCAGCGATAGTGAACGTTCTGACACATCAACATTCAGTGATAGTGAATGTTCTGACACATCAACATTCAGCGATAGTGAACGTTCTGACACATCAACATTCAGCGATAGTGAATGTTCTAACGCCTCAACATTCAGAGATAGTGAACGTTCTGAAACATCAACATTCAGTGATAGTGAATGTTCTAACGCCTCAACATTCAGAGATAGTGAACGTTCTGACACATAAACATTCAGTGATAGTGAATGTTCTAATGCCTCAACATTCAGAGATAGTGAACGTTCTGACATATCAACATTCAGCGATAGTGAACGTTCTGACACATCAACATTCAGCGATAGTGAACGTTCTGACACATCAACATTCAGCGATAGTGAATGTTCTGACACATCAACATTCAGCGATAGTGAATGTTCTAACGCCTCAACATTCAGAGATAGTGAACGTTCTAACACATCAACATTCAGTGATAGTGAATGTTTTAATGCCTCAACATTCAGAGATATGAACATTCTGACACATCAACATTCAGAGATAGTGACCGTTCTGACACATCAACATTCAGCGATAGTGAACGTTCTGACACATCAACATTCAGCGATAGTGAATGTTCTGACGCCTCAACATTCAGAGATAGTGAACGTTCTGACACATCAACATTCAGTGATAGTGAATGTTCTAACGCCTCAACATTCAGAGATAGTGAACATTCTGACACATCAACATTCAGAGATAGTGAACGTTCTGACACATCCACGTTCAGCGATAGTGAACGTTCTGACACATCAACATTCAGCGATAGTGAACGTTCTGACACATCAACATTCAGCGATAGTGAATGTTCTAACGCCTCAACATTCAGAGATAGTGAACGTTCTGACACATCAACATTCAGTGATAGTGAATGTTCTAACGCCTCAACATTCAGAGATAGTGAACATTCTGACACATCAACATTCAGAGATAGTGACCGTTCTGACACATCAACATTCAGCGATAGTGAACGTTCTGACACATCAACATTCAGTGATAGTGAATGTTCTGACACATCAACATTCAGCGATAGTGAACGTTCTGACACATCAACATTCAGCGATAGTGAATGTTCTAACGCCTCAACATTCAGAGATAGTGAACGTTCTGAAACATCAACATTCAGTGATAGTGAATGTTCTAACGCCTCAACATTCAGAGATAGTGAACGTTCTGACACATAAACATTCAGTGATAGTGAATGTTCTAATGCCTCAACATTCAGAGATAGTGAACGTTCTGACATATCAACATTCAGCGATAGTGAACGTTCTGACACATCAACATTCAGCGATAGTGAACGTTCTGACACATCAACATTCAGCGATAGTGAATGTTCTGACACATCAACATTCAGCGATAGTGAATGTTCTAACGCCTCAACATTCAGAGATAGTGAACGTTCTAACACATCAACATTCAGTGATAGTGAATGTTTTAATGCCTCAACATTCAGAGATATGAACATTCTGACACATCAACATTCAGAGATAGTGACCGTTCTGACACATCAACATTCAGCGATAGTGAACGTTCTGACACATCAACATTCAGTGATAGTAAATGTTCTAACGCCTCAACATTCAGAGATAGTGAACATTCTGACACATCAACATTCAGAGATAGTGAACGTTCTGACACATCAACATTCAGTGATAGTGAATGTTCTAACGCCTCAACATTCAGAGATAGTGAACATTCTGACACATCAACATTCAGAGATAGTGACCGTTCTGACACATCAACATTCAGCGATAGTGAACGTTCTGACACATCAACATTCAGTGATAGTGAATGTTCTGACACATCAACATTCAGCGATAGTGAACGTTCTGACACATCAACATTCAGTGATAGTGAATGTTCTAACACCTCAACATTCAGAGATAGTGAACGTTCTGATACATAAACATTCAGTGATAGTGAATGTTCTAATGCCTCAACATTCAGAGATAGTGAACGTTCTGACATATCAACATTCAGCGATAGTGAATGTTCTAACGCCTCAACATTCAGAGATAGTGAACGTTCTGACACATCGACATTCAGTGATAGTGAATGTCCTAATGCCTCAATATTCAGTGATAGTGAATGTTCTGACACCTCAACATTCAGAGATAGTGAACGTTCTGACACATCAACATTCAGCGATAGTGAACGTTCTGACACATCAACATTCAGTGATAGTGAATGTTCTAACGCCTCAACATTCAGAGATAGTGAACGTTCTGACACATCAACATTCAGTGATAGTAAATGTTCTAACGCCTCAACATTCAGAGATAGTGAACGTTCTGACACATCAACATTCAGTGATAGTGAATGTTCTAACGCCTCAACATTCAGAGATAGTGAACATTCTGACACATCAACATTCAGAGATAGTGAACGTTCTGACACATCAACATTCAGCGATAGTGAACGTTCTGACACATCAACATTCAGCGATAGTGAATGTTCTAACGCCTCAACATTCAGAGATACATTCTGACACATCAACATTCAGTGATAGTAAATGTTCTAACGCCTCAACATTCAGCGATAGTGAACGTTCTGACACATCAACATTCAGCGATAGTGAATGTTCTAACGCCTCAACATTCAGAGATACATTCTGACACATCAACATTCAGTGATAGTAAATGTTCTAACGCCTCAACATTCAGCGATAGTGAACGTTCTGACACATCAACATTCAGCGATAGTGAATGTTCTAACGCCTCAACATTCAGAGATATGAACATTCTGACACATCAACATTCAGAGATAGTGACCGTTCTGACACATCAACATTCAGCGATAGTGAACGTTCTGACACATCAACATTCAGAGATAGTGAACGTTCTAACACATCAACATTCAGTGATAGTGAATGTTTTAATGCCTCAACATTCAGAGATATGAACATTCTGACACATCAACATTCAGAGATAGTGACCGTTCTGACACATCAACATTCAGCGATAGTGAACGTTCTGACACATCAACATTCAGCGATAGTGAATGTTCTGACGCCTCAACATTCAGAGATAGTGAACGTTCTGACACATCAACATTCAGTGATAGTGAATGTTCTAACGCCTCAACATTCAGAGATAGTGAACATTCTGACACATCAACATTCAGAGATAGTGAACGTTCTGACACATCCACGTTCAGCGATAGTGAACGTTCTGACACATCAACATTCAGCGATAGTGAACGTTCTGACACATCAACATTCAGCGATAGTGAATGTTCTAACGCCTCAACATTCAGAGATAGTGAACGTTCTGACACATCAACATTCAGTGATAGTGAATGTTCTAACGCCTCAACATTCAGAGATAGTGAACATTCTGACACATCAACATTCAGAGATAGTGACCGTTCTGACACATCAACATTCAGCGATAGTGAGAACGTTCTGACACATCAACATTCAGTGATAGTGAATGTTCTGACACATCAACATTCAGCGATAGTGAACGTTCTGACACATCAACATTCAGCGATAGTGAATGTTCTAACGCCTCAACATTCAGAGATAGTGAACGTTCTGAAACATCAACATTCAGTGATAGTGAATGTTCTAACGCCTCAACATTCAGAGATAGTGAACGTTCTGACACATAAACATTCAGTGATAGTGAATGTTCTAATGCCTCAACATTCAGAGATAGTGAACGTTCTGACATATCAACATTCAGCGATAGTGAACGTTCTGACACATCAACATTCAGCGATAGTGAACGTTCTGACACATCAACATTCAGCGATAGTGAATGTTCTGACACATCAACATTCAGCGATAGTGAATGTTCTAACGCCTCAACATTCAGAGATAGTGAACGTTCTAACACATCAACATTCAGTGATAGTGAATGTTTTAATGCCTCAACATTCAGAGATATGAACATTCTGACACATCAACATTCAGAGATAGTGACCGTTCTGACACATCAACATTCAGCGATAGTGAACGTTCTGACACATCAACATTCAGCGATAGTGAATGTTCTGACGCCTCAACATTCAGAGATAGTGAACGTTCTGACACATCAACATTCAGTGATAGTGAATGTTCTAACGCCTCAACATTCAGAGATAGTGAACATTCTGACACATCAACATTCAGAGATAGTGAACGTTCTGACACATCCACGTTCAGCGATAGTGAACGTTCTGACACATCAACATTCAGCGATAGTGAACGTTCTGACACATCAACATTCAGCGATAGTGAATGTTCTAACGCCTCAACATTCAGAGATAGTGAACGTTCTGACACATCAACATTCAGTGATAGTAAATGTTCTAACGCCTCAACATTCAGAGATAGTGAACATTCTGACACATCAACATTCAGAGATAGTGAACGTTCTGACACATCAACATTCAGTGATAGTGAATGTTCTAACGCCTCAACATTCAGAGATAGTGAACATTCTGACACATCAACATTCAGAGATAGTGACTGTTCTGACACATCAACATTCAGCGATAGTGAACGTTCTGACACATCAACATTCAGTGATAGTGAATGTTCTGACACATCAACATTCAGCGATAGTGAACGTTCTGACACATCAACATTCAGTGATAGTGAATGTTCTAACACCTCAACATTCAGAGATAGTGAACGTTCTGATACATAAACATTCAGTGATAGTGAATGTTCTAATGCCTCAACATTCAGAGATAGTGAACGTTCTGACATATCAACATTCAGCGATAGTGAATGTTCTAACGCCTCAACATTCAGAGATAGTGAACGTTCTGACACATCGACATTCAGTGATAGTGAATGTCCTAATGCCTCAATATTCAGTGATAGTGAATGTTCTGACACCTCAACATTCAGAGATAGTGAACGTTCTGACACATCAACATTCAGCGATAGTGAATGTTCTGACACATCAACATTCAGCGATAGTGAATGTTCTAACGCCTCAACATTCAGAGATAGTGAACGTTCTGACACATCGACATTCAGTGATAGTGAATGTTCTAACGTCTCAACATTGAGAGATAGTGAACGTTCTGACACATCAACATTCAGAGATAGTGACCGTTCTGACACATCAACATTCAGCGATAGTGAACGTTCTGACACATCAACATTCAGTGATAGTGAATGTTCGAACGCCTCAACATTCAGATATAGTGAACGTTCTGACATATCAACATTCAGCGATAGTGAATGTTCTAACGCCTCAACATTCAGAGATAGTGAACGTTCTGACACATCAACATTCAGCGATAGTGAATGTTCTGACACATCAACATTCAGCGATAGTGGATTTTCTTACACCTCAACATTCAGAGATAGTGAACGTTCTTACACATCAACAATGGTTGATAGTGAATGTCCTAATGCCTCAACATTCAGTGATAGTGAATGTTCTGACACCTAAACATTCAGTCATAGTGAAAATTCTTACACATCAACATTCAGCAATAGTGAATGTTCTGACACATCAACATTCAGTGATAGTGAATGTTCTAACGCCTCAATATTCAGAGATAGTGATCGTTCTGACACATCAACATTCAGCGATAGTGAACGTTCTGACACATCAACATTCATCGATAGTGAACGTTCTGACACATCAACATTCAGCGATCGTGAACGTTCTGACACATCAACATTCAGCAACAGTGAACGTTCTGACACATCAACATTCAGTGATAGTGAATGTTCTAACACCTCAACATTCAGAGATAGTGAACGTTCTGATACATCAACATTCAGTGATAGTGAATGTTCTAACGCCTCAACATTCAGAGATAGTGAACGTTCTGACACATCAACATTCAGAGATAGTGAACGTTCTGACACATCAACATTCAGTGATAGTGAACGTTCTGACACATCAACATTCAGCGATAGTGAATGTTCTAACGCCTAAACCTTCAGAGATAGTGAACGTTCTGACACATCAACATTCAGCGATAGTGAATGTTCTGACACATCAACATTCAGCGATAGTGAATGTTCTAACGCCTCAACATTCAGAGATAGTGAACGTTCTGACACATCGACATTCAGTGATAGTGAATGTCCTAATGCCTCAACATTCAGTGATAGTGAATGTTCTGACACCTCAACATTCAGAGATAGTGAACGTTCTGACACATCAACATTCAGCGATAGTGAATGTTCTGACACATCAACATTCAGCGATAGTGAATGTTCTAACGCCTCAACATTCAGAGATAGTGAACGTTCTGACACATCGACATTCAGTGATAGTGAATGTTCTAACGTCTCAACATTGAGAGATAGTGAACATTCTGACACATCAACATTCAGAGATAGTGACCGTTCTGACACATCAACATTCAGCGATAGTGAACGTTCTGACACATCAACATTCAGTGATAGTGAATGTTCGAACGCCTCAACATTCAGATATAGTGAACGTTCTGACATATCAACATTCAGCGATAGTGAATGTTCTAACGCCTCAACATTCAGAGATAGTGAACGTTCTGACACATCAACATTCAGCGATAGTGAACGTTCTGACACATCAACATTCAGAGATAGTGAACGTTCTGACACATCAACATTCAGCGATAGTGAATGTTCTAACGCCTCAACCTTCAGAGATAGTGAACGTTCTGACACATCAACATTCAGCGATAGTGAATGTTCTGACACATCAACATTCAGCGATAGTGAATGTTCTAACGCCTCAACATTCAGAGATAGTGAACATTCTGACACATCAACATTCAGCGATAGTGAACGTTCTGACACATCAACATTCAGTGATAGTGAATGTTCTAACGCCTCAACATTCAGAGATAGTGAACGTTCTGACACATCAACATTCAGTGATAGTGAACGTTCTGACACATCAACATTCAGCGATAGTGAATGTTCTAACGCCTAAACCTTCAGAGATAGTGAACGTTCTGACACATCAACATTCAGCGATAGTGAATGTTCTGACACATCAACATTCAGCGATAGTGAATGTTCTAACGCCTCAACATTCAGAGATAGTGAACGTTCTGACACATCGACATTCAGTGATAGTGAATGTCCTAATGCCTCAACATTCAGTGATAGTGAATGTTCTGACATGCCTCAACATTCAGAGATAGTGAACGTTCTGACACATCAACATTCGATAGTGAATGTTCTGACACATAGTGATAATGTTCTAACGCCTCAACATTCAGAGATAGTGAACGTTCTGAAACATCAACATTCAGTGATAGTGAATGTTCTAACGTCTCAACATTGAGAGATAGTGAACATTCTGACACATCAACATTCAGAGATAGTGACCGTTCTGACACATCAACATTCAGAGATAGTGAACGTTCTGACACATCAACATTCAGCGATAGTGAATGTTCTAACGCCTCAACATTCAGATATAGTGAACGTTCTGACACATCAACATTCAGCGATAGTGAATGTTCTAACGCCTCAACATTCAGAGATAGTGAACGTTCTGACACATCAACATTCAGCGATAGTGAACGTTCTGACACATCAACATTCAGAGATAGTGAACGTTCTGACACATCAACATTCAGAGATAGTGAACGTTCTGACACATCAACATTCAGCGATAGTGAATGTTTTAACGCCCTCAACATTCAGATATAGTGAACGTTCTGACACATCAACATTCAGAGATAGTGAATGTTCTAACACCTCAACATTCAGAGATAGTGAACGTTCTGACACATCAACATTCAGCGATAGTGAATGTTCTGACACATCAACATTCAGCGATAGTGAATGTTCTAACGCCTCAACATTCAGAGATAGTGAACATTCTGACACATCAACATTCAGCGATAGTGAACGTTCTGACACATCAACATTCAGTGATAGTGAATGTTCTAACGCCTCAACATTCAGAGATAGTGAACGTTCTGACACATAAACATTCAGTGATAGTGAATGTTCTAATGCCTCAACATTCAGAGATAGTGAACGTTCTGACACATCAACATTCAGAGATAGTGAACGTTCTGACACATCAACATTCAGCGATAGTGAACGTTCTGACACATCAACATTCAGCGATAGTGAATGTTCTAATGCCTCAACATTCAGAGATAGTGAACGTTCTGACACATAAACATTCAGCGATAGTGAATGTTCTAACGCCTCAACATTCAGAGATAGTGAACGTTCTAACACATCAACATTCAGTGATAGTGAATGTTTTAACGCCTCAACATTCAGAGATATGAACGTTCTGACACATCAACATTCAGAGATAGTGACCGTTCTGACACATCAACATTCAGCGATAGTGAACGTTCTGACACATCAACATTCAGCGATAGTGAACGTTCTGACACATCAACATTCAGCAATAGTGAATGTTCTGACGCCTCAACATTCAGAGATAGTGAACGTTCTGACACATCAACATTCAGTGATAGTGAATGTTCTAACGCCTCAACATTCAGAGATAGTGAACATTCTGACACATCAACATTCAGAGATAGTGAACGTTCTGACACATCCACGTTCAACGATAGTGAACGTTCTGACACATCAACATTCAGCGATAGTGAACGTTCTGACACATCAACATTCAGTGATAGTGAATGTTCTAACGCCTCAACATTCAGAGATAGTGAACGTTCTGACACATCAACATTCAGTGATAGTAAATGTTCTAACGCCTCAACATTCAGAGATAGTGAACGTTCTGACACATCAACATTCAGTGATAGTGAATGTTCTAACGCCTCAACATTCAGAGATAGTGAACATTCTGACACATCAACATTCAGAGATAGTGAACGTTCTGACACATCAACATTCAGCGATAGTGAACGTTCTGACACATCAACATTCAGCGATAGTGAATGTTCTAACGCCTCAACATTCAGAGATACATTCTGACACATCAACATTCAGTGATAGTAAATGTTCTAACGCCTCAACATTCAGCGATAGTGAACGTTCTGACACATCAACATTCAGCGATAGTGAATGTTCTAACGCCTCAACATTCAGAGATACATTCTGACACATCAACATTCAGTGATAGTAAATGTTCTAACGCCTCAACATTCAGCGATAGTGAACGTTCTGACACATCAACATTCAGCGATAGTGAATGTTCTAACGCCTCAACATTCAGAGATAGTGAATGTTCTGACACATCAACATTCAGTGATAGTGAATGTTCTGACACATCAACATTCAGATATAGTGAACGTTCTGACACATCAACATTCAGCGATAGTGAATGTTCTAACGCCTCAACATTCAGAGATAGTGAACGTTCTGACACATCAACATTCAGTGATAATAAATGTTCTAACGCCTCAACATTCAGCGATAGTGAACGTTCTGACACATCAACATTCAGCGATAGTGAATGTTCTAACGCCTCAACATTCAGAGATAGTGAATGTTCTGACACATCAACATTCAGTGATAGTGAATGTTCTGACACATCAACATTCAGATATAGTGAACGTTCTGACACATCAACATTCAGCGATAGTGAATGTTCTAACGCCTCAACCTTCAGAGATAGTGAACGTTCTGACACATCAACATTCAACGATAGTGAATGTTCTGACACATCAACATTCAGCGATAGTGAATGTTCTGACACATCAACATTCAGTGATAGTGAATGTTCTGACACATCAACATTCAGTGATAGTGAATGTTCTAACGCCTCAACATTCAGAGATAGTGAACATTCTGACACATCAACATTCAGAGATAGTGACCGTTCTGACACATCAACATTCAGCGATAGTGAACGTTCTGACACATCAACATTCAGTGATAGTGAACGTTCTGACACATCAACATTCAGCGATAGTGAACGTTCTGACACATCAACATTCAGCGATAGTGAATGTTCTGACACATCAACATTCAGCGATAGTGAATGTTCTAACGCCTCAACATTCAGAGATAGTGAACGTTCTAACACATCAACATTCAGTGATAGTGAATGTTTTAATGCCTCAACATTCAGAGATATGAACGTTCTGACACATCAACATTCAGTGATAGTGAATGTTCTAACACATCAACATTCAGTTGATAGTGAAATTCTGACACATCAACATTCAGTGATAGTGAATGTTCTGACACATCAACATTCAGCGATAGTGAACGTTCTGACACATCAACATTCAGAGATAGTGAATGTTCTGACACATCAACATTCAGAGATAGTGAATGTTCTGACACTCAACATTCAGAGATAGTGAACGTTCTGACACATCAACATTCAGCGATAGTGAATGTTCTGACACATCAACATTCAGCGATAGTGAATGTTCTAACGCCTCAACATTCAGAGATAGTGAACGTTCTAACACATCAACATTCAGCGATAGTGAATGTTCTAACGCCTCAACATTCAGAGATAGTGAACGTTCTGACACATCAACATTCAGAGATAGTGACGTTCTGACACATCAACATTCAGCGATAGTGAACGTTCTGACACATCAACATTCAGCGATAGTGAACGTTCTGACACATCAACATTCAGCGATAGTGAACGTTCTGACACATCAACATTCAGCGATAGTGAACGTTCTGACACATCAACATTCAGTGATAGTGAATGTTCTGACACATCAACATTCAGAGATAGTGAACGTTCTGACACATCAACATTCAGTGATAGTGAATGTTCTAACGCCTCAACATTCAGAGATAGTGAACATTCTGACACATCAACATTCAGAGATAGTGAACGTTCTGACACATCAACATTCAGCGATAGTGAACGTTCTGACACATCAACATTCAGCGATAGTGAACGTTCTGACACATCAACATTCAGCGATAGTGAACGTTCTGAACATCAACATTCAGAGATAGTGAACGTTCTGACACATCAACATTCAGTGATAGTGAATGTTCTAACGCCTCAACATTCAGAGATAGTGAACATTTTGACACATCAACATTCAGAGATAGTGAACGTTCTGACACATCAACATTCAGCGATAGTGAACGTTCTGACACATCAACATTCAGCGATAGTGAATGTTCTAACGCCTCAACATTCAGAGGTAGTGAATGTTCTGACACATCAACATTCAGTGATAGTGAATGTTCTGACACATCAACATTCAGATATAGTGAACGTTCTGACACATCAACATTCAGCGATAGAGAATGTTCTAACGCCTCAACCTTCAGAGATAGTGAACGTTCTGACACATCAACATTCAACAATAGTGAATGTTCTGACACATCAACATTCAGCGATAGTGAATGTTCTAACGCCTCAACATTCAGAGATAGTGAACGTTCTGACACATCAACATTCAGTGATAGTGAATGTTCTAACGCCTCAACATTCAGAGATAGTGAACATTCTGACACATCAACATTCAGAGATAGTGACCGTTCTGACACATCAACATTCAGCGATAGTGAACGTTCTGACACATCAACATTCAGTGATAGTGAATGTTCTGACACATCAACATTCAGCGATAGTGAACGTTCTGACACATCAACATTCAGCGATAGTGAATGTTCTAACGCCTCAACATTCAGAGATAGTGAACGTTCTGAAACATCAACATTCAGTGATAGTGAATGTTCTAACAGTTTGCGGACGACACAACAGTGGTAGGCTTGATTACCAACAACGACGAGACGGCCTACAGGGAGGAGGTGAGGGCCCTTGGAGTGTGGTGTCAGGAAAATAACCTCACACTCAACGTCAACAAAACTAAGGAGATGATTGTGGACTTCAGGAAACAGCAGAGGGAACACCCCCCTATCCACATCGATGGAACAGTAGTGGAGAGGGTAGCTAGTTTTAAGTTCCTCGGCATACACATCACAGACAATCTGAATTGGTCCACTCACACTGACAGCGTCGTGAAGAAGGCGCAGTGAGCGCCTATTCAACCTCAGGAGGCTGAAAAATTTGGCTTGTCACCAAAAGCACTCACAAACTTCTACAGATGCACATCGAGAGCATCCTGGCGGGCTGTATCACCGCCTGGTAGTGCAACTGCTCCGCCCTCAACCGTAAGGCTCTCCAGAGGGTAGTGAGGACTGCACAACGCATCACCGGGGCAAACTACCTGCCCTCCAGGACACCTACACCACCCGTTGTTACAGAAAGGCCATAAAGATCATCAAGGACATCAACCACCCGAACCACTGCCTGTTCACCCCGCTATCATCCAGAAGGCGAGGTCAGTACAGGTGCATCAAAGCTGGGACCGAGAGACTCAAAAACAGCTTCTATCTCAAGGCCATCAGACTGTTAAATAGCCACCACTAACATTGAGTGGCTGCTGCCAACACACTGTCATTGACACTGACCCAACTCCAGCCATTTTAATAATGGGAATTGATGGAAATGATGTAAATATATATATATATATATATATATATATATATATATATATATATCACTAGCCACTTTAACAATGCTACCTTATATAATGTTACTTACCCTACATTATTCATCTCATATGCATATGTATATACTGTACTCTACAACATCGACTGCATCCTTATGTAACACATGTATCACTAGCCACTTTAACTATGCCACTTTGTTTACTTTGTCTACACACTCATCTCATATGTATATACTGTACTCGATACCATCTACTGTATGCTGCTCTGTACCATCACTCATTCATATATCCTTATGTACATGTTCCTTATCCCCTTACACTGTGTATAAGACAGTAGTTTTTTTTTGGAATTGTTAGTTAGATTACTTGTTGGTTATCACTGCATTGTCGGAACTAGAAGCACAAGCATTTCGCTACACTCGCATTAACATCTGCTAACCATGTGTATGTGACAAATAAAATTTGATTTGATTTGATTTGATTTGATGAACATTCAGTGATAGTGAATGTTCTAATGCCTCAACATTCAGAGATAGTGAACGTTCTGACACATCAACATTCAGCGATAGTGAATGTTCTAACGCCTCAACATTCAGAGATAGTGAACGTTCTGAAACATCAACATTCAGTGATAGTGAATGTTCTAATGCCTCAACATTCAGAGATAGTGAAGGTTCTGACAGATCAACATTCAGAGATAGTGAACGTTCTGACACATCAACATTCAGCAATAGTGAATGTTCGAACGCCTCAACATTCAGATATAGTGAACATTCTGACATATCAACATTCAGCGATAGTGAATGTTCTAACGCCTCAACATTCAGAGATAGTGAACGTTCTGACACATCAACATTCAGCGATAGTGAATGTTCTGACACATCAACATTCAGCGATAGTGAATGTTCTAACGCCTCAACATTCAGAGATAGTGAACGTTCTAACACATCAACATTCAGTGATAGTGAATGTTTTAACGCCTCAACATTCAGAGATATGAACGTTCTGACACATCAACATTCAGAGATAGTGACCGTTCTGACACATCAACATTCAGCGATAGTGAATGTTCTGACGCCTCAACATTCAGAGATAGTGAACGTTCTGAAACATCAACATTCAGTGATAGTGAATGTTCTAACGCCTCAACATTCAGAGATAGTGAACGTTCTGACACATGAACATTCAGTGATAGTGAATGTTCTAATGCCTCAACATTCAGAGATAGTGAACGTTCTGACACATCAACATTCAGCGATAGTGAATGTTCTAACGCCTCAACATTCAGAGATAGTGAACGTTCTGAAACATCAACATTCAGTGATAGTGAATGTTCTAATGCCTCAACATTCAGAGATAGTGAAGGTTCTGACAGATCAACATTCAGAGATAGTGAACGTTCTGACACATCAACATTCAGCAATAGTGAATGTTCGAACGCCTCAACATTCAGATATAGTGAACATTCTGACATATCAACATTCAGCGATAGTGAATGTTCTGACACATCAACATTCAGCGATAGTGAATGTTCTAACGCCTCAACATTCAGAGATAGTGAACGTTCTAACACATCAACATTCAGTGATAGTGAATGTTTTAACGCCTCAACATTCAGAGATATGAACGTTCTGACACATCAACATTCAGAGATAGTGACCGTTCTGACACATCAACATTCAGCGATAGTGAACGTTCTGACACATCAACATTCAGCGATAGTGAACGTTCTGACACATCAACATTCAGCGATAGTGAATGTTCTGACGCCTCAACATTCAGAGATAGTGAACATTCTGACACATCAACATTCAGTGATAGTGAATGTTCTAACGCCTCAACATTCAGAGATAGTGAACATTCTGACACATCAACATTCAGAGATAGTGAACGTTCTGACACATCCACGTTCAGCGATAGTGAACGTTCTGACACATCAACATTCAGCGATAGTGAACGTTCTGACACATCAACATTCAGCGATAGTGAATGTTCTAACGCCTCAACATTCAGAGATAGTGAACGTTCTGACACATCAACATTCAGTGATAGTAAATGTTCTAACGCCTCAACATTCAGAGATAGTGAACGTTCTGACACATCAACATTCAGTGATAGTGAATGTTCTAACGCCTCAACATTCAGAGATAGTGAACATTCTGACACATCAACATTCAGAGATAGTGAACGTTCTGACACATCAACATTCAGCGATAGTGAACGTTCTGACACATCAACATTCAGCGATAGTGAATGTTCTAACGCCTCAACATTCAGAGATAGTGAACATTCTGACACATCAACATTCAGTGATAGTAAATGTTCTAACGCCTCAACATTCAGCGATAGTGAACGTTCTGACACATCAACATTCAGCGATAGTGAATGTTCTAACGCCTCAACATTCAGAGATAGTGAATGTTCTGACACATCAACATTCAGTGATAGTGAATGTACTGACACATCAACATTCAGATATAGTGAACGTTCTGACACATCAACATTCAGCGATAGTGAATGTTCTAACGCCTCAACATTCAGAGATAGTGAACGTTCTGACACATCAACATTCAGTGATAGTAAATGTTCTAACGCCTCAACATTCAGCGATAGTGAACGTTCTGACACATCAACATTCAGCGATAGTGAATGTTCTAACGCCTCAACATTCAGAGATAGTGAATGTTCTGACACATCAACATTCAGTGATAGTGAATGTTCTGACACATCAACATTCAGATATAGTGAACGTTCTGACACATCAACATTCAGCGATAGTGAATGTTCTAACGCCTCAACCTTCAGAGATAGTGAACGTTCTGACACATCAACATTCAACGATAGTGAATGTTCTGACACATCAACATTCAGCGATAGTGAATGTTCTGACACATCAACATTCAGTGATAGTGAATGTTCTAACGCCTCAACATTCAGAGATAGTGAACATTCTGACACATCAACATTCAGAGATAGTGACCGTTCTGACACATCAACATTCAGCGATAGTGAACGTTCTGACACATCAACATTCAGTGATAGTGAATGTTCTGACACATCAACATTCAGCGATAGTGAACGTTCTGACACATCAACATTCAGCGATAGTGAATGTTCTAACGCCTCAACATTCAGAGATAGTGAACGTTCTGAAACATCAACATTCAGTGATAGTGAATGTTCTAGCGCCTCAACATTCAGAGATAGTGAACGTTCTGATACATAAACATTCAGTGATAGTGAATGTTCTAATGCCTCAACATTCAGAGATAGTGAACGTTCTGACATATCAACATTCAGCGATAGTGAATGTTCTAACGCCTCAACATTCAGAGATAGTGAATGTTCTGACACATCAACATTCAGCGATAGTGAATGTTCTGACACATCAACATTCAGCAATAGTGGATTTTCTTACACCTCAACATTCAGAGATAGTGAACGTTCTTACACATCAACATTCAGCGATAGTGAACGTTCTGACGCCTCAACATTCAGAGATAGTGAACGTTCTGACACATCAACATTCAGAGATAGTGAACGTTCTGACACATCAACATTCAGCGATAGTGAACATTCTGACACATCAACATTCAGCGATAGTGAACGTTCTGACGCCTCAACATTCAGAGATAGTGAACGTTCTGACACATCCACATTCAGCGATAGTGAACGTTCTGACAGATCAACATTCAGTGATAGTGAACATTCTGACACCTCAACATTCAGTGATAGTGAACATTCTGACACCTCAATATTCAGCGATAGTGAAGGTTCTGACAGATCAATATTCAGTGATAGTGAACGTTCTGACACAACATTCAGTGATAGTGAACATTCTGGCAGCTCATCATTCAGCGATGGTGAACGCTGTGACATCTAAAAATGTGCTTAACACTTTTTCGGTTACTACATGATTCCATGTGTTATTTCATTGTTTTGATGTCTTCACTATTATTCTACAATGTAGAACATAGTAATAATAAAGAAAAACCCTTGAATGAGTAGGTGTGTCAAAATGTTTGACCTGTACTGTTGACACACACACACACACACACACACACACACACACTTGTGGGACACAGGGCCCAGGTGCATTGCAGAACTTCCCAGAACCTCATCTATTTTCTGTTGTGAATCGATCATATGGACCCAGTGGACCAGAGGGAGATAGTGTCTGCGTCTGTGTGCCATTTTGTCCATTCTGTCCACCCAGGGTTGATATAGTGGCCTTACAATGGTTCACCTGATACTCTCGAGTGTTAGGTCAAAGAAGCTTCTCTTTCCAATATCATCTCCTCCTGAAACAGGGAACATGAAGCCATAACTATCGATCAACTCACTACGGTAGAACTGCTCACACACACACACACACACACACACACACACACACACACACACACACACACACACACACACACACACACACACACACACACACACACACACACACACACACACACACACACACACACACACACACACACACACACGGACGGACACGGACGACGGACGGACGGACGGACGGACGGACGGACGGACGGACGGACGGACGGACGGACGGACGGACGGACGGACGGACGGACGGACAGACAGACAGACAGACAGACAGACAGACAGACAGACAGACAGACAGACAGACAGACAGACAGACAGACAGACAGACAGACAGACAGACAGACAGACAGACAGACAGACAGACAGACTCTGCAACACGTTGACGAGCTACGCACTGCACTGAGAGGTTCTCAAAAGGGCAACAAGGTAATAGCTTCATACTGTACCTTCTAAGCACATGTTTAAAGCTGCTCTGGAGAGACAGACCTGAAACATCACAGGAACATAATACAAACATTGTGCCAATGAAACCAGGATGGATGGAGACCATTGAAGCCAGCAATGCTATTGTAGTCAGCTCCATTGACTTACAATGTGTGTTTTAAAGCCTTCCACTGTACTCCCCATAGTCATGAACATGCGAGTGTCTTTGTATCACTGCTAACCCCTATCAGAGCTCTGGTAAGGCCCAGCCACAGAGCTCACCCACCCACACAGGATTCAGTGAGATCTGGTGAGGCCCTGATATACATCCATAGAAGATAAGGGATAGATCTAGAGCATGTGTGAGTGTGTGTGTCAGAGAGAGAGAGAGAGAGAGAGAGAGAGAGAGAGAGAGAGAGAGAGAGAGAGAGAGAGAGAGAGAGAGAGAGAGAGAGAGAGATAGAGAGAGAGAGAGAGAGTGTTTGTGTCAGAGTACTAGTCTAGTATAAAGAGGCTCAGTGCTGAGCCCAGTCAGAGAGAGGGAGAGCTCAACATGAGCCTTGAATACTAATGCTGTAACCACAGAAATCCTAAGCAGTCAGGCTTTCTAGGATTCACTAGGATTCACACACACACCCAATAGCCTATCCCTTCCTCTCAGTCCCTTTCTCTCTCTCTCTGTCTCGACACACCCAATAGCCTATCCCTTCCTCTCAGTCCCTTTCTCTCTCTCTGTCTCGACACACCCAATAGCCTATCCCTTCCCCTCAGTCCCTTCCTCGCTCTCTGTCTCTCTCTCTGTCTCTCTCTCAACACACCCAATAGCCTATCCCTTCCCCTCAGTCCCTTCCTCGCTCTCTGTCTCTCTCTCTGTCTCTCTCTCAACACACCCAATAGCCGATCCCTTCCCCTCAGTCCCTTCCTCGCTCTCTGTCTCTCTCTCAACACACCCAATAGCCGATCCCTTCCCCTCAGTCCCTTCCTCGCTCTCTATCTATCTCTATGTCTCTCTCTTGGTCTCAATTCAATTCAATTCAAGGGCTTTATTGGCATGGGAAACATGTGTTAACATTGCCAAAGCAAGTTTGGCAGATAATATACAAAAGTTAAATAAACAATACAAATTAACAGTAAACATTGCACATACAGAAGTTTCAAAACAATAAAGACATTACAAATGTCATATTATATATATAGAGTGTTTTAACAATGTACAAATAGTTAAAGGGCACAAGATAAAATAGACAAGTATAAATATGGGTTGTTTTTACAATGGTGTTTGTTCTTTCTCTGTCTGGTCTCTCTCTCTGTCTCTTTCTCTCGACCCACAATAGCCTATCCCCTCCCTTCTCAGTCCATTTCTCTATCTCTGTCTCTCTCTATCCATTCCTCTCACTATCCCTTCCTTTCAGACCCTTTATCTCTCTCCTCTGTCCGTCTCTTTCCTTTCCATGAATTTTGTCTACACTCTCTCTCTCTTCCATCCCTCTCCCTCTCTATCATATCTCTCTCCTCTTTTTCTCTCTCTCTCTTCCATCCCTCTCCCTCTCTATCCTATCTCTCTCCGTCTTTCTCTCTCTTCTTCCATCCCCCTCTCTCTCTTCAATCCCTCTGTCTCCTCCATCCATCCCTCTCTCTCTTCCATCCCTCTCTCTCTTCCATCCCTCGCTCTCTTCCATCCCTCTCTCTCTTCCATCCCTCTGTCTCCTCCATCCATCCCTCTTTCTCTTCCATCCCTCTCTCTCTTCCATCCCTCTCTCTCTTCCATCCCTCTCTCTCTTCCATCCCTCTCTCTCTCTTCCATCCCTCTCTCTCTTCCATCCCTCTCTTCCATCCCTCTCTCTCTTCCATCCCTCGCTCTCTTCCATCCCTCTCTCTCTTCCATCCCTCTGTCTCCTCCATCCATCCCTCTCTCTCTTCCATCCCTCGCTCTCTCTTCCATCCCTCTTTCTCTTCCATCCCTCTCTCTCTTCCATCCCTCTCTCTCTTCCATCCCTCTCTCTCTTCCATCCCTCTCTCTCTTCCATCCCTCGCTCTCTTCCATCCCTCTTTCTCTTCCATCCCTCTCTCTCTTCCATCCCTCTCTCTCTTCCATCCCTCTCTCTCTTCCATTCCTCTCTCTCTTCCATCCCTCGCTCTCTTCCATCCCTCTTTCTCTTCCATCCCTCTCTCTCTTCCATCCCTCTCTCTCTTCCATCCCTCTCTCTCTTCCATCCCTCTCTCTCTTCCATCCCTCTCTCTCTTCCATCCCTCGCTCTCTTCCATCCCTCTCTCTCTTCCATCCCTCTGTCTCCTCCATCCATCCCTCTCTCTCTTCCATCCCTCTCTCTTCCATCCCTCGCTCTCTTCCATCCCTCTCTCTCTTCCATCCCTCGCTCTCTTCCATCCCTCTCTCTCTTCCATCCCTCTCTCTTCCATCCCTCTGTCTCTTCCATCCCTCTCTCTCTTCCATCCCTCTCTCTCTTCCATCCCTCTCTCTCTTCCATCCCTCGCTCTCTTCCATCCTCTCTCTCTTCCATCCCTCTCTCTTCCATCCCTCTCTCTCTTCCATCCCTCTCTCTCTTCCATCCCTCTCTCTCTTCCATCCCTCTTTCTCTTCCATCCCTCTCTCTCTTCCATCCCTCTCTCTCTTCCATCCCTCTCTCTCTTCCATCCCTCGCTCTCTTCCATCCCTCTCTCTCTTCCATCCCTCTCTCTCTTCCATCCATCTGTCTCCTCCATCCATCCCTCTTTCTCTTCCATCCCTCTCTCTCTTCCATCCCTCTCTCTCTTCCATCCCTCTCTCTCTTCCATCCCTCTCTCTCTTCCATCCCTCGCTCTCTTCCATCCCTCTCTCTCTTCCATCCCTCTCCCTCTTCCATCCCTCTGTCTCCTCCATCCATCCCTCTTTCTCTTCCATCCCTCTCTCTTCCATCCTCTCTCTCTTCCTTCCATCCCTCTCTCTTCCATCCCTCTCTCTCTTCCATCCCTGTTTCTCTTCCATCCCTCTCTCTCTTCCATCCCCTCTCTCTTCCATCCCTCTCTCTCTTCCATCCCTCTCTCTCTTCCATCCCTCTCTCTCTTCCATCCCTCGCTCTCTTCCATCCCTCTCTCTCTTCCATCCCTCTGTCTCCTCCATCCATCCCTCTCTCTCTTCCATCCCTCTCTCTCTTCCATCCCTCGCTCTCTTCCATCCCTCTCTCTCTTCCATCCCTCGCTCTCTTCCATCCCTCTCTCTCTTCCATCCCTCGCTCTCTTCCATCCCTCTCTCTCTTCCATCCCTCTCTCACTTCCATCCCTCTCTCTCTTCCATCCCTCGCTCTCTTCCATCCCTCTCTCTCTTCCATCCCTCGCTCTCTTCCATCCCCTCTCTCTTCCATCTCTCTCTCTCTTCCATCCCTCGCTCTCTTCCATCCCTCTCTCTCTTCCATCCCTCTCTGTCTTCCATCCCTCGCTCTCTTCCATCCCTCTTTCTCTTCCATCCCTCTCTCTCTTCCATCCTCTCTCTCTTCCATCCCCTCTCTCTTCCATCCCTCTCTCTTCCATCCCTCTCTCTCTTCCATCCCTCGCTCTCTTCCATCCCTCTCTCTCTTCATCCCTCTGTCTCCTCCATCCATCCCTCTATCTCTTCCATCCCTCTCTCTCTTCCATCCCTCGCTCTCTTCCATCCCTCTCTCTCTTCCATCCCTCTCTCTCTTCCATCCCTCTCTCTCTTCCATCCCTCTCTCTCTTCCATCCCTCTCTCTCTTCCATCCCTCTCTCACTTCCATCCCTCTCTCTCTTCCATCCCTCGCTCTCTTCCATCCCTCTCTCTCTTCCATCCCTCGCTCTCTTCCATCCCTCTCTCTCTTCCATCTCTCTCTCTCTTCCATCCCTCGCTCTCTTCCATCCCTCTCTCTCTTCCATCCCTCTCTCTCTTCCATCCCTCTCTCTCTTCCATCCCTCGCTCTCTTCCATCCCTCTCTCTCTTCCATCTCTCTCTCTCTTCCATCCCTCGCTCTCTTCCATCCCTCTCTCTCTTCCATCCCTCTCTCTCTTCCATCCCTCGCTCTCTTCCATCCCTCGCTCTCTTCCATCCCTCTTTCTCTTCCATCCCTCTCTCTCTACCATCCCTCTGTCTCCTCCATCCATCCCTCTCTCTCTTCCATCCCTCTCTCTCTTCCATCCCTCTCTCTCTTCCATCCCTCTGTCTCCATCCATCCCTCTTTCTCTTCCATTCCTCTCTCTCTTCCATCCATCCCTCTCTCTCTTCTGTCCCTCTATCTCTTCCATCCCTCTGTCTCCTCCAGCCATCACTCTCTCTCCTCCATCCCTCTATCTCTTCCATCCCTCTCTCTCTTCCATCCCTCTGTCTCCTCCATCCATCCCTCTCTCTCTTCTATCCCTCTCTCTCTTCCATCCCTCTGTCTCCTCCATCCATCCCTCTCTCTCTTCCATCCCTCTCTCTTCCATCCCTCTGTCTCCTCCATCCATCCCTCTTTCTCTTCCATCACTCTCTCTCTTCCATTCCTCTGTCTCCTCCATCCACCCCTCTCTCTATTCCATCCCTCTATCTCTTCCATTCCTCTCTCTCTTCCATCCATCCCTCTCTCTCTTCCATCCCTCTATCTCTTCCATCCCTCTGTCTCCTCCAGCCATCACTCTCTCTCCTCCATCCCTCTATCTCTTCCATTCCTCTTTCTCTTCCATCCATCCCTCTCTCTCTTCCATCCCTCTCTCTCTTCCATACCTCTCCCTCTTCCATCCCTCTGTCTCCTCCATCCATCCCTCTTTCTCTTCCATCCCTCTCTCTCTTCCATCCCTCTCTCTCTTCCATCCCTCTCTGTCTTCCATCCCTCGCTCTCTTCCATCCCTCTTTCTCTTCCATCCCTCTCTCTCTTCCATCCCTCTCTCTCTTCCATCCCTCTCTCTCTTCCATCCCTCTCTCTCTTCCATCCCTCTTCCTCTCTTCCATCCATCCCTCTCTTCCATCCCCTCTGTCTTCCTCCATCCATCTTCCATCCCTCTCTCTCTTCCATCCCTCCTCTTCCTCTCTTCCATCCCTCGCTCTCTTCCATCCCTCTCTCTCTTCCATCCCTCGCTCTCTTCCATCCCTCTTCCATCCCTCTCTCTTCCATCCCTCGCTCTCTTCCATCCCTCTCTCTCTCTCTCTTCCATCCCTCGCTCTCTTCCATCCCCTCTCTCTTCCATCCCTCTCTCTCTTCCATCCCTCGCTCTCTTCCATCCCTCGCTCTCTTCCATCCCTCTTTCTCTTCCATCCCTCTCTCTACCATCCCTCTGTCTCCTCCATCCATCCCTCTCTCTCTTCCATCCCTCTCTCTCTTCCATCCCTCTCTCTCTTCCATCCCTCTGTCTCCATCCATCCCTCTTTCTCTTCCATTCCTCTCTCTCTTCCATCCATCCCTCTCTCTCTTCTGTCCCTCTATCTCTTCCATCCCTCTGTCTCCTCCATCCCTCTGTCTCCTCCATCCATCCCTCTCTCTCTTCCATCCCTCTCTCTCTTCCATCCCTCTGTCTCCTCCATCCATCCCTCTCTCTCTTCTATCCCTCTCTCTCTTCCATCCCTCTGTCTCCTCCATCCATCCCTCTCTCTCTTCCATCCCTCTCTCTTCCATCCCTCTGTCTCCTCCATCCATCGCTCTTTCTCTTCCATCCCTCTCTCTCTTCCATTCCTCTGTCTCCTCCATCCACCCCTCTCTCTATTCCATCCCTCTATCTCTTCCATTCCTCTCTCTCTTCCATCCATCCCTCTCTCTCTTCCGTCCCTCTATCTCTTCCATCCCTCTGTCTCCTCCAGCCATCACTCTCTCTCCTCCATCCCTCTATCTCTTCCATTCCTCTCTCTCTTCCATCCCTCTATCTCTTCCATCCCTCTGTCTCCTCCAGCCATCACTCTCTTCCATTCCTCTCTCTCTGTCTCTCTGTCTCTCTTCTAGTCTTATCATCAGAGCAACTGTTCTACCCTGACAGATTATATGACACTGTACAGGATGTGAAGAATGACAACTTCCTAAATTAAACAGGCCTGTCTCAGACTTTCCTGGTCTACATCCCAATTATCTCTCTTTCCTCCCAAAGTGTTCACTTGATCACTTCCCTTCACCGATTTGAAAATAAATGAATGTCATTAGAAATATGATGGAAACTCTAGCCTGTGACTCATATGCCAATGCTTTTCAATTTGAGGGAAGTAGTGAACAGGTGCACAGTTCAGGAGAAATGAGATATTATTGGGACACAACCATGGATTCTATCTTATCTTATTGAATACCCTGTGTTGCTCCACGAAGAAACAGGGCACACACTATCAGGAATCCATTTTTATGTTGTTTCATTTTTCATGTATAAACTATTTTCTAATACACTGAACCGGTTCTATTTGATTGTTATTTCCTCTCCATCTGTTGTGCTTTCCGTCCACCTTGGCCTCAGGGCAGGACCCAGTGAGGGAGTCCCAACTACTATTAGACCAGATGATTACCTCTTTAGCATCAGACAGAGAGAGAGAGAGACACACACAGAGAGAGAGAGAGAGACACACAGAGAGAGAGAGAGAGAGAGAGAGAGAGAGAGAGAGAGAGAGAGAGAGAGAGAGAGAGAGAGAGAGAGAGAGAGAGAGAGAGAGAGAGAGAGAGAGAGAGAAAGCAGAGAGAGGGAAAGAGAGAGAGAGAGAGGGAAAGAGGGAAAGAGAGAAAGAAAGAGAGAGAGAGAGAAAGCAGAGAGAGGGAAAGAGAGTAGAGAGAGGGAAAGAGAGAGAAGAGAGAAAGAGAGAGAGAGAGAAAGAGAGAAAGAAAAGAGAAGAGAAAGAGAGATAGGGAAAGAAAGAGATAGAGAGGGAAAGAGAGAGAGAAGAGAGAAGCAGAGAGAGGGAAAGAGAGTAGAGAGAGAGAAAGAGAGTAGAGAGAGGGAAAGAGAGAAAGAAAGAGAGTAGAGAGAGAGAAAGAGAGTAGAGAGAGGGAAAGAGAGTAGAGAGAGGGAAAGAGAGTAGAGAGAGAGAAAGAGAGTAGAGAGAGGGAAAGAGTAGAGAGAAAGAAAGCAGAGAGAGGGAAAGAGAGTAGAGAGAGAGAAAGAGAGTAGAGAGAGGGAAAGAGAGTAGAGAGAGAGAAAGAGAGTAGAGAGAGGGAAAGAGAGTAGAGAGAGAGAGAGTTGATAGAGAGAGTAGAAAGAGTGAGAGAGTAGTGAAAGAGAGAGGGAAAGAGTAGAGAAAGAGAGATGGAAAGAGAGACAGAGAGAGGGAAACGAATAGGAAAAATATAATTACTGAAGTACTTATATGGAGAGACAATACAAATAATATATTACCATCTGTCCCCTATGTTTACCCCTCAACAGTCCCTTGTCCCTTTGGCCCCTCATCCCCAGTATGTGTTCTTGAGTGTGTGTACTGTACTATATGAATAGAGTGTGATTTGGGACGCAGACCCTAGCCTTGGCAGGAATATGGAAAAAGCATGAGGTGTGAAATAGATTGATACTGAGAATTTGCAGTAGCAGAGATGTGCAAGGACTGGGGAAATAAGTGTGAAAGGAAATGAGCAGTTTCATATGTTTGTTTATATTTTGTTTATTATTTCAAACTGTATGTTTATATATTTATAATATATTTTGGGGAAATACATTAATGACAGCATGCTGTGGTATCAAGTAAAATACACTACATATACAAACGTTTGTGGACACCCTTTACATTTGTGGATTTGGCTATTTTAGCCACACTTTTTGCTGACAACTGTATAAAATTGAGCACACAGCCATGCAATCTCCATAGACAGACATTGCTCAAGAAGCAACCAGGGTCAACGCCCTTCTCAAGAAGAACCAGGGTCAACGCCCTGCTCAAGAAGCAACCAGGGTCAACACCCTGCTCAAGAAGAACTAGGGTCAATGCCCTGCTCAAGAAGAACCAGAGTCAATGCCCTGCTCAAGAAGAACCAGGGTCAACGCCCTGCTCAAGAAGAACCAGGGTCAACGCCCTGCTCAAGAAGAACCAGGGTCAACGCCCTGCAGAAGAAGAACCACGGTTAACGCCCTGCTCAAGAAGAACCAGGGTCAACGCCCTGCTCAAGAAGAACCAGGGTCAACGCCCTGCTCAAGAAGCAACCAGGGTCACTACCCTACTCAAGAAGCAACCAGGGTCAATGCCCTGCTCAAGAAGCAACCAGGGTCAACAACCTGCTCAAGAAGCAACCAGGGTCAACGCCCTGCTCAAGAAGCATCCAGGGTCAACGCCCTGCTCAAGAAGAACCAGGGTCAACGCCCTGCTCAAGAAGAACCAGGGTCAACGCCCTGCTCAAGAAGCAACCAGGGTCAACACCATGTTCAAGAAGCAACCATGGTCAACGCCCTGCTCAAGAAACGACCAGGGTCAACACCATGTTCAAGAAGCAACCAGGGTCAACGCCCTGCTCAAGAAACGACCAGGGTCAACACCATGCTCAAGAAGCAACCAGGGTCAACACCCTGCTCAAGAAGCAACCAGGGTCAACACCCTGCTCAAGAAGAACCAGGGTCAACGCCCTGCTCAAGAAGAACCAGGGTCAACGCCCTGCTCAAGAAGAACCAGGGTCAACGCCCTGCTCAAGAAGAACCAGGGTCAGCAATACAGCAATGCAAAAAACAAAAGACTTCAGGACAACATAAATCATAACAGCCAACTGAATATGTTTGAGTGCATGTCTGGCACTATTTATATGTGTGTGTGTCCGTGTATGTGCACATGTGTGCATTTGAATGAGAGTGTGTGTACATTGTATTGTATGTATACAAACACCTACATAGCATCAGCTTCAGGTAAACTGGCATTAACTGTAAGTGCTGTTATTGTGAAGTGGAGATGTCTAGCAGCAACAACAGCTCAGCCATAAAGTGGTACACTACACAAGCTCACAGAATGGGACCGCCGCATGCTGAAGGGCCAGGCGTAAAAATCCTTCTCACTTACAACTGGTCAAGATAAAGCAAAGCAGTGCGACAAAATCAAAAACACGGAGTTACCCATAAACAAATGTGCAGTCAATAACACAATAAAATAAAAATTGAAAATCTATGTACATTGTGTGCAAATGTAGAAGAGTAGGGAGGTAGGCAATAAATAGGCCCTAGTGGCGAAAATAATTACAATTTAGCAATAATATCGAAGTGATAGATGTGCAGAATATGATGTGCAAGTAGAGATACTGGGGTGCAAAAGAGCAAGAGGATAAGTAACAATATGTGGATGAGGTAGTTGCGTGGCTATTTACAGATGGGCTGTGTACAGGTGCAGTGATCAGTAAGCTGCTCTGACAGCTGCAGAGAACTTGAAGCAAAGGCAGCCGAAGGAAGTGTTGGCATTGGGGATGACCAGTGCAATAAACCTGCTGGAGCACATAGTACAGGTGGGTGTTGCTATGGTGACCAGTGAGCTAAGATAAGGCAGGGCTTTACCTAGCAAAGACTTATAGATGACCTGGAGCCAGTGGGTTTGGTGACAGATTTGTAGTGAGGGCCAGCCAAAGAGAGCATACAGGTTGTAGTGGTGGGTAGTATATGGGGCTTTGGTGATAAAATGGATGTTACTGTGATAGACTACATCCAGTTTGCTGAGTAGAGTGTTGGGGGCTATTTTGTAAATGACATCGCCGATGTCAAGGATCAGTAGGATAGTCAGTTTTACGAGGGTATGTTTGGCGGCATGAGTGAAGGAGGCTTTGTTTGCGAAATAGGAGGCCGATTCTAGATTAAATTTTTGATTGGAGATGCTTAATGTGAGTCTGGAAGGAGAGTTGGAACCAGACACCTAGGTATTTGTAGTTGTCCACATATTCTAGGTCAGAAGCGTCCAGAGTAGTGATGCTAGTCGGGCGGGAGGGTGCGGGCAGCAATCTGTGCAGGCAGCAAAGCAGTTGGAGGCTACGGAAGGAGTGTTGTAAGGCGTTGAAGCTCATTTGGAGATTTGTTAGCAGTGTCCAACGAAGGGCTAGATGTATAAATAATGGTGTCGTCTGCGTAGATGTGGATCATAGAATAACCAGCAGCAAGAGCGACCTCATTGATATATACAGAGAAAAGAGTCAGCCCAAGAATTGAACCCTGTGGCACCCCCATAGAGACTGCCAGAAGTCCGGACAACAGGCCCTCTGATTTGCCACACTGAATTATATCTGAGAAGTAGTTGGTGAACCAGGCGAGGCAGTCATTTGAGAAGCCAAGGCTATTGAGTCTGCGGTGATTGAAGGAGTCAAAAGCCTTGGCCAGGTCGATGAAGACAGCTGCAAAGTACTGTCTTTTATCGATGGCGGTTATGATATTGTTTAGGACCTTGATCGTGGCTGAAGTGCAACATTACCAGCTCGGAAACCAGATTTCATAGTGGAGAAGGTATGGTGGGATTTGAAATGGTCGGTGATCTGTTTATACGCCAGCAGCATACCACCCTACATACTACTCCTGGTTTACTTCTGAAGCTAAGCAGGGTTGGTCCTGGTCAGTCCCTGGATGGGAGACTAGATGATGGATGGCCAGTAGGAGGCAGTCTTTCCTCTGATCTAAAAAATATATTGTGATTGGGGACACTGCCCTGTGTAGGGGGCCGTCTTTCGGATGGGATGTTAAATGGGCGTCCTGACTCTCTGGGGTCATTAAAGATCTCATGGCACCTATTGTAAGAGTAGGGGTGTTAACCCTGGTGTCCTGGCTAAATTCCCAATATTGCCCTCAAACCATCATGGTCACCTAATAATCCCCAGTTTACAATTGGCTCATCCATCACCCTCCTCTCCCCTGTAACTATTCCCCAGGTCATTGCTGTTAATGAGAATGTGTTCTCAGTCAATTTACCTGGTTAAATAAATAACAATTACTTGGCTTTTGAAGATTTTAGAAAGGCAGGAGGATGAATATAGGTCTATAACAGTTTGGGTGTTAGATTATCATGTGCGTTTGGGTTTGGGTCTTAGATTATCATGTGCGTGAAAGGCGCGCTTGGGAAAGAGTGCTTCCTTTGTTCCAATCAGCCTCAGACGAACATGGATGTCCCGGTTGGAATGCCATTCGTTTTGTACGTTTATAACATCCTGGAGATTGATTCTGCACTTAGTTTGACCAGTTTCGTCGACCTGTAATATGTATTTATGTGCATTTAATTCATATGCATTTTTTGGGCATTTGAGCTGAAAGTGTTAGTAGGTGCTACTACATGGACACTAGAATTGAACATTATGAAACAAAATATGTATTGTTGAAGTAGGACTCCTTCCACTACATTCTGATCGAAGACCATCAAAGGTAAGGGAGTATTTATGTTGTAATTTTGTATTTCTGTTGACTCCAACATAGCGGCGAAATGTTGTTACGTCTGAGCGCCGTCTCAGATTATTGCATAGTAAACTAATTCCATAAAAAATGTTTGACACAGCGGTTGCATTAAGAACCAATGAATCTTTCTAATTATATGTAGAACATGTATCTTTAGTCAAAGTTTATGATGAGTATTTCTGTTATCTGGCGTAGCTTTCTATAATTTCTCCGGACATTTTGGGGGAATTTTCTGAACATGGCGTCAATGTAAACTGAGGTTTATGGATATAAAATGCATATTATCGAACAAAACATAAACGTACTGTGTAACATGTCATATTACTGTCATCTGATGAAGATTTTCAAAAGGTTAGTGAATGATTTTCCTTTTAATCCTGCGTTTGTGATTGTATCTTTTGTTCGACAAAATGGCTGCATATTGTCTGTGTTTTTGTGGTGGTTTAACATAAATATGTGCTATGTTTTCGCCGTATAACATTAAAAAAATCGGACCCGCTGGGTAGATGAACAAGGTGTTTATCTTTCATTTGAGGTATTGGACTTGTTAATGTGTGGAGGTTAAATATTTCTAAGAACATTTTTGCATTCCCTGCGCCACCGTTTCAGCTGAACGGGGGGGGGGGTGGAGTTCCCTAAGGTGAACGCCTCACTTCAACAGGAGCAGACAGAGGCCTACATTCATCAATTAGTCTTAGTGCAGACAGAGATTCTCCCTACTAGGCCTATATTCATCAGTGTGTGTGTGTGTGTGTGTGTGTGTGTGTGTGTGTGTGTGTGTGTGTGTGTGTGTGTGTGTGTGTGTGTGTGTGTGTGTGTGTGTGTGTGTGTGTGTGTGTGTGTGTGTGTGTGTGTGTGTGTGTGTGTGTGTGTGTGTGTGTGTGTGCGTGCGTGCGTGTGTGTGTGTGTGTGTGTGTGTGTTTGCACGGGCGTGAGAGTGAGCGTGGGGGAATGTTTGGAAGAGGGAGAGAGAGATGTCAGAGAGAATCATTTTACTTACTCTCTTCCATCAGTTCACTGACGTGCCTGTGTGTTGGAAAAACACGCCAATTGTCTTCAAGTACAGTGTCACTTCAATTAAAGAATGTAAAATAGCAATCCACCTCGAGCTGAACAACCAAATGGTTTTACTTGGATATGTGTGTTTACATGCATCTGAGAGTGAGAAAAATAAAATACATTTTTATTCAAATCAAATTTTATTGGTCATACACATGTTTAGGAGATGTTATTGCGGGTGTAGCGAAATGCTTGTACTTCCAGCTCCGACAGTGCAATAATATCTAACAAGTAATATCTAACAATTACACAACATATACCAAATACACACCAATCTAGTAAAGGAATGGAATTAAGAATATACAAATATATACACAAGCAATGTCAGAGCGACATAGAATAAGATACAGTAGAACACCATAGGATACAGTATATACATATGAGATGGGTAATGCAAGATATGTAGACATTATTAAAGTGACTAGTGTTCCATTTATTAAAGTGGCCAGTGAGTTCAAGTCTATGTACAGTATATACGCAGCAGCCTATATGTGCTAGTGATGGCTGTTTAACAGTCTGATGGCCTTGAGATAGAAGCTGTTTTTCAGTCTCTCGGTCCCTGCTTTGATGCACCTGTACTGACCTCGCCTTCTGAATGAAAGTGTGGTGAACAGGCAGTGGCTCTGGTGGTTGTTGTCCTTCATGATCTTCTTGGCCTTCTCCCCCGGTGATGCGTTGTGCAGACTGCACCACCCTCTGGTGAGCCCCGTGGTTGCCACACTAAGCGATGATACAGCCCGACAGGATTCTCTCGATTGTGCATCCGTAAAAGTTTCTGAGGGTTTTAGGTGGCAAGCCAAATTTCTTCAGCCTCCTGAGGTTGAAGTGGTGCTGTTGTGACTTCTTTAGCACACTGTCTGTGTGAGTTGACCATTTCAGTTTGTCAGTGATGTGTATGCCGAGGAACTTGAAGCTTTCCACCTTCTCGACAGTGGTCCCGTAGATGTGGATAGGGGGGTGCTCCCTCTGCTGTTTCCTGAAGTCCATGATCATCACCTTTGTTTCGTTGACGTTGAGTGAGAGGTTATTTTCCTGGAACCACACTCCCAGAGCCCTCACCTCTTCCCTGGCTCTCTCGTCATTGTTGGTAATCAAGTCTACTACTGTTGTGTTATCTGCAAACTTGATTGAGTTGGCGACGTGCTTGGCCACACAGTTTTGGGTGAACAGTGAGTACCGGAGGGGATTGTGCACGCACCCATTGCGGGGCCCCAGTGTTGAGAATCAGCAAAGTGCAAGTGTTGTTTCATACCTTTACCAGTTGGGGGTGGTCTGTCAGGAAGTCCAGGATCCAGTTGCACAGGGCAGGGTTCAGTCCCAGGGCCTCAAGCTTAAGGATGAGCTTGGAAGGTACTATGGTGTTGAATGCTGAGCTATAGTCAATGAACAGCATTCTTTCATATGTATTCCTCTTGTCTAGATGGGATAGGGCAGTGTGCAGTGTGACGGTGATTGCATCGTCTGTGGATCTGCGGATCTTTTGGGGCGGTAAGCAAATTGAAGTGGGTCTAGGTTGTCAGGTAAGGTAGAGGTGATATGATCCTTGACTAGCCTCTCAAAGCATTTAATGATGACAGAAGTGAGTGCTACAGGGCGATAGTTCAGTTTCCTTTGTCTTCTTGGATACAGGAACAATTGTGGCCATCTTGGAGCATGCGAAGACAGCAGACTGGCATAGGAAGAGATTGAATATGTCCGTAAACACACCAGCTTGTTGGTCTGCGCATGCTCTGAGGATGTGGCTAGTGATGCTGTCTGGGCCAGCAACCTTGTGAGGGTTAACATGCTTAAATGTCTTACTCACAGTCCTTGGTAAGGGGCCACGTCGGTGGCACTGTGTTAAACCCTAAGCGGGCAAAGAAGGTGTTTAGTTTGTCTGAAAGCAAGATGTCGGTGTACACGACGTGGACGGTTTTCCTTTTGTAATCCGTGATTGTCTGTAGATCCTGACACATACGTTTTGTGTCTGAGCCGTTGAATTGTGACTCCACTTTGTCTCTATACTGACGGTTTGCCTGTTTGATTGTCTTGCGGAAGGAAATAGAGTGTGTGTGTGTGTGTGTGTGTGTGTGTGTGTGTGTGTGTGTGTGTGTGTGTGTGTGTGTGTGTGTGTGTGTGTGTGTGTGTGTGTGTGTGTGTGTGTGTGTGTGTGTGTGTGTGTGTGTGTGTGTGTGTGTGTGTGTGTGTGTGTGTGTGTGCTCATACATATTTTGTCACAGTCTTCTTTCAGGGTACTGAATGACAGGGGAATACTTTGATCTGATTTTCAAAAACACTGCACTCAGTCAAGTACATGCTGAAAGCCATTTAATCCGTCACCTCCTACTAACATGACCTTATGTGTGTGTGTGTGTGTGTGCGTGTGTGTGTGCGTGTGTGTGTGTGTGTGTGTGTGTGTGTGTGTGTGTGTGTGTGTGTGTGTGTGTGTGTGTGTGTGTGTGTGTGTGTGTGTGTGTGTGTGTGTGTGTGTGTGTGTGTGTGTGTGTGTGTGTGTGTGTGTGTGTGTGTGTGTGTTCATGCTCCACAATGTCTGTTTCTCAAAATGTTACATTTCAAAGTTAAGAGTTAAGGATTGGTACAGTGTTAAAACCCCCAAAAATGTAAACAAGTGTCTACCACTGAGATTGAACACTGGGATTGAACACGTGACTCTGTCCAAATACCCATACTAGTGTACTACATAGTTTTAAACTGCATACTATGTACTCATCGGCGCCTACTATTTAACACATACCATTTAGTGAGAAGGTATTCCAAGGACACAATGCAGTAGGGGCTCCGGACTTGCTGAGTAGGTGGATTTTTCCAAATTCAACAGACATGCATCACATTATCCAACCTGATAATAGCACATTTTCAAATCAATGAATTTCTCTAAACTCTGAATCTAATAGGAATGGAGTTATAGGTTTACTCAGGCTGGTTATAGGCCTACTCAGGCTGGTTATAGACCTACTCAGGCTGGTTATAGACCTACCCAGGCTGGTTATAGGCCTACTCAGGCTGGTTATAGACCTACTCAGGCTGGTTATAGGCCTACTCAGGCTGGTTATAGACCTACTCAGGCTGGTTATAGGCCTACTCAGGCTGGTTATAGGCCTTCTCAGGCTGGTTATAGGCCGACTCAGTCTGGTTATAGGCCGACTCAGGCTGGTTATAGGCCTACTCAGGCTGGTTATAGACCTACTCAGGCTGGTTATAGGCAGACTATCACATTGGATCTATACCATAGTAGACCATATAGCCCATCTATCCTATTTAAAAAGGTCTGAAAACAGAAACAGATCATTTAATTCCATTAGTGAAACCAAAGTGCTGTAACATATACAAATTGAATCAAATAGCCAAATACACACACCACTATCTTTCAAATGTTCTAATTAAAAGGCTATAAAACAGAAAAATGTGGACAGTCAGGAGCATCGCAAATTCAGAACCGCTGGACAGCAACATAATAAACTAAAGCACTGATCATTGGGAACGAGATCAGAATGACTGCTAAGGCTTGATCAATAAATTAAATAATTAAATCGGTAGCCTACAAAACTAAAACAATTCATATGTTCAAATCAAAAGGCATGATTAAATTGTCATCAATAATGCAGCCACATCCCAAGTCCCCGGTGCCGGCACATTCAGAAATCAAAAGATGGTTTAGTATTAAGTTTAAAACCTCTGAACAAGGCCAAGAAAACAAGAAACACTTTCAATGAGAAAACACTTGAACCAAAAAATTATTAGATTACATTTAAACACCACCGCAGAAGCTTCGCTATTCGCCATCATTCTGTATACTTCTGGCCCTTCTTTGGACACTGTGTTAACAACCCTCCAGGCAAGCTTCAATGCCATACAACTCTCCTTCCATGGCCTCCAATTGCTCTTAACTACAAGTAAAACTAAATGCATGCTCTTCAACCGATCGCTACCTGCACCTGCCCGCCCGTCCAACATCACTACTCTGGACGGCTCTGACTTAGAATACGTGGACAACTACAAATACTTAGGTGTCTGGGTAGACTGTAAACTCTCCTTCCAGACCCATATCAAACATCTCCAATCCAAAGTTAAATCTAGAATTCGCTTCCTATTTCGCAACAAAACATCCTTCACTCATGCTGCCAAACATACCCTTGTAAAACTGACCATCCTACCAATCCTCGACTTTGGCGATGTCATTTACAAAATAGCCTCCAATACCCTACTCAACAAATTGGATGCAGTCTATCACAGTGCAATCCGTTTTGTCACCAAAGCCCCATATACTACCCACCATTGTGACCTGTACACTCGTTGGCTGGCCCTGTCTTCATACTCGTCGCCAAACCCACTGGCTCCATGTCATCTACAAGACCCTGCTAGGTAAAGTCCTCCCTTATCTCAGCTCGCTGGTCACCATAGCATCTCCCACCTGTAGCACACGCTCCAGCAGGTATATCTCTCTAGTCACCCCCAAAACCAATTCTTTCTTTGGCCGCCTCTCCTTCCAGTACTCTGCTGCCAATGACTGGAACGAACTACAAAAATCTCTGAAACTGGGAACACTTATCTCCCTCACTAGCTTTAAGCACCAACTGTTAGAGCAGCTCACAGATTACTGCACCTGTACATAGCCCACCTATAATTTAGCCCAAACAACTACCTCTTTCCTTAATGTATTTAATTTATTTAGTTATTTTGCTCCTTTGCACCCCATTATTTTCATTTCTACTTTGCACATTCTTCCACTGCAAATCTACCATTCCAGTGTTTTACTTGTTATATTGTATTTACTTTGCCACCATGGCCTTTCTTTGCCTTTACCTCCCTTATCTCACCTCATTTGCTCATCTATATATATATATAGACTTGTTTATACTGTATTATTGACTGTATGGTTGTTTTGTTTCAGTCCATGTGTATCTCTGTGTTGTTGTATGTGTCGAACTGCTTTGCTTTATCTTGGCCAGTTCGCAATTGTAAATGAGAACTTGTTCTCAACTTGCCTACCTGGTTAAATAAAGGTGAAATAAAATAAATAAATAAAAATCTCCCCAATTAAGTGGCCTAGCTTGGTTGTTTGGCTAGCCTACTTGAAGAGAAGTAGGGCCTATCATTAGCAGCTAACCTCTTCCAATGCATTGTGGGAAAAGTGTGCATCGAATTCTACTAGATGAAGAGCTGAAATTAGTATAACATAATTGTATTTAAACCACACATGTACTCAATTTAAAATAATTCACATAACAAAAACTTTATATTTTCGCAATGCAGAATGCATCATGAGGGATTGCATTTGGGACACTATACCTATTTTGCCAATTGGCCCAGACCGTTTAACTACACGGAGACCAGCTGATCCATCACGACTGGCCTGCCGACGTAACCGCAAGAGGGGGCTACAACAGACTTCTGCCGTCGCGACATCCCTCTAAGGCCCTTCTGCGAGCCTGCTAACCCCGGCCCGCTAGCTGTCTGAATCGCCGTGTCTCCAGCCCGCCCAGCTACTCACTGGACCTCTATGATCACTTGGCTACGCATGCCTCTCCCTAATGTCAATATTCCTTGTTCATTTCTGTTTTGGTTAGTGATTGTTGCCTTATTTCAATGTAGAGCTTCTAGCCCCGCTCAATATGCCTTAGCTACGTAACCCTTTAGTTCCACCCCCTACACATGCGGTGACCTCACCTGGTTTAAATAATGTTTCTAGAGACAATATCTCTCTCATCGTCACTCAATGCATAGGTTTACCTTCACTGTATTCACATCCTACCATACCCTTTTCTGTACATTATGCCTTGAATCTATTCTTCCGTGACCAGAAACCTGCTCCTTTTACTCTCTGTTCTGAAAGCACTAGACGACCAGTTATTTTAGCCTTTAGCCATACTCTCATCCTACTCCTCCTCTGTTCCTCTGATGATGTAGAGGTTAACCCAGGCCCTGCAGCCCCCAGCATGACTCCCATTCCCCAGGCGCTCTCATTTGTTGACATCTGTAACCGTAAAAGCATTGGTTTCATGCATGATAACATTAGAAGCCTCCTCCCTAAGTTTGTTTTATTCAATGCTTTAGCACACTCTGCCATGTCTGATTCCTGGCTCTGGAAGGCCACCAAAAAGCCTGAAATTTCCATCCTTAACTATAACATTTTTCAGACAAGATATACCTGCCAAAGGGGGCGAAGTTGCAAACTACTGGAGAAATAGCCCGCAGAGTTCTATCATACTATCCAGGTCTGTGCCCAAACAATTTGAGATTCTACTTTTAAAAATCCACCTTTCCAGAACAAGTCTCTCACCGTTGCCGCTTGCTATAGACCAACCTCTGCTCCCAGCTGTGCCCTGGACATCATATGTCAATTGATTGCCCCCCATCTATATTCAGAGCTCGTGCTGTTAGGTGACCTAAACTGGGACATGCTCAAAAAAGCATGCCCCATTCAAAAAATGTAGAACTAGGAACAGATATAGCCCTTGGTTCACTTCAGATCCTTGACCAGCACAAAAACATCATGTGACTTACTGCAATAGCATCGAATAGCCCCCGTGATATGCAATTTTTCAGGGAAGTTTGGTACCAATATACACAGGAGGTTAGGAAAGCTAGCTTTTTCAAACAGAAATTTGCATCCTGTAGCACAATCTCCAAAAAGTTCTGGGACACTGTAAAGTCCATGGAGAATAAGAACTCCTCCTCCCAGCTTCCCACTGCACTGAGGCTAGGAAACACTGTGACAACCGATAAATCCGCGATAATTGAGAATTTCACTAAGCATTTTTCTACGGCTGGCCATGCTTTCCACCTGGCTACCCCTACCCTGGTCAACAGCCCGGTATCACCCACAGCAACTTGCCCCAGCCTCCCCTTTCTCCTTCACCCATATCCAGAAAGCTGATGTTCTGAAAAAGCTGCAAAATCTGGACCCCTGCAAATCAGCCGGGCTGACCCATAGCTAATTTAAACACATGACCCATACGCCCATCTGCCATCCCTATCCACAACACCCTAGCAAAACTCAAGCCTACTTGATTGTGATTCTGCTGTCGTAGCAGAATCAGAAGTAGTTAGGTAACATTGATAAATAAGATGTTTTATGAACATAATAATGCTTATGTGAGATATTTCTCATTAGAATGTCTTCTTTTGGATAATACTGTTGGCAGTTGCATTTCCTCTCTCTTCTCCAGGGAAAAAGTCACTTGGGGCCCAGAGAGGGGAGAGGTCAGGATTGTCTTCATATGTGAGGGTATCTGTTAAACCATGTGAAGGGATGATTTAGGGAGAACCAATTATCTCTTGGCTCCACAATGTCTGTGTGCTAGTCATTCCCTACTTTTCCCATTTGGGGGAAGAGTATCGCAGTATCTGGAACCATTGTATGTGCCCTCTGATGTTGCCCTTATCTTGACCTAGAGGCTCACTCTCCTCTGTGAGCTTGTCCAGGAGGAGGGGTTGTATTTGAGATGGGAATATCTAGAATTGACAATTGATATATGCCATTGTATGAGGTAATGTTTTGGTACTATGTTGTTCCAAGGACGAGATAGGAACTTTGTTTAGGAGACCAAACTGAACAATAATGTATAGCTAATGCTGTCTGGCTATGGGATACTCCTCTCTCAAGTAAACTTCTTCCTTTTGTCGTGGAAGGATCAGAATTTGTTGGTAACATTTGTAAGATGTTTTCTATTTATCAAATGTGTGTAAGTTACTTCTCATCAGAATGGTATTTTTGTATAATACTGTGGCGGGGTTGCAGTTATCTGTTCTATGTCAAGACTAAGTTGCATGGGCCGCTGAGAGGGGAGAGGTCAAGGTGTCATCATGTGTAAACATATCTTTTACTCCCTACCTTTCCCAGTGGGGAAAGGAGGGTTGCAGTGTCTAGAATCATTCTATGCTCCCTCTAATGTTGCTTTTATCTTAACCTATAGCCTCACTCTCCTCTCTGTGAGCTTGTCCAGGTTTGGTTGTATTTTGAGTTGGTTGTATCTAAATGACAATTTGATATATGCCTGTTGATATGGAGTATTGGTTTATGGTTCTGGGGTTTGGGAAAGTAGACAAAGCTGAACGATGAATTATGTCTATGCTGTCTGACTATGTGTGTCTTTGCTATTAAAGGAACTCAGTTGCATTGTAGGGGGGCTCTCAGAGAATTCACTGAGAGACACTGAATTTATCTGAGAGTCACAGGATTGTGATAGAGCTCATATAATTAAAGATGGACTTTTATAACTAACTCTGACGTGTGTGTGTGGTTTTCTCCCATGATTTGGTAAATAGAGGAAATTTCCACGACACTTTGTACAGTTTTCCTAAGACTTGTGGATCGTCATTGTGAGTTGGGAGGGGTGGATCTTTGCTATTAAAGATCTCAGTTGCCATTTTGTAAGGACTCTCAGAATTAATTTATAGACGTTGAATTGATCTGAGAGTCAAAGGGCTATTGGTGAAGCTCATATTATTAAAAGATGGAGTTTAAAGTATAACTCTGACTTGTGTGTGGTTTGTAAACTCTCCTTTCACTTAGTAATACAGGAAATTACCACGACACTGCTCACTGTTGCCCCTAATGGCCAGTTTTTAAGGCATTTCCAAATGTCCTCAGGACATGGAGAGATGTCCAATTTCGAAGTCAATCCTGAGTGATCTTGATGGTACTGTATGTGTGCATGCATGCGCAGGTGTGTGTGTGTGTGTGTGTGTGTGTGTGTGTGTGTGTGTGTGTGTGTGTGTGTGTGTGTGTGTGTGTGTGTGTGTGTGTGTGTGTGTGTGTGTGTGTGTGTGTGTGTGTGTGTGTGTGTGTGTGTGTGTGTGTGTGTCAGATCTCAAACAATCAACCACTCAAGGGGCCTTGAATGAGCAAACAAGAAGATTGGTGCTGAGGTTGATAGTTTGCTGATCTGTTTGCTTGTATTATTCATCGACCACATGTCCTCCTCTTTATGTCCTAGTCACTTAGCAGATGCTCTTATCCAAAGCGACTTACAGTTAGTGCATTCATCTTAAGATAACTAGGTTGGACAACCACATATCACAGTCATAGTACGTACATTTTTCCTCAATAAAGTCAGAGTAAGTGAGGGGGAAAGTCAAGTGTGTGTGTGTGTGTGTGGGGGGGGGATTAAAATAATCTTTGAATAGGTAAGCTTTCACACACACACATCCAATGTCGTCCTTATCTGGATAGCTATGCCCCATGCCATTTCAACTGAAGGAAGAAGTTATCATAGTACTGAGTCCTCATCCTAACAAATGAACTGCACCTTGTGAAACATTTTATATCCTAAGACAGGGTTTCCCAACCCTCTCCTCGGGGCCACTCGATTATTTGCTGACTAATTTAATCAGGTATGCCAGTTTAAAACAAAAATGTGAAACATCTTGGGAGATCAGAGGAGAGGGTTGGGAAACCTTGTCTTAAGGTCAGATCTGAGGAAAATGGTATGTGTAAATGAAAGCAACACAGTGAATGCAAGCTGGTGATAAGGGCAACCAGGTTGCTCAAGATAAGGGCCTACAATTTTATTTTTGGTCCACTAGCCACTGTTGCAGGTAGATTTAAAAATATACCAGCCAGTCAGATTTTTTACAAGAAAAAAAAAAAAAGACCAACAAAATACAAAAAAACAGATGAGTATGCTTTGTAATGTTTCTAAAACAATACATGTATTACTAATAAGAACTAATGTGGTATATTGTTTCATTTCATTTCATTTTTAGGTGACCATAGTCTATCACAGAGAGAGAAAAATATCACCAGTGACTTTAAGGGCATGAGGTTACCGTGGTGACGTGACTAGAGTGATGCTTGTGACTTTGAGATTGAGAGTCTGACAAGTAGAAGTGTTGTCTGCTTTCCCCTGGCAGTTGAAACTCAAACACAGAACAACAACCTAGCTTGTGAACAAAACAATGTTAACTTTTTTATGGCTGCAGGGGCAGTATTGAGTAGCTTGGATGAAAAGGTGCCCATTGTAAACGACCAGCTCCTGAGTCTCAGTTGCTAATATATGCATATTATTATTAGTATTGGATAGAAAACACTCTGAAGTTTCTAAAACTGTTTGAATTATGTCTAACAGAGCTCATATTGCAGGCAAAAACCTGGTCAATTCCACTTACTGTTTGTATTTTTTCTGGGGGTGGCAGATTTATAACCAAACTCTCTTTGAAATTACAGCAAGATATGGATGAGTTTTCACGGCCTACACCTTCCACTAGATGTCAACAGTCAATAGAACTTTGTCTGATGACTAATGTGAAGGGGGGGAGGGTCAAATGACACAGGAACATCACCACTGCCACGAATTGACCATGCTTTCACCATGCGCGTTCACAGGGGATGGACCTGCGTTCCATCGCTCATTTGAAGTCATTCTAATTCTCCGGTTGGAACGTTATTCAAGATATATGTAAACAACATTTTAAAGATTGATTCAGTACATCGTTTGACATGTTTCTACTGACTGTTAAGGAACTTTTGGACATTTCGTCACGTTACAGTGGACGCGCTTTGTGAATTTGGAATTGTTTACCAAACGCGCTAACCAAAGTAGACACAAATCAAGCACTTATTGTGGACCTGGGATTCCTAGGACTGCATTCTGATGAAGTTCATCAAAGGTAAGGAAACATTTATCATGTGTTTATTGGTTTCAGTTGACTCCAATATGTGCCTAATTTGGCTACTGTTCTGAGCTCCGTCTCAGTTTATTGCATGGGTTGCTTTTTCCGTAATCTTTTTTTTAAATCTGGCACAGCGGTTGCATTAAGGAGAGGTATATCTATAATTCCTTGTGTATAACTTGTATTATCATCTACATTTATGATGAGTATTTCTGTTGAAATGATGTGGCTATGCAATATCACTTGATGTTTTTGGAACTAGTGAATCTAAAATGCCAATATAAACTCAGATTTTTTTATATAAATATGAACTTTATCAAACAAAACATGCATGTATTGTGTAACATGAAGTCCTATGAGTGTCATCTGATGAAGATAATTCAAGGTTAGTGATTCATTTTATCTATATTTCTGCTTTTTGTGAATGCTATATTTAGCTGGAAAATGGCTGTGCTTATTGTGGTTTGGTGGAGACCTAACATAATCGTTTGTATTGCTTTCGCTGAAAAGCCTATTTGAAATCGGACACTTTGGTGAGATTAACAACAAGATTACCTTTAAAATGATATAAAATACATGTTTGTTTTAGGAATTGTAATTATGAGATACTCTGTGGTTTGAATTTGGCGCCCTCTATTTTCAATGGTAGATCCAGGTTAGCGGGATTGCAGCCATAACACGTTTTAATAGCCAAGAAACAGGGACAAAGTCTCACTTCAGTGGATTATAGTTTCAAGTAAATTATCCAACATTTATGCCTGTGTGTAGAGTTCCTAAAATGGATTATTTCACTCAGCTCTTCACGTGCGCTCAGCCCCCAGCAGTGTTGCAGCGCAAGGTGGGATAGGCTATAGGATCTACTGATAGACACTTCAGAATGAATACCTAAACTTAACCATGTAGTTGTTTTTGTTTTAAACCTCTCCCAAACCTTAACCCTTAACTTAACTATTTGGAATGAATGCAGGAGTGGCTGCATAAAGGAAGAGCAGCAGGAACCCAGAGTGTCCAAGACATATAGAAATGTCATGTTTGAATTAACTTCGAAATTTGACGTTTTGAGAAACATGGATACATGTCAGAATCTGAAGTTAAATTGGTCAAACCGTGAGATCTTGTTGGATAAGGGTGCTCAAAAATACGATGCCAATGACTTTCTATTTAAACTTTGAACGGTGAGCCGCTGAAGACAAGCTGAAATAACCTTCTATCTGGCCTGTTCATCCATTCTTATAGCTTCTAAAACGGTTTGTAATGACATCCGGTATCAATGTATCTTGTTAGAGTTTTGCCTACACAAATGCAAACAACTCAAGTCAAGGTCTGTACACTTAAAGAGAAACATTCATATCTCAGTATCCACAAGCATATACACACTCTTAAACACAACACTCACAAACATATATACACAAACATTGTCACACACGTACACACAATTGTGATTGTACTTCTTCACGTTTTACTGGTGAAATGTCCCAACTGCATCTCCATGCCAATCATTTAAATGATATACATGGGAATATGCATTTAGATCTTCTTGACTTACTGTTTTGTGAGTGAATTAGAGCAGGTGATGTTAACAAACTATTAGCCTTGTATTTTGTTTCACTGAAAGAATAGATCCTGACTTGTGGCGCTCTCTGTTTGACAGATTTGATTATTTTGGGGACAATTCAGCTTCAGATAACCATCCTAAAATCTCATTAGGAATGAGGAGTTGTTTTTGGTGGAACAGTAAGGTTATAGGCCTACTATGCTATGGTGTTATATTCTGTTCTGTTACATAAAATTATGTGATCTTGCAAGACATTGATTCAGCTTTGATCTAATTTTACTAGATGAGCACCATTGTGAGAAGTCAAAATCTTATATTTAATAATAACAATATGTTATTTGTATTACAAATAATCCAGAACGTCAACATTGCTTCAGTGGTCAGCTGGAGTCTCTCAGAGTGTTTTGTGCATAAAAGACAAATGCGGCCATTGTTTCTCTCTTTCCTACTAAGAGGCCACCTGTCCCGGTTGATATATTATCGAATAGATATTTGAAAAACACCTTGAGGATTGAATATAAACAACGTTTGCCATGTTTCTGTTGATATTATTGAGCTAATTTGGAATATTTTTCGCCGTTGTCATGACCGCAATTTCCGGTCGAATTCTCAACCAAACGTAAAGAACTAACAGAGTTATTTTGGCTACAAAAATGATATTTTTCGAAAAAAAAATACATTTGCTATCTAATTGGGAGTCTTGTGAGTGAAAACATCCGAAGCTCATCAAAGGGAAACGATTTCATTTGATTGCTTTTCTGATTTTCGTGACCAGGTTACCTTCTACTAGCTAGGCATAATGCTATGCTAGGCTATTGATAAACTTACACAAATGCTTGTCTTGCTTTGGCTGTAAAGCATATTTTCAAAATCTGAGATGACAGGGTGATTAACAAAAGGCTAAGCTGTGTTTCAATATATTTCACTTGTGATTTCATGAATATGAATATTTTCTAGTAATATTTATGTCCGTTGCGTTATGCTAATTAGTGTCAGTTGATGACAATGCTCCCGGATCCGGGATGAGTAGTTCAGAGAGTTAAGGAACGCTGTTTGGTAGGTTCTGTTATGCAGGTGAATAAGGACCCAAAAGCGACTTGGCGAAAACAGAGTCTTTAATCCAGTTAAAGGAAATAGCAATACTCCTAGACAAATCGGAGCGGTAAATAAAGCATAAAAAACAATTCCACTCATAATCACGAGAACTGACTGGAGACTCGATAATAAACTGCAGGTTGCCTCGGGAAGGCACTTGACCGTAGCAGACTCAGACACCTGCTCACCACGCAGCATCTGAGGGAAACACGACACGACAGGGCGATACAAAGACACAGCACGGTGAACAATATACAAGGATCCGACAGGGCAGAAACGGAAAACAAGGGGAGAAATAGGGACTCTAATCAGGGGAAAAGATAGGGAACAGGTGTGGGAAGACTAAATGATTGATTAGGGGAATAGGAACAGCTGGGAGCAGGAACGGAACGATAGAGAGAAGAGAGAGAGGGAGGGAGAGAGAAAAAGGGGAACGAACCTAAAAAGACCAGCAGGGGGAAAACGAACAGAAGGAAAAGCAAAATGACAAGACAATATAAGACAAAACATGACAGTACCCCCCACTCACCGAGCGCCTCCTGGCGCACTCGAGGAGGAATCCTGGCGGCAACGGAGGAAATCATCAATCAGTGAACGGTCCAGCACGTCCCGAGACGGAACCCAACTCCTCTCCTCAGGACCGTAACCCTCCCAATCCACTAAGTATTGGTGACCCCGTCCCGAGAACGCATGTCCATGATCCTACGTACCTTGTAAATAGGTGCGCTCTCGACAAGGACGGGAGGGGGAGGGAAGACGAACGGGGTGCGAAGAAAGGGCTTGACACAGGAGACATGGAAGACAGGATGGACGCGACGAAGATGTCGCGGAAGAAGCAGTCGCACAGCGACAGGATTGACGACCTGGGAGACACGGAACGGACCAATGAACCGCGGAGTCAACTTACGAGAAGCTGTCGTAAGAGGAAGGTTGCGAGTGGAAAGCCACACTCTCTGGCCGCAACAATACCTTGGACTCTTAATCCTACGTTTATTGGCGGCTCTCACAGTCTGTGCCCTGTAACGGCAAAGTGCAGACCTCACCCTCCTCCAGGTGCGCTCACAACGTTGGACAAACGCTTGAGCGGAGGGAACGCTGGACTCGGCAAGCTGGGATGAGAACAGAGGAGGCTGGTAACCCAGACTACTCTGAAACGGAGATAACCCGGTAGCAGACGAAGGAAGCGAGTTGTGAGCGTATTCTGCCCAGGGGAGCTGTTCTGCCCAAGACGCAGGGTTTCTGAAAGAAAGGCTGCGTAGTATGCGACCAATCGTCTGATTGGCCCTCTCTGCTTGACCGTTAGACTGGGGATGAAACCCGGAAGAGAGACTGACGGACGCACCAATCAAACGACAGAACTCCCTCCAAAACTGTGACGTGAATTGCGGACCTCTGTCTGAAACGGCGTCTAACGGGAGGCCATGAATTCTGAACACATTCTCGATGATGATTTGTGCCGTCTCCTTATAGCGGAAGGAAGTTTAGCGAGAGGAATGAAATGTGCCGCCTTAGAGAACCTATCGACAACCGTAAGAATCACAGTCTTCCCCGCAGACAAAGGCAGACCGGTAATGAAGTCTAGGGCGATGTGAGACCATGGTTGAGAAGGAATGGGGAGCGGTCTGAGACGACCGGCAGGAGGAGAGTTACCTGACTTAGTCTGCGCGCAGTCCGAACAAGCAGCCACGAAACGGCGCGTGTCACGCTCCTGAGTCAGCCACCAAAAGCGCTGGCGAATAGAAGCAAGAGTGCCTCGAACACCGGGATGACCAGCTAACTTGGCAGAGTGAGCCCACTGAAGAACAGCCAGACGAGTGGAAACAGGAACGAAAAGAAGGTTACTAGGACAAGCGCGCGGCGACGCAGTGTGCGTGAGTGCTTGCTTAACCTGTCTTTCAATTCCCCAGACTGTCAACCCGACAACACGCCCATAAGGAAGAATCCCCTCGGGATCAGTAGAAGCCACAGAAGAACTAAAAAGACGGGATAAGGCATCAGGCTTGGTGTTCTTGCTACCCGGACGGTAAGAAATCACAAACTCGAAACGAGCGAAAAATAACGCCCAACGAGCTTGACGAGCATTAAGTCGTTTGGCAGAACGGATGTACTCAAGGTTCTTATGGTCTGTCCAAACGACAAAAGGAACGGTCGCCCCCTCCAACCACTGTCGCCATTCGCCTAGGGCTAAGCGGATGGCGAGCAGTTCGCGGTTACCCACATCATAGTTGCGTTCAGATGGCGACAGGCGATGAGAAAAATAAGCGCAAGGATGAACCTTATCGTCAGACTGGAAGCGCTGGGATAGAATGGCTCCCACGCCTACCTCTGAAGCGTCAACCTCGACAATGAATTGTCTAGTGACGTCAGGAGTAACGAGGATAGGAGCGGACGTAAAACGTTCTTTTAGAAGATCAAAAGCTCCCTGGGCGGAACCGGACCACTTAAAACACGTCTTGACAGAAGTAAGAGCTGTGAGAGGGGCAGCAACTTGACCGAAATTACGAATGAAACGCCGATAGAAATTAGCGAAACCTAGAAAGCGCTGCAACTCGACACGTGACCTTGGAACGGGCCACTCACTGACAGCTTGGACCTTAGCGGAATCCATCTGAATGCCTTCAGCGGAAATAACGGAACCGAGAAAAGTAACGGAGGAGACATGAAAAGAGCACTTCTCAGCCTTCACGTAGAGACAATTCTCTAAAAGGCGCTGGAGAACACGTCGAACGTGCTGAACATGAATCTCGAGTGACGGTGAAAAAATCAGGATATCGTCAAGGTAGACAAAAACAAAGATGTTCAGCATGTCTCTCAGAACATCATTAACTAATGCCTGAAAAACAGCTGGCGCATTGGCGAGACCAAACGGCAGAACCCGGTACTCAAAATGCCCTAACGGAGTGTTAAACGCCGTTTTCCACTCGTCCCCCTCTCTGATGCGCACGAGATGGTAAGCATTACGAAGGTCCAACTTAGTAAAGCACCTGGCTCCCTGCAGAATCTCGAAGGCTGATGACATAAGGGAAGCGGATAACGATTCTTAACCGTTATGTCATTCAGCCCTCGATAATCCACGCAGGGGCGCAGAGTACCGTCCTTTTTCTTAACAAAAAAACCCCGCCCCGGCCGGAGAGGAAGAAGGCACTATGGTACCGGCGTCAAGAGACACAGACAAATAATCCTCGAGAGCCTTACGTTCGGGAGCCGACAGAGAGTATAGTCTACCCCGAGGAGGAGTGGTCCCCGGAAGGAGATCAATACTACAATCATACGACCGGTGAGGAGGAAGGGAGTTGGCTCGGGACCGACTGAAGACCGTGCGCAGATCATGATATTCCTCCGGCACTCCTGTCAAATCGCCAGGTTCCTCCTGAGAAGTGGGGACAGAAGAAATGGGAGGGATGGCAGACATTAAACACTTCACATGACAAGAAACGTTCCAGGATAGGATAGAATTACTAGACCAATTAATAGAAGGATTATGACATACTAGCCAGGGATGACCCAAAACAACAGGTGTAAAAGGTGAACGAAAAATCAAAAAAGAAATAGTCTCACTGTGGTTACCAGATACTGTGAGGGTTAAAGGTAGTGTCTCAAATCTGATACAGGGAAGATGACTACCATCTAAGGCGAACATGGGCGTAGGCTTGTCTAACTGTCTGAAAGGAATGTCATGTTTCCGAGCCCATGCTTCGTCCATGAAACAACCCTCAGCCCCAGAGTCTATCAAGGCACTGCATGTAGCACCCGAACCGGTCCAGCGTAGATGGACCGACATAGTAGTACAGGATCTAGATGGAGAGACCTGAGTAGTAGCGCTCACCAGTAGCCCTCCGCTTACTGATGAGCTCTGGCTTTTACTGGACATGAATTGACAAAATGTCCATCAAATCCGCAATAGAGGCACAGGCGGTTGGTGATCCTCCGTTCCCTCTCCTTAGTCGAGATGCGAATACCTCCCAGCTGCATGGGCTCAGTCTCTGAGCCAGAGGAGGGAGATGGTTGCGATGCGGAGCAGGGAAACACCGTTGACGCGAGCTCTCTTCCACGAGCTTGGTGACGAAGATCTACCCGTCGTTCTATGCGGATGGCGAGAGCAATCAAAGAGTCCACACTGGAAGGAACCTCCCGGGAGAGAATCTCATCTTTAACCACTGCGTGGAGTCCCTCCAGAAAACGAGCGAGCAGCGCCGGCTCGTTCCAGTCACTAGAGGCAGCAAGAGTGCGAAACTCTATAGAGTAATCCGTTATGGATCGATCACCTTGGCATAGGGAAGCCAGGGCCCTAGAAGCCTCCCTACCAAAAACTGAACGGTCAAAAACCCGAATCATCTCCTCTTTAAAGTTCTGGTAATTGTTTGAACAATCAGCCCTTGCCTCCCAGATAGCTGTGCCCCACTCTCGAGCCCGGCCAGTAAGGAGTGAAATGATGTAAGCAACCCGAGCTCTCTCTCTAGAGTATGTGTTGGGTTGGAGAGAGAACACAATATCACACTGGGTGAGAAAGGAGCGGCACTCCTTGGGCTGCCCGGAGTAGCAAGGTGGGTTATTAACCCTAGGTTCCGGAGGCTCGGCAGACCAGGAAGTAACAGGTGGCACGAGACGAAGACTCTGGAACTGTCCAGAGAGGTCGGAAACCTGAGCGGCCAGGTTCTCCATGGCATGACGAGCAGCAGACAATTCCTGCTCGTGTCTGCCGAGCATGGCTCCTTGGATCTCGACGGCAGTGTTACGAGCGTCTGTAGTCGCTGGGTCCATTCTTTGGTCGGATCCTTCTGTTATGCAGGTGAATGAGGACCCAAAAGCGACTTGGCGAAAACAGAGTCTTTAATCCAGTTAAAGGAAATAGCAATACTCCTAGACAAATCGGAGCGGTAAATAAAGCATAAAAAACAATTCCACTCGTAATCACGAGAACTGACTGGAGACTCGATAATAAACTGCAGGTTGCCTCGGGAAGGCACTTGACCGTAGCAGACTCAGACACCTGCTCACCACGCAGCATCTGAGGGAAACACGACACGACAGGGCGATACAAAGACACAGCACGGTGAACAATATACAAGGATCCGACAGGGCAGAAATGGAAAACAAGGGGAGAAATAGGGACTCTAATCAGGGGAAAAGATAGGGAACAGGTGTGGGAAGACTAAATGATTGATTAGGGGAATAGGAACAGCTGGGAGCAGGAACGGAACGATAGAGAGAAGAGAGAGAGGGAGGGAGAGAGAAAAAGGGGAACGAACCTAAAAAGACCAGCAGGGGGAAAACGAACAGAAGGAAAAGCAAAATGACAAGACAATATAAGACAAAACATGACAGGTTCTGTTTCGGAGGACGCATGACTCAACCTTTGCCTCTCCTGAGCCCATTGGGCAGTTGCAGCGATGAGACAAAATTTGAATTGGGAGAATTTTAAAAAATGTCCAATTCAAATAAATAAAAATATCCCAAGCAGGGCTACAGCAACGTAGAGAAAGGGTCAGGCTCATTAGGCTTTATGGTTGCCAACCTGGTTTGGGTGTCCTTGGCAGAAGGGTGTCGCTGTAACCAATTGATCACGTCAGTCTGGGTTCCACTGCACAAGAGGGGTTCCGTGGAGTATTATGAACATCAATGCAGACACACAGTGAATTTGGATGATTTTGGCCAAAGTGGTCATGCCCCCAACGGGCCTCCGCAATGCACACACGTAGTGTTCTTCATCATTCTCGCCACTGCCAGAGAGAAGAATGAGAAGAAACCCCCATTTTTCTCTCATATCGTTTGACATGACACTTTTGTGGTAATGAAATATACAGTACCAATCAAACATTTGTGGTAATGAAATATACAGTACCAATCAAACATTTGGACACACATACTCATTCAAGGGTTTTTCATATTTTTTACTATTTTCTACATTGTAGAATAGTAGTGAAGGCATCAAATCTATGAAATAACACATATGGAACCAGAAAAGGGTTTCTTCAAAGTAGCCACCCTTTGCCTTGATGACAGCTTTGCACACTCTTGGTTTTCTCAACCATCTTCATGGGGTAGTCACCTGGAATGCATTTAAATTAGCAGGTGTGCCTTGTTAAAAGTTAATTTGTGGAATTTCTGTCCTTCTTAATGCGTTTGAGACAGTTGTGTTGTGACAAGGTAGAGGTGGTATACAGAAGACAGACCTATTTGTAAAAGACCAAGTCCATATTATGGCAAGAACACCTCAAATAAGCAAAGATGAACTAAAGTCCATCATTCATTTTAGACATTTCAAGAAGTTTTAAGGTTTCTTCATCAAGTGATGAAACTGGCTCTCATGAGGACCGCCACAGGAAAGGAAGAGCCAGTGTTTACAACCCCTGCAGAGGATACGTAGAATGTATGCACACATGACTGTAAGTCGGTTTGGATAAAAGCGTCTGCTAAATGGCATATATTATTATTATTATTATATATTAGGATAAGTTCCTTAGAGTTACCGGCCTCAGAAATTGAAGCACAAATAAATGATTCACAGGGTTCAATCAACAGACACATCTCAACATCAACTGTTCAGAGGAGACTGTGTGAATCAGGCCTTCATGGTTGATTTGCTGCAAAGAAACCACTACTAAAGGATAATAATAAGAAGAGACTTGGTTGGGCCAAGAAACATGAGCAATGGACATCAGACCGGTGGCGTGATGAGTCCAGATTTGAGATTTTTGGTTCCAACCACCATGTCTTTGTGAGACGCAGAGTAGATGAACGGATGATCTCCACATGTGTGGTTCCCACCGTGAAGCATGGAGGAGGAGGCTGGATGGTGTGGGGGTGCTTTGCTGGTGACACTGTCTATTATTTACTTAGAATTCAAGGTACACTTAACCAGCATGGCTATCACATCATTCAGCAGTGATACACCATTCCATCTGGTTTGTGCTTATTGGGACTATCATTTGTTTTTCAACAGGACAATGACCCAACACATCTCCAGGCTGTGTAAGGGCTACTTGACCAAGAAGGAGAGTACTGCATCAGACCTTGCCTCCACAATCACCTGACAAGTTGGACCGCAGAGTGAAGGAAAAGCAGCCAACAAGTGCTCAGCAAATGTGTGAACTTCCAGAGTGCAAAGCTGTCATCAAGGCAAAGGCTGGCTACTTTGAAGAATCTCAAATATAAAATATTTTTTGATTTGTTTAATACTCTTTTGGTTACTACATGATTCAACGTGTTATTTCATAGTTTTGATGTCATCACTATTATTCTACAATGTAGAAAATAGTAAAAATAAAGAAAAACCTTTGAATGAGTATGTGCGTTCAAACTTTTTACTGGTACTGTATATATTTTTGGAATATATCAGAATACATTTTCAAGAATTAGTTTTATCAACTTTGTGTATTCTCAAATTGAAAAAAGTGAGGGAGCACCGCTCCTCTGCAGTCTGGTGTAACTACACCCTGAGAGAGACAGAGAGAGTTAAACTTAGAGAGAGAGTTAGAGAGAGAGATTTAGAGCTAGAGAGAGAGTTAGAGAGGGAGTGTGAAGGAGAGAGAGAGTTTGACTTAGAGAGAGATAGAGAGGGAGTGACGCATATAAAGCCCTTCTCCGCCCTCCTTTCGGAAAAGCTGACCACGACTCCATTTTGTTGCTCCCAGCCTATAGACAGGAACTAAAACAGGAAGCACCCGTGCTCAAGTCAGTTCAACGCTGGTTCGACCAATCGGATTCCATGCTTCAAGATTGTTTCGATCACTGGGATATGTTCCGCATAGCGTCGAACAACAACATTGATGAATACGCTGATTCAGTGAGCGAGTTTATGAGCAAGTGCATAGGTGATGTTGTACCCACAGCTTCTATTAAAACATTCCCCAACCAGAAACCGTGGATTGATGGCAGCATTCGCACAAAACTGAAAGCACGAGCCACTGCTTTTAACCAGGGCAAGGTGACCGGAAACATAACCGAATACAAACAGTGCAGCTATTCCCTTCGCAAGGCAAAGCGTCAGTATAGAGACAAAGTAGAGTTGCAATTCAACGTCTCCAACACAAGTAATTTGATATATAGCAGACCTAACTCACTCCATTAAATTAATCAAAACAGGAACATTTTACATTTGGCTAGAAATTCAAATGGAAATGATCTTAACAGAGAAAAATGTCCTCCTGTGTGCTACCTATATCCCCCCACTAGAATCCCCATACTTTAATGAAGACAGCTTCTCCATCCTGGAGAGGGGAAATCATTTCCAGGCCCCGGGAAGTGTACTAGTCTGTGGCAACCCAAATGCCAGAACCGGACAAGAACCTGACACCCTCAGCACACAGGCGGACAAACAGGGCACAGCACCCCCCCCCCTAGTGTTGTGGAATTATCAGAATTAGTTGAGCTCGATGTAATTTATAATGTCGTACAAAGGTTTTCCATCAAACTAATTATCCTTGCGTGATTAATGTGATGTAGTAAAGTAATGGAAATACGTTGCATAAGTAAACATAATCTACTTTTAATTAAAAGGCGCAATATCTGTTTCCTAGTCATTAACTGTCGATTTTATTCTTTGATTGCTAATATGTGTAATTTGGAATTTGAGAATCATGGCTGGAATTTGAGAATCATAGCTGGAGTAACGTTTGTACTATTAAAATTGGGCTATTATTCTTCTGGGAATTACCGATAGTGACGTGTTTTGATTTTACTTTGTAAATGGGGTTCATATGCGGAGAATTGTAGTTTTTCACAATAGCATTAGAATTGCGAGAATTGGTAGAGAATTGGTAGAATTCTCGCCTTCCACGCGGGAGGCCCGAGTTCCATTCCCAGTCATGGCACTGGCTGAATTCAAAGTTTTTGATTGGAGATAATCTATTTGAATGTTTTGCCTGAAAAGTTATGGTCGCTAGTGTTTGTGTAAGAGATAAATTGAACGTTTTCAATAGATTGTTTAGGTTAAATTTATAGGCTAATTCAATTTAAAATAATAACGAGTGGAATCCTGATGCAAGACGATGTCTGTTCACTAAATGATCTGCTGGAATAATGTATTGAGAATTGGGTCGTATTTAAATTACTGTATCAATAGAGAAGACAGTTACCTAAGTTAAAGAAATTCTGAATGATAGCCAGGAGAGAATGGCGATAGGAAAGTGGTTACCGAAATGTTTTTCATTCTTATAGATTGACTGACGCATGTTATAATTTTAGCGCTGCGTGTGTTATTTTTAAAGAAATAGGATACATTTCGTAAGTGTGGAGAGCAAAGAGAAGAGGAAGTTCTAAAGTTGGGTTTTAATCTTACGATAGAGGTAAGGAAAAAACGTTGAAATGAGAGGGGTTATATTTTTGCCCAACTGGGGGAAAAAGAAAGTATGGAAGAGAGTTAGTTGGCTACTAATTGTCAGGGAAAGTTGCTGGAGGCAGGTAGATTGTTGCAGAATAACGTAAATTTGCGTTATTAGTTTGAATATACAATAACCTTACTCTAATTGTTTTGACCATTGTTCAGGTACATTTTTTTCTGTATTTCTAGCAGCTGATTCGCTAGGTGGGCATCATAGATTTGTGGCGTTAATATTTACTGTATTAGGCTATGAGAATTGGGAGACTGGATGTCTGAATCATAAAACATTGTAAGGATAGCTTCTGATGGTTATTGATTCTTGGTTTGATTGTTTAAGTAACACCAATTAATTTGAGCAGGAAAGTCTAACGTTATGGTATGTTTCCATTATATGGAACAATGTCAGGTCATTAAAGAGGGTTGCTGGATTGAATAGTACGCCAACCTGTTGACAGAAGACTGAATGGGTATGAATGCTGAAAAGCAAGCTTGGGCCAAACTAGTAAACTAGTATGTTAAGTGGGGGAGTATCATAGATTTGAATTATAGTGTTGTTACCGCAATAGTCAAAACAATTGCATATGAGTTGATTTAACTTAATGAAACATTGTATCATACATATACATTGATTTGATTAAAATGTATGATTAATGATTTGAGGTACAGTGGAATTATCATTAGCTTTGGTTTATAGTTTCACGTTTGAGTTTGATTTTCTGAGTCATGTAGTGTAATGAATACTAAGTGTTATTGTGTTTTCTCTGGGAAAATGGATATTTCTCTCTCTGGAATGTTTCCAGGGAATATACTCTTGGGGAGAGTGAGTGAAGGGAGGCCATAAACTATCACATTGGAGGGGGCTGGGAAGTTTTTTGTTGTAGTGCAAAGATATTATAGGGGCACTTTTATTTTATTTTTTGACTTTTCATTACACACGCAAATTCTTTTGATAAAGGAATGTTCTGGGAACATGGAAATATGAAAATGTTTGGAACTAGTTGATTATTGTTTGCAAATTGTTTCATATAGTGCAAAACACTGCTTTGGAGGGTTTCGTATAACCTATGACCTTCTGATGACTTTCCGTTGTGGCTTGATCACCCGCATTGGAAAGCCATTTGGATAATGAAATTATGGTCATTTGTAATACTGCTTTCAACATAATTTGTGTAATTGGTAAATATGTTTCTTATCCATATGTGTAATTTGGACCAGTGTGAAGAGGGAGTAGGGCATTGCATTTAACTAAGGGTATGCTGCTTTAAGTCTATTTTCCTATGACCATAGCGGTTAAATAATTTTTCTTTGTGGAGTTTTTTTTTCAGTTTAGTGATTTTAATCTGATTAGGATTAGCTGAAATGTTGTTTTATATTTGTTTTCAGTTTTGTTTTACATTACTCTCATACAGTTTTTTGAGGGTTTGAATTAAAGTTATACAATTTAAGTGATATGTGAAGGAGTGTATTGTATTGTTGAGTGTATCGTATTGTATTCTATTGTTGTGTTTGTTTTGTTCTATTCCCGAGAGATATAGGTCTAATTTATTGATCCTTGGCTCTACGATGGAGTTGACAGTGAGATGGGGAGTATAAACCAATTTGAAAGAAAAGTTTCAATAGAATGTTTTGATATTCTCGGTGAAATATGTTTCCATATGTGTGTTAAGAATAATTGGTAAAAGTAATCATTTATCATGTAGTTAATGAACTGAACTAAACTGTTGTTCTGATCTGTTCTTTCGAGGTGATCATGAAAAGTGACATCAGACGGTATCTTAATGCATGGAAAGATAATTTGGACCGAATGGTGTGTGTACCTCAAAACCCCCTCTACCTGGCTGAAGAAGAGAGACAAAGGCATTGAAGGAGGCTTTCCTAACCACTTCTACCGAGAGAAAAGAACCAAGCCAGAAATTGGTGTACAGTATCAGATCTAAGATATCAACTGCTTTTCTTTCATGGTTCTGTCATACTGTGATGAGTCCACTTGGAGTGATCATGGAGAAAGATCTGTTCTAACATTTTCTTGTGATGCTGGTATATTGGTTGACGAATGGACAAGACATGAGTGGTAAAGATGAGACATTGAAATTGGGACATTATCATGGGCCGTCCAGTTTGAACTGTAAAGCTATCTGAAGAAAAACAAAGATGCCAGTGTAAGGGGGGTTTAATAAACTGTGCCATTAAAATGGTTTATACTTTTGTGGTATCAGATTTATTGAAGAGGTCTACACCATGTAAATTGTAGTAATTTAGATTAAGAATGCATTGAGATACTGATCTGTATTAAAATCATGATTAAAAAAGTTAATAGTAGAATTATGGGATAATTATACTGTATGTAAATCTGCTAATATTGATGTGTGTTAAATTGAGGTTTTTACTTTAAGTGATAATGACCCATTTGAATCACTGAGGAATGTTGGATAAATAGTTGGGTTGTTACTTATGATTTGGAATATGAATGATTTCACTGCCCTATTCTCTATTCCTGAGTATATTTCTGAGCATGAGGACTTAGAGGGATGTCTGTCCTATATGTTGTGAGGAGGCCTGTGTTTAGACACTGTTTCTCATGTAACTGAAAGAGCATAAATATGTTATGTTTTTATTTTCCTCAAATGGATTATTCTGTGTTATTAAACATGTGCAAGGTTGTCTTGTAGAATAAAGGTCTCCGTTTCAGAAGGGAGAAAGCTTACATATAAGCTAAGGTATTTGACATTAATTAAGGGGATTTTAATTTTTAAATATTGAGTATGTAATTAATATTCTGATTCTTCAAAAGGGACTTAGTCCCTTGAGAGGGGAATGTTGTGGAATTATCAGAATTAGTTGAGTAACATAGATAAGATGTGTTATTTTCATGATATGCTTATGAGTTATTTCTCATAAGAATGTATTTTGTTGTACTATAATGGTGGCCATTTGCAGTTATCTGTTCTATGTCAGGACTAAGTTGCATGGGCCACAGAGAGGGGAGAGGTCAATGTGTCATCATGTGTAAACATATCTTTTACTCCCTACCTTTCCCATTTTGGGAAAAGGAGGGTTGGAGTGTCTGGAATCATTCTATGCTCTAATGCTCTAATGTTGTTTCTATCTTAACCTATAGCCTCATCCTCCTCTCCGTGAGTTTGTCCAGGAGTTTGTATTTAGAGTGGGTTGTATCTAAATGACAATTTGATATATGCCTGTTGATATGGAGGATTTGATTTATGGTTCTGGGGTTTGGGAAAGGAGACAAAGCTGAACGATGAATTATGTCTATGCTGTCTGACTATGTGTGTCTTTGCTATTAAAAGGAACTCAGTTGCATTGTAAGGGGGCTCTCAGAGAATTCACTGAGAGACACTGAATTTATCTGAGAGTCACGGGTTGATAGAGCTCATATAATTAAAGATGGACTTTTATAACTAACTCTGACGTGTGTGTGTGGTTTGCTCCCATGATTTGGTAGATAGAGGAAATTTCCACGACACTAGTCAATGGTAGGCTTCGAGGGGACTCCTATGGTAGGTACACCAATAGCTCATCTCTTGGCAGTAGTACTGTAGACTACTTTATCACTGACCTCAACCCAGAGTCTCTCAGAGCGTTCACAGTCAGCCCACTGACACATCAGACATCAGAAAAATCACAGTCTACTTGAACAGAGCAATTTTCAATCATGAGGCATCAAAGCCAAAGAACTGAGTAACATTAAGACATGGAATAGATGGAAGGAATGCAATTTGGAAACCTACCAAAAACAATTAGTCAACAACAAATTCAATCCCTTTTAGACAATTTCCTGGGTAAAACGTTACACTGTAATAGTGAAGGTGTGAACGAAGAAAATGAACAACAATGACAAATGGTTTGATGAAGAATGCAAAAATCTATGGTGAATCACTAAAATAAAATAGAAATACACTACAAAAAAAGAGGGAACAGCACGTCTTCCCCAATATTTGGAAACAAGGACTGATCACTCCAATCCACAAAAGTGGAGACAAATTTTACCCCATTACCTACAGTGGGATATCCGTCAACAGCAACCTTGGGAAAATCCGCTGCATTATCATTAACAGCAGATTCATACATTTTCTCAGTGAAAACTATGCACTGAGCAAATGTAAGATAGGCAAAGTCTTCTCATGCTTTGTTGATTTCAAAAAAGCCTTCGACTCAATTTGGCATGAGGGTCTGCTATACAAATTGATGGAAAGTGGTGTTGGTGGTAAAACATACGACATTATAAAATCCATGTACACAAACAACAAGTATGCAGTTAAAATAGGCAAAAAACACACACATTTCTTCCCACAGGGCCGTGGGTTGAGACAGGGATGCAGCATAAGCCCCACCCTCTTCAACATACAGTATGTATCAACGAATTGGCGCGGGCACTAGAAAAGTCTGCAGCACCTGGCCTCACCCTACTATAATCTGAATTCAAATGTCTACTGTTTGCTGATGATCTGGTGCTTCTGTCACCAACCAAGGAGGGCCTACAGTAGCACCTATATATTCTGCACAAATTCTGCCAGACCTGGGCCCTGACCGTAAATCTCAGTAAGACCAAAATAATGGTGTTCCAAAAAAGATACAGTCAGTGGTTGCTGATGACAATTATCCCGGTACCAGGATGGGTAGCGTCAAGAAGTTAAGAAAATTAGGTAGTGGGGATGGAAAGAGACTAAACATCAGTATATCTAGCAGCCAGGTCGTTCAAGATTGAACTGGAAATTCGTGAAATGCCTTCAAAACCGGCCACCGGATAG
>NC_060181.1:15466600-15481600 GCF_021184085.1 Oncorhynchus gorbuscha | reverse complement strand
TGGAAACCCCACTCGCTTTAGTTGTTTGTTTCAGAGAAAACATTCTAATACTGCATGAGCAGATGCACAGCTCTCACTCTCTAAGAGGCTGTTCCATAGATATACAGTAACAACTGAGAAGCTACTCCACAAATCGACATATGGATGAATAAGTAAAGAAACACACAGGCAGGCAGGCACATACCAAACAGCGATTGATCAGTGAGTCCACGTACACAGCCTCACCAGCAGCCCTGCCCCTCTAATAAAATATACATCAAAAAGAATTAACTTCTGATACATATTTACACAAGTCTTTTGATAAGTCATGTTAGGGCCCCTTTTAAAGCCAATAAGAGAAATACAAGCTTGATCAAGCAGTAATACAAGTCCATGACCCTTTGGAGTGGAATCAAAGGACACTCCGGCCAAACAAAATTCAACCCTCAGAATATATCCTATTAAGTTATTAAATAATTCCTTTGGAAGAAAATTATAATTTGCTGATGAAGATGCATAGCAGACAACAACAACTCAACATTAGAAAACCAATATCAGCATCCTTTCAAATAAAACACACTTTAACAGTTTTCACAACTTTTAACTAGACCAGACAACCAATGAGAGCAATCTGCTTGACTGACAGATTGTAAACAGAACCAAAGTGAATGAAGCCTCACCGTGTCTGACGTCCCTGGGCGCTATAGCGATGGCGTTGTTATGGTGCAGCTCTGTGACGCAGCAATTCTCAGGTAACAACGATCCATTGCTATGGGGCGTTGCTGGGAGAAGGGGTACAGGCTGAGCCATGACCACATTGTTGTTAGGACACACACAACCAGTCTGCGTAACTCTGCAACCGTCGCCGTCAGCAACATCAGCTTCTCCATGACGACCATTGCGTAGGCACTCCTCGAACCATCGGCAGAGTACTCCACAGGTGAACTGACTGGAGTTCTCGTTGTTGATTAGCAAAACCTCGACAAGCCGGAGTTCTAGTGTTTCCTTGGTTACCGGCGGTTCATCGGTTGTCGGTAGTCTCGATAGGCACAGCTGCACAAAGTTCTTGTCGAACTGCAAAAATGAATAAGGTCCCTCTGATTCTAATTGCCTGCCGCAAAGGTCTATCACTTCCTGGTCTTGAGGTGGCGTCTCTAGATCCAGCGGACAGCTCTGATTGGCTAGATGATGGTCGAGGGGGAGGAGCATGGGGTAGTGTGATTGACAGATAGAGGGATGGCGGGTGAATCGGAGATAGAGGGAGTACTTGGTGGGATCTGGGTTTTCCAATGACCAGGAACAGCCCAGCACCTGCGACGGGAACAGCTCTCTCAGAGAGAAAGAGCCATACAGTACCCCGGCTACCAGGCTGGAGCAGGGGGAGGGGAGGCTGTCCCCATCTACCTCCCCGGGAGAGACGCCACTGGCAGACCCATAGGCAGCGGCCAGGGCAGAGAGAGGAGCTGGAGGAACTAAGGCAGCTACGGCCCAGGCCACAGCAAAGAGGGACGACAGCACACACAGACACACCCCTCCAGCAGTGTTCATCCTATGTCATTGGTCCTGCAGAGAGAGAGATAGAGGGGGGAGAGGGGGCAGAGGGGGAAGAGAGATAGAGGGGGCAGAGGGGTGAGAGAGATAGGGGAGAGAGCGGGGAGAGAGATAGAGGGGAGAGATAGGGGGAGAGGGGGGAGAGAGATAGAGGGGGGGAGAGAAAGAGAGAGAGAGGGAGAGAGGGAGAGAGAGGGAGAGAGGGAGAGAGAGATAGAGGTGGGAGGGGTGGGGGGTGAGAGAGAGAAGGAGTGAGGGAGAGAGGGAGAGAGGGAGAGAGAGGGAACAGAGACTCAGTACAAAGCAGACATCAATTCCAAAATGATATGTCGGGCAGAATGAGAGTGAAATATTTCAAAAACACTTTATTGACTGGAAAATAGATTATAAATACATGCTGCAACGCTGGACAAAACATCGCTATCTCTCCTTCCTCTCCCTCACAGTCTCTCTCCCTCTCAGTCTCTATCCCTCACAGTCTCTCTCCCTCACAGTCTCTATCCCTCACAGTCTCTCTCCCTCACAGTCTCTATCCCTCACAGTCTCTCTCCCTCTCAGTCTCTATCCCTCACAGTCTCTCTCCCTCACAGTCTCTATCCCTCACAGTCTCTCTCCCTCACAGTCTCTCTCCCTCTCAGTCTCTCGCTCCCCTCACATTCTCTCTTCCTCTCAGTCTCTCTCCCTCACAGTCTCTCTCTCCCTCACAGTCTGTCTTCCCTACAGTCTCTTCCCCATCACAGTCTCTCTCTCTCACAGTCTCTCTCTCTCACATTCTCTCTCGTCTCTCTCCCTTACAGTCTCTTCCCCATCACAGTCTCTCTCCTTACAGTTTATGGGCATGGTACCCCTGTGAAGGACACTCTTCGGCTAACACACACACACACACACACACACACACACACACACACACACACACACACACACACACACACACACACACACACACACACACACACACACACACACACCCCGACGGGCTGGATTAAAGGGGCTGATGACTTTGCTGTTGAGATGTGAACTATGTACCACACACACACACACACACACACACACACACACACACACACACACACACACACACACACACACACACACACACACACACACACACACACACACACACACACACACACACACACACACACACACCTGGCGGGCTGGATTAGAGGGGCTGATGACTTTGCTGTTGAGATGTGAACTGTGTACAACCCTCTACACCCGCCCCCACACACACAAACACACACACACACTCTGCTGACTATCTTACCCAAAGTGATGGGAAAAACCATTACCCCTGCCTTCACAGTGAGGGTCTGGCACCAGCGAGATATTTACACTCTCAGACTCACACACACACACACACACACACACACACACACACACACACACACACACACACACACACACACACACACACACACACACACACACACACACACACACACACACACACACACACACACACACACACACACACACACACACACACACACACACACACACACACACCTGGCGGGCTGGATTAGAGGGGCTGATGACTTTGCTGTTGAGATGTGAACTGTGTACAACCCTCTACACCCCCCCCCACACACACAAACACACACACACACACACTCTGCTGACTATCTTACCCAAAGTGATGGGAAAAACCATTACCCCTGCCTTCACAGTGAGGGTCTGGCACCAGCGAGATATTTACACTCTCAGACTCACATAAACACACACACACACACTCATGCCTACTCGTACTCGCAAACGCTAACACACACAGACACGTACACGCACATGCAAACAAACACACAGACACACACACACACACACACACACACACACACACACACACACACACACACACACACACACACACACACACACACACACACACACACACACACACACACACACACACACACACACACACACACACACACACACACACACACATACAGACTGATCCAATAAGTGCCAGAAAAGGATAGAAAATATCGATAACTTATTCATATTTTATTCAGTTTTAACTCATGTTCAATTGAAAGAGGGAGAGGGATAGAGGGAGGGATAGGGAGAGGGATAGAGGGAGGGAGGGAGGGAGGGATAGAGCGAGGGAGGGAGGGAGGGATAGAGGGAGGGAGGGAGGGAGGGAGAGGGAGGGAGGGAGGGATAGAGGGAGGGAGGGAGGGAGAGGGAGGGAGGGAGGGAGGGATAGTGGGAGGGAGGGAGGGATAGAGATAGAGGGGGAGGGGAGGGAGGGAGGGATAGGGAGGGAGGGAGGGATAGTGGGAGGGAGGGAGGGAGGGAGGGAGGGGAGAGGGAGGGAGGGAGGGAGGGAGGGAGGGAGGGAGGGAGGGGGAGGGAGGGAGGGAGGGAGGGGGAGGGAGGGAGGGAGGGAGAGGGATAGAGGGAGGGATAGAGGGAGGGATAGAGGGAGGGATAGAGGGAGGGTGTACACAGCACACACACACACACACACACACACACACACACACACACACACCACACACCACACACACAACACAACACAAATACACCGCACACAACACACACACACCACACAACACACTCACACAAACACAAATACACCGCACACATCCGCACACACACACATCACACATCAAACACACACCACATACACCATACACCACACACACCACGTACCACACACACCGCAAACCACACACACTGCATACCATATACACACCACACACTACACACAACACGCCACTCACACCATCCACGGCTGAACGATTTCAGGGCGTAGGACAGTTATAGAAGACTGTCCCATACAAATACTCGAGAGATTACACAAAGCCCAGAGAAACTTTAACAAGACAGCTAGAAGAAGGACAACTCTCATGTTTCCCCTTTTGTGGAACGTCGTGTGTGTGTGTGTGTGTGTGGTGTGTGTGTGTGCGTGTGTGTGTGTGTGTGTGTGTGTGTGTGTGTGTGTGTGTGTGTGTGTGTGTGTGTGTGTGTGTGTGTGTGTGTGTGTGTGCGTGCGTGCGTGTGTGCGTGCGTGCGTGCGTGCGTGCGTGCGTGTGTGTGTGTGTGTGTGTGTGTGTGTGTGTGTGTGTGTGTGTGTGTGTGTGTGTGTGTGTGTGTGTGTGTGTGTGAGAGAGAGAGAGAGAGAGACTGAAGGGGTCATGGTAGTCAGAAGCTAGGGGCCACAGTAAGAGGCTAGGGGCCAGGGTAAGAAGTAGGGGCCATGATAAGAGAATAGAGGCCAGGGAAAGGGCCTAGGGTTCAGAGTAAGAGTCTAGGGGCCAGGGTAAGAGGTTAGTGGCCATGGTAACAGGCTTGGGGCCATGGTTACAACATCACGTAAAGAGTGTTTCCAGAAAGGAGTGTGACAAAGAGAGGCTGTGGAGAGGGTACAGCTCGTCTCCACTAATGAGTCTTTTCACAGACATGAAAGGAATAAAGGGAGGGAGGGAGAGAGACACACACACATGGACAGACAGACAGACAGACAGACAGACAGACAGACAGACAGACAGACAGACAGACAGACAGACAGACAGACAGACAGACAGACAGACAGACAGACAGACAGACAGACAGACAGACAGACAGACAGACAGACAGACAGACAGACAGACAGACAGAAGGTGGCTTGGGAGAGGGTTAGGGGTGGGAGAGCGAGAGAGAGAGAGAGAGAAAGAGAGAGAGAGAGAGGGAGGGTAAGGGGTAGAGAGAGGAAGAGAGAAGAGAGGTTAGGGTTGTGTGAGGGGTGGGGGGGGGGGGGTAGAGCAGATATATATATATATATAGCCATGTTGAGATTAGAGGTAGGATAGCACATATTCTGGGAAACTGGGCAAAGCACAGAGATAGTATGACAGAGGGAATCATATTTCTCTGCTGTATTATGCTATATCATTTACATTTACATTTAAGTCATTTAGCAGACGCTCTTATCCAGAGCGACTTACAAATTGGTAAATGACTATTGTAGTTGGAAATGGCAGATTTGTTATGGAATATCTACATTGGCCGTACAGAGGCCCATTATCAGCAACCATCACTCCCGTATTCCAATGGCACGTTGTGTTAGCTAATCCAAGTTTATCATTTTAAAAGGCTAATTGATCATTAGAAAACCCTTTTGCAATTATGTTAGCACAGCTAAAAACTGTTCTTATGATTATAGAGGCAATAAAACTGTCCTTCTTTAGACTAGTTGAGTATCCAGAGCATCAGCATTTGTGGGTTCGTTTGCAGGCTCAAAATGGCCAGAAACAAAGACCTTTCTTCTGAAACTCATCAGTCTATTCTTGTTCTGAGAAATGAAGGCTATTCCATGCGAGAAATTGCCAAGAAACTGAAGATCTCGTACAACGCTGTGCACTACTCCCTTCACAGAACAGCGCAAATGGTCTCTAACCAGAATAGAAATAGGAGTGGGAGGCCCCGGTGCACAACTGAGCAAAAGGACAAGTACATTAGAGTGTCTAGTTTGACAAACAGACACCTCACAAGTCCTCAACTGGCAGCTTTATTAAATAGTATCCTCAAAACACAAGTCTCAACATCAACAGTGAAGAGGTGACTCTGGGATGTGGCCTTCTAGGCAGAGTTGTGAAGAAAAAGCCATATTACATTTACATTTAAGTCATTTAGCAGACGCTCTTATCCAGAGCGACTTACAAATTGGTGCATTCACCTTATGACATCCAGTGGAACAGCCACTTTACAATAGTGCATCTAAATATTTTAAGGGGGGAGGGGGGTGAGAAGGATTACTTTATCCTATCCTAAGTATTCCTTAAAGAGGTGGGGTTTCAGGTGTCTCCGGAAGGTGGTGATTGACTCCGCTGTCCTGGCGTCGTGAGGGAGTTTGTTCCACCATTGGGGAGCCAGAGCAGCGAACAGTTTTGACTGGGCTGAGCGGGAACTGTACTTCCTCAGTGGTAGGGAGACGAGCAGGCCAGAGGTGGATGAACGCAGTGCCCTTATTTGGGTGTAGGGCCTGATCAGAGCCTGGAGGTACTGAGGTGCCGTTCCCCTCACAGCTCCGTAGGCAAGCACCATGGTCTTGTAGCGGATGCGAGCTTCAACTGGAAGCCAGTGGAGAGAGCGGAGGAGCGGGGTGACGTGAGAGAACTTGGGAAGGTTGAACACTAGACGGGCTGCGGCGTTCTGGATGAGTTGTAGGGGTTTAATGGCACAGGCAGGGAGCCCAGCCAACAGCGAGTTGCAGTAATCCAGACGGGAGATGACAAGTGCCTGGATTAGGACCTGCGCCGCTTCCTGTGTGAGGCAGGGTCGTACTCTGCGGATGTTGTAGAGCATGAACCTACAGGAACGTGCCACCGTCTTGATGTTAGTTGAGAACGACAGGGTGTTGTCCAGGATCACACCAAGGTTCTTAGCGCTCTGGGAGGAGGACACAATGGAGTTGTCAACCGTGATGGCGAGATCATGGAACGGGCAGTCCTTCCCCGGGAGGAAGAGCAGCTCCGTCTTGCCCGAAGTTCAGCTTGAGGTGGTGATCCGTCATCCACACTGATATGTCTGCCAGACATGCAGAGATGCGATTCGCCACCTGGTCATCAGAATACTGTATGAACAAAAACAAAATGTGTTGCTTGAGCCAAAGACGATGTTTATGGACTTTCCCAAGTATACACAATACAACAATGCAAAATCCAGTCATTATCAGCCAACCAGAATTATTTTCTCCCTCTCATTCTATCCTTCTCCTTCTCTGGCCTTTTGATTGGTCAGTTTAGTTAATCTGGGATTTCATATGCAAGATAGGTGATGGCAGTGACTCATCATCCACATGCTTCCCAGGAGAAACCGTTTGGTAGAGTTTGTGCATATATTTTGACGAGTTTTGTAACGTTTTTGGACTTCGTTGAGGGTTCTTCATCGGTGATTGGTCAACAGTAGGGATTCTTCAATAATCTTTGTTGTCTTTCAACAGCAGTAGCTTTCATGCAAATTTTTTAATTGAAAAATACTGCAGCCAACATCTTAGTTAAATGTGATAATCGATACTGTGAACCATCAGATCCTCCTCTCCACCCTCTCCGAGTTGGGCATCTCCGGCGCGGCCCATGCTTGGATTGTGTCCTACCTGACAGGTCGCTCCTACCAGGTGGCGTGGCGAGAATCTGTCTCCTCACCACGCGCTCTCACCACTGGTGTCCCCCAGGGCTCTGTTCTAGGCCCTCTCCTATTCTCGCTATACACCAAGTCACTTGGCTCTGTCATAACCTCACATGGTCTCTCCTATCATTGCTATGCAGACGACACACAATGAATCTTCTCTTTTCCCCCTTCTGATGACCAGGTGGCAAATCGCATCTCTGCATGTCTGGCAGACATATCAGTGTGGATGACGGATCACCACCTCAAGCTGAACTTCGGCAAGACGGAGCTGCTCTTCCTCCCGGGGAAGGACTGCCCGTTCCATGATCTCGCCATCACGGTTGACAACTCCATTGTGTCCTCCTCCCAGAGCGCTAAGAACCTTGGCGTGATCCTGGACAACACCCTGTCGTTCTCAACTAACATCAAGGCGGTGGCCCGTTCCTGTAGGTTCATGCTCTACAACATCCGCAGAGTACGACCCTGCCTCACACAGGAAGCGGCGAAGGTCCTAATTCAGGCACTTGTCATCTCCCGTCTGGATTACTGCAACTCGCTGTTGGCTGGGCTCCCTGCCTGTGCCATTAAACCCCTACAACTCATCCAGAACGCTGCAGCCCGTCTAGTGTTCAACCTTCCCAAGTTCTCTCACGTCACCCCGCTCCTCCGCTCTCTCCACTGGCTTCCAGTTGAAGCTCGCATCCGCTACAAGACCATGGTGCTTGCCTACGGAGCTGTGAGGGGAACGGCACCTCAGTACCTCCAGGCTCTGATCAGGCCCTACACCCAAATAAGGGCACTGTGTTCATCCACCTCTGGTCTGCTCGCCTCCCTACCACTGAGGAAGTACAGTTCCCGCTCAGCCCAGTCAAAACTGTTCGCTGCTCTGGCTCCCCAATGGTGGAACAAACTCCCTCACGACGCCAGGACAGCGGAGTCAATCACCACCTTCCGGAGACACCTGAAACCCCACCTCTTTAAGGAATACCTAGGATAGGATAAAGTAATCCTTCTCACCCCCCCCCCTTTAAAATATTTAGATGCACTATTGTAAAGTGGTTGTTCCACTGGATGTCATAAGGTGAATGCACCAATTTGTAAGTCGCTCTGGATAATAGCGTCTGCTAAATGACTTAAATGTAAATGTAAATGTAAATGTAAAATTGTGCGACAAAAATCTCTTTGGCAAAAACCTCAGAATGAATGACATATTGCTTGAGTTATTTTGAGGAGGTGTGAACTGGCTACGGCGTCTCAAAATGGACAAACACTGTCGTTTTTTCTCTTTTTAGGGAGTATGCGAGCACACTTGTTCAGTTGGATGAGCCGAGTACAGTCGGGACCAGAAGGCCTGATGCCTTTAGGCCATAGTTATGTTGGTCTCTCTGCAGTGTCTTTGGAGTTAGGCCGGGAATCATGAAGCAAATCTGATCCTAGTCCTCTGCTACTGATAACCTCTATTATTGTAGCATCATGGTAAAATAGCTAGTCTATATGACATCATGGAATAATAGGATAGTCTATTTGGCATCATGGTATAATAGGATAGTCTATATGACATCATGGAATAATAGGATAGTCTATTTGGCATCATGGTATAAAAGGATAGTCTATATGTCATCATGTGATAATATTATAGTCTATATGACATCATGGTATAAATGGATAGTCTATATGACATCATGGTATAATAGTCTATATGACATCATGGTATAATAGTCTATATGACATCATGGTATAATAGGATAGTCTATATGGCATGGTGGTATAATAGTCTATATGGCATCATGGTATAATAGTCTATATGACATCATGGTATAATAGGATAGTCTATATGACATCATGGTATAATAGTCTATATGACATCATGGTATAATATGATAGTATATATGACATCATGGTATAATAGTATATATGACATCATGGTATAATAGGATAGTCTATATGGCATCATGGTATAATAGTCTATATGACATCATGGTATAATAGGATAGTCTATATGGCATCATGGTATAATAGGATAGTCTATATGGCATCATGGTATAATAGTCTATATGACATCATGATATAATAGGATAGTCTATATGACATAATGGTATAATAGTCTATATGACATCATGGTATAATATAATAGGATAGTCTATATGTCATCATGGTATAATAGTCTATATGACATAATTGTATAATAGTCTATATGACATCATGGTATAATAGGATAGTCTATATGGCATCATGGCATAATAGTCTATAGGACATCATGGCATAATAGTCTATATGACATCATGGTATAATATGATAGTCTATATAGCATCATGGTATAATAGTCTATATGACATCATGGTATAATAGTCTATATGACATCATGGTATAATAGTCTATATGACATCATGGTATAATATGATAGTCTATATGGCATCATGTCATAATAGTCTATATGGCATCATGGCATAATAGTCTATATCAATCAATCAATCAATCAATCAATCAAATGTATTTATATAGCCCTTCGTACATCAGCTGATATCTCAAAGTGCTGTACAGAAACCCAGCCTAAAACCCCAAACAGCAAGCAATGCAGGTGTATGACATCATGGTATAATAGGATAGTCTATATGGCATCATGGTATAATAGTCTATATGACATCATGGTATAATAGTCTATATGACATCATGGTATAATAGGATAGTCTATATGACATCATTGTATAATAGGATAGTCTATATGACATCATGGTATAATAGTCTATATGGCATCATGGCATAATAGTCTATATGACATCATGGTATAATAGGATAGTCTATATGGCATCATGGCATAATAGTCTATATGACATCATGGTATAATAGTATATATGGCATCATGGCATAATAGTCTATATGACATCATGGTATAATAGTATATATGGCATCATGGCATAATAGTCTATATGACATCATGGTATAATAGGATAGTCTATATGGCATCATGGCATAATAGTCTATATGACATCATGGTATAATAGGATAGTCGATATGACATCATGGTATAATAGGATAGTCTATATGACATCATGGCATAATAGTCTATATGACATCATGGTATAATAGTCTATATGACATCATGGTATGTCTATATGACATCATGGTATAATTGTCTATATGACATCATGGTATAATAGGATAGTCTATATGACATCATGGCATAATAGTCTATATGACATCATGGTATAATATGATAGTATATATGACATCATGGCATAATAGTCTATATGACATCATGGTATAATAGTATATATGGCATCATGGCATAATAGTCTATATGACATCATGGTATAATTGTCTATATGACATTATGGTATAATAGGATAGTCTATATGACATCATGGTATAATAGGATAGTCTATATGACATCATGGTATAATAGGATAGTCTATATGACATCATGGCATAATATTCTATATGACATCATGGTATAATAGTCTATATGACATCATGGTATAATAGGATAGTCTATATGGCATCATGGTATAATAGTAAATATGACATCATGGTATAATAGGATAGTCTATATGGCATCATGGTATAATAGTATATATGGCATCATGGCATAATAGTCTATATGACATCATGGTATAATAGTATATATGGCATCATGGCATAATAGTCTATATGACATCATGGTATAATTGTCTATATGACATTATGGTATAATAGGATAGTCTATATGACATCATGGCATAATAGTCTATATGACATCATGGTATAATAGGATAGTCTATATGACATCATGGTATAATAGGATAGTCTATATGACATCATGGCATAATATTCTATATGACATCATGGTATAATAGTCTATATGACATCATGGTATAATAGGATAGTCTATATGGCATCATGGTATAATAGTCTATATGACATCATGGTATAATAGTCTATATGACATCATGGTATAATAGTGTATATGGCATCATGGTATAATAGTCTATATGACATCATGTCATAATAGTATATATGACATCATGGTATAATAGTCTATATGACATCATGGTATAATAGTCTATATGACATCATGGTATAATAGTATATATGGCATCATGGTATAAGAGTCTATATGACATCATGGTATAATAGTCTATATGACATCATGGTATAATAGTATATATGGCATCATGGCATAATAGTCTATAAGGCATCATGGTATAATAGTATATATGGCATCATGGCATAATAGTCTATATGGCATCATGGTATAATAGGATAGTCTATATGACATCATGGTATAATAGTCTATATGACATCATGGAATAATAGTCTATATCAATCAATCAATCAATCAATCAATCAATCAAATGTATTTATATCGCCCTTCGTACATCAGCTGATATCTCAAAGTGCTGTACAGAAACCCAGCCTAAAACCCCAAACAGCAAGCAATGCAGATGTATGACATCATGGTATAATAGGATAGTCTATATGGCATCATGGTATAATAGTCTATATGACATCATGGTATAATAGTCTATATGACATCATGGTATAATAGTCTATATGGCATCATGGCATAATAGTCTATATGACATCATGGCATAATAGTCTATATGACATCATGGTATAATAGGATAGTCTATATGACATCATGGCATAATAGTATATATGGCATCATGGCATAATAGTCTATATGGCATCATGGTATAATAGGATAGTCTATATGACATCATGGTATAATAGTCTATATGACATCATGGTATAATTGTCTATATGACATCATGGTATAATAGTATATATGGCATCATGGTATAATAGTCTATATGACATCATGGTATAATAGTCTATATGGCATCATGGCATAATAGTCTATATGACATCATGGTATAATTGTCTATATGACATTATGGTATAATAGGATAGTCTATATGACATCATGGTATAATAGGATAGTCTATATGACATCATGGCATAATATTCTATATGACATCATGGTATAATAGTATATATGACATCATGGTATAATAGGATAGTCTATATGGCATCATGGTATAATAGTCTATATGACATCATGGTATAATAGTATATATGGCATCATGGTATAATAGTCTATATGACATCATGGTATAATAGTATATATGGCATCATGGTATAATAGTCTATATGACATCATGGTATAAATGTATATATGGCATCATGGTATAATAGTCTATATGACATCATGGTATAATAGTATATATGGCATCATGGTATAATAGTCTATATGGCATCATGGCATAATAGTCTATATGGCATCATGGTATAATAGGATAGTCTATATGGCATCATGGTATAAGAGTCTATATGACATCATGGTATAATAGTCTATATGACATCATGGTATAATAGTCTATATGACATCATGGTATAATTGTCTATATGACATTATGGTATAATAGGATAGTCTATATGACATCATGGTATAATAGGATAGTCTATATGACATCATGGCATAATATTCTATATGACATCATGGTATAATAGTATATATGACATCATGGTATAATAGGATAGTCTATATGGCATCATGGTATAATAGTCTATATGACATCATGGTATAATAGTATATATGGCATCATGGTATAATAGTCTATATGACATCATGGTATAATAGTATATATGGCATCATGGTATAATAGTCTATATGACATCATGGTATAAATGTATATATGGCATCATGGTATAATAGTCTATATGACATCATGGTATAATAGTATATATGGCATCATGGTATAATAGTCTATATGGCATCATGGCATAATAGTCTATATGGCATCATGGTATAATAGGATAGTCTATATGGCATCATGGTATAAGAGTCTATATGACATCATGGTATAATAGTCTATATGACATCATGGTATAATAGTCTATATGACATCATGGCATAATAGTCTATATGGCATCATGTTATAATAGGATAGTCTATATGGCATCATGGTATAAGAGTCTATATGACACAATGGAATAATAGGATAGTCTATATGACATCATGGTACAATAGGATAGCCTATACAAGATCATGGTATAATATGATAGTCTATATGACATCATAGTATAATATGATAGTCTATATGACATCATGGTATAATATGATAGTCTATATGACATCAGCTGCGAGCTGCCCAGTGACTCGAGCCTACCAGATGAGCTAAATCACTTCTACGCTCGCTTCGAGGCAAGCAACACTGCGGCATGCATAAGAGCATCAGCTGTTACAGATGACTGTGTGATTACACTCTCCGTAGCCGACGTGAGTAAGACCTTTAAACACGTCAACATACACAAGGCTGCGGGGCCAGATGAATTACCAGGACGTGTGCTCCATGCATGTGCTGACCAGCTGGCAGGTGTCTTCACTGACATGTTCAACATGTCCCTGATTGAGTCTGTAATACCAACCAGTTTCAAGCAGACCACCATAGTCCCTGTGCCCAAGAACACAAAGGAAACCTGCCTAAATGACTACAGACCCGTAGCACTCACAACCGTAGCCATGAAGTGCTTTGAAAGGTTGGTTATGGCTGATAACATCATTATCCCAAAACCCTAGACCCACTTCAATTTGCATACCGCCCAAACAGATCCACAGATGATGCAATCTCTATTGCACTCCACACTGCCCTTTCCCACCTGGACAAAAGGAACACTTATGTGAGAATGCTATTCATTGACTACAGCTCAGCGTTCAACACCATAGTGCCCTCAAAGATCATCACTAAGCTAAGGATCCTGGGACTAAACACCTCCCTCTGTAACTGGATCCTGGTCTTCCTGACGGTCCGCCCCAAGGTGGTGAGGTTAGGTAGCATCACATTTGCCACGCTTATCCTCAACACTGAAAATCCACAGGTGTGCGTGCTCAGTCCCCTCCTGTACTCCCTGTTCACCCACAACTGCATGGCCAGGCACGACTCCAACACCATCATTAAGTTTGCAGATGACACAACAGTGGTAGCCCTGATCACCAACAACGACGAGACAGCCTATAGGGAGGAGGTCAGAGACCTGGCCGGGTGGTGCCAGAATAACAACCTATCCCTCAACATAACCAAGACTAAGGAGATGATTGTGGACTACAGGAAAAGGAAGACTGAGCACGCCCCCATTCTCATCGATGGGGCTGTAGTGGAGCAGGTTGAGAGTTTCAAGTTCCTCGGTGTCAACAGCAACGAACTAGAATGGTCCAAACACACAAAGACAGTCGTGAAGAGGGAAATTTCAAATCCAATATATTCCCCCTCAGGAAACTAAAAAGATTTGGTATGGATCCTGAGATCCTCAAAAGGTTCTACAGCTGCAACATCAAGAGCATCCTGACTGGTTACATCACTGCCTGGGACAGCAATTACTCGGCCTCTGACTGCAAGG
>NC_060181.1:15454100-15461600 GCF_021184085.1 Oncorhynchus gorbuscha | reverse complement strand
AGGAACAGGGATACCATCTAACACAGGGAATAACTGACAGGAAAAATAGGAAAGAGAGGAGAGAGGGAGAAAAGGAGAGGGGGAGGAAGAGAAGGAGAATGAGGAGGAGGACAATGAGGAAGAGGTGGAAGAAGAGGAGGTTCAGGAAGAGGAAGAGGAGGAGGAAGAGGATGAAGAATATGAAGGGAAGAAGGAAAATTAAGAGGAAGAGGAGGAGAATGAGGGGGAGGAGGATGTTCAACAGCAGACCTATAGGTCAACCATGAGGTGACAGAGATGTTCTGGCTGAAAATGTCACCCCCTGTCATCTCTCCCTCCTCTAGCCTCCTCTCTCCTCTCTCATTCCCCCTTCTATCCCTGCCACCTTAACCTTATCACCATGGAGAGGAACAGCTGAAATGTCACCAGCTGTCAGCTGAGGAAGCAGAGTTTGTGAATCCAAAATTATACCCATTCCCTTTATAGTACACCATCTTGACCAGAGCCCTATTGTAACGGCGTTCGTCTGTTGAATAAAGAGAGTCGGACCGAAATGCAGCGTGTTGGTTACTCATGACTTTAATGAATGAAAAATGTGGTACATGAAATAACTGAAACTAAATACAAACACAACAGAATGGAACGTGAAACTAATTACAGCCTATATGGTGACTACAACACAGAGACAGGTACAATCACCCACGAAATACAAAGCGAAACTCAGGCTGCCTAAATACGGTTCCCAATCAGAGACAACGATAAGCACCTGACTCTAATTGAGAATCGCCTCAGGCAGCCAAGCCTAACAACACCCCTAATCAGCCGCGATCCCAAATAATACAAACCCCAATACGAAACACAACATATAAACCCATGTCACACCCTGGCTTACCCAAACATATGACAAAACACAAAATACAATGACCAAGGCGTGACAGAACCCCCCCCCCCCTAAGGTGCGGACTCCCGGACGCACCTCAAAAGCATAGGGAGGGTCCGGGTGGGCGTCTGTCCATGGTGACGGTTCCGGCTCGGGACGTGGACCCCACTCCATTATGTCCTTGTTCCTCCCGTTCGCGTCCTGGGATAATCCACCCTCTCCGCCGACCATGGCCTAATAGTCCTCACCCATATCCCCACATAACTGAGGGGCATCTCGGGACAGAGGGGCAGCTCGGGACAGAGGGGCAGCTCGGGACAGAAGCAGCCCGGGACTGAGGGGCAGCCCGGGACTGAGGGGAAGCCCAGTACTGAGGGGAAGCCCAGTACTGAGAGGAAGCCCAGTACTGAGAGGAAAACCAGTACTGAGAGGAAAACCAGTACTGAGATGAAGCTCAGACAGGTAGTAGGCTCCGGTAAATCCTGGCTGGCTGGCGGAACTGGAAGATTCAGGTTGACAAGCAGATCTGGAAGATTCTGGTTGTCTGGCAGATCTGGAAGAGACTGGTTGTCTGGCAGATCTGGAAGAGACTGGTTGTCTGGCAGATCTGGAAGAGACTGGTTGTCTGGCAGCGCTGGGCTGACTGGCGGCACTGGCGGCGCTGGGCAGACTGGGAGCACTGGCGGCGCTGGGCAGACTGGCGGCGCTGGGCAGACTGGAAGCACTGGCGGGGCTGGAAAGACTGGGAGAACTGGCGGCGCTGGGCAGACGGGAGACTCCGGCAGCGCAGGAGAGGAGAAAGGCTCTGGCTGCGCTAAACAGGCGGGAGACTCCGACAGCGCAGGAGAGGAGAAAAGCGTTGGCTGCGCTGTACAGGCGAGGCGCACTGAAGGCCTGGTGCGTGGTGCTGGAACTGGTGGTACTGGATCGAGGACACGCACAGGAAGCCTGGTGCAGGGAGCTGCCACCGGAGGACTGGAGTGTGGAGGTGGCACAGGATGGGCTAGACCGTGAAGGCGTACAGGAGATCTTGAGAGCAGTGTGGGCACAGGACGTGCAAGGCTAGGGATGTGCACAGGAGGCCTGGTGCGTGAGGCTGGCACCAACTTCACCAGCCGACTAACACGCACCTCAGGTTGAGTATAGAGCGCTAACTCAGGTGCTATCAGATCCCCGACACGATCCGTCGTTCGTATATTGTATCTATAACACCAAGCTAGCAACTCCCTCATTACTCTCCACTCCACTTTCCCCATTAACTCCTTCACAGTCTCTGCTTCGCTCACCTCTAACACTGGCTCTGGTTCTGGTCTCCTCCTTGGCTCCTCACGATAAACAAGGAGAGTTGGCTCAGGTCTATATCCTGACTCAGCCATACTCTCCCTGAGCCCCCCCCCAATACATTTTTTGGGGTGACTTTCGGTTTTCGCTCTGCGCCGCCTTCTCTTTTTTATTGACTCCATTCGCCTATAGCCCTCTTCGCACTGCTGAAGCGAATCCCAGACGGGCGCCAGCACTCTCTCTGGGTCGGCCGCCCACCTGTCGATTTCTTCCCACGTCGTATAATCCATGCCTCTACCGTCCATAACGTCCTCCTTTAGCTCCTGCCAGTTTACATACTGCTCGGTCCGTGAGTGGTGGGTGATTCTGTAACGGCTTTCGTCTGTTGAATAAAGATAGTCGGACCGAAATGCAGTGTGTTGGTTACTCATGACTTTAATGAATGAAAAACGCGGTACATGAAATAACTGAAACTAAATACAAAAACAACAGAACGGAACGTGAAACTAATTACAGCCTATCTGGTGACTACAACACAGAGACAGGTACAATCACCCACGAAATACAAAGCGAAACTCAGGCTTCCTAAATACGGTTCCCAAACAGAGACAACGATAAGCACCTGACTCTAATTGAGAATCGCCTCAGTTAGCCAAGCCTAACAACACCCCTAATCAGCCACGATCCCAAATAATACAAACCCCAATACGAAACACAACATATAAACCCATGTCACACCTTGGCCTACCCAAACATATAACAAAACACGAAATACAATGACCAAGGCGTGACACCTATAGTCCCTGATCAAAAGTTATGTACTATATATGGAATAGGGTGCCATTTGGTGTATGAGATGATGGTAGTGGTGTAGACATGCCCTAGTCTAATACTGGTCCACCATGTTATACATACCCTAGTCTAATACTGGTCCACTATGTTATACCCTAGTCTAATACTGGTCCACTATGTTATACCCTAGTCTAATACTGGTCCACTATGTTATACATACCCTAGTCTAATACTGGTCCACTATGTTATACATACCCTAGTCTAATACTGGTCCACTATGTTATACCCTAGTCTAATACTGGTCCACTATGTTATACATACCCTAGTCTAATACTGGTCCACTATGTTATACCCTAGTCTAATACTGGTCCACTATGTTATACCCTAGTCTAATACTGGTCCACTATGTTATACATACCCAAGTCTAATACTGGTCCACTATGTTATATATACCCTAGTCTAATACTGGTCCACTATGTTATACCCTAGTCTAATACTGGTCCACTATGTTATACATACCCTAGTCTAATACTGGTCCACCATGTTATACATACCCTAGTCTAATACTGTAATACTATGTTATACATACCCTAGTCTAATACTGGTCCACTATGTTATACATACCCTAGTCTAATACTGGTCCACTATGTTATACATACCCAAGTCTAATACTGGTCCACTATGTTATACATACCCTAGTCTAATACTGGTCCACTATGTTATACATACCCTAGTCTAATACTGGTCCACTATGTTATACATACCCTAGTTTAATACTGGTCCAATATGTTATACATACCCTAGTCTAATACTGGTCCACTATGTTATACATACCCTAGTCTAATACTGGTCCACTATGTTATACATACCCTAGTCTAATACTGGTCCACTATGTTATACATACCCTAGTCTAATACTGGTCCACTATGTTATACATACCCTAGTCTAATACTGGTCCACTATGTTATATATACCCTAGTATAATACTGTAATACTATGTTATACATACCAGACCATTCATAAGGTCTCTAATGTACAGATACTGGTTTCAGACCATTCAGTGCTTTTAGGGAGTTTGTTGTCATAGTGATAACTGCAAATAATAGTTATTAGGCCTAGTGAAAAATAATATAGTAACTACTATTTAAATGTAGCAATTCAACAACAAATACTGTTTAGCCTGCACATCTTTTACAGCACGTCTTTGCCTTCATGCTCAAGTCATTTTCAAGTCATTTCCATTTTTTTTTCACTGTTCACATCACTGTGTGTCCTATAGATAAATGTCCTATAGCTTTTACTATATATTTTCCTGGGATTTCACAAGAAGAGGAATGGCCTATTGCAGAGAGGCTTGCATAGCCTGTAACCCTGGTGTTGGCAACCCTGTTCCTGGAGTGCCGCAGGTACTGCCGATTATTGTTCCAGCTAGGTACCACACCTGACCAACTGAGCTTATTGATCAGTTCGGTGATTGACTAAATTCAACACACCTGGTCTTCCAAATATAAAATATAAAACATGAAGTGCCTGAGGCTCTCCAGGACCAGGGTTGCCTACCCTTGCTACGGCTGGTTGCTCACAGGAACAGCTGGAAGAGAGAGGCTAGTGATGTGTAACCAAAGTAAGAAGCTAAATATTAGCAAGATATTAGGATATTCATTAGCTAAACATTAGGTCTATAGGCAAAATATTATCCAGCCAAAAGATGCTGAAATGGCAGATCTGTTGTGCGTTCCTCAGGCTGCGCTCTGTGGTCGCCAATCATGCAAAGCTCCACTATTGATTAGGCTTAGGCCTATGTTTGTAGAGAAGAAAAGCACATTGAATAAATATGTACACGCAACATGCAACAATTTAAACGATTGTACTGAGTTACAGTGCATATAAGGAAGTCAGTAAATTGAAATAAATGCATTAGGCCCTAATCTATGGATTTCACATGACTGGGCAGTAGTGCAGCCATGGGTGGGCCTGGGAGGGCATAGCCACACCCACTGGGGAGCCAGGCCCATCCAATCAGAATGAGTTTTTCACAAAAGGGCTTCATTACATACAGAAATACAGTTTCATCAGCTGTCCGGATGGCAGGTCTCAGACAACCCTGCAGATGAAGAAGCCAGATGTAGAGGTCTTAGACTGGTGTGGCTACATGGGGTCTGTGTTTGTGAGGCCGATTGTACGTACTGGCAAATTCTCTTCAAATTCAATTATTTGACAACCGCTCATGCTGCAGTCAGCATGCCAATTGCACGCTTCTTTCAAACTTGAAACATCTGTGGCATTGTGTTGTGTGACAAAACTGCACATTTTCTGTGCAGACCAGTCAAGTTCTTCCACACCGATCTCAACAAACCATTTCTGTATGGAACTTGATTTGTGCACAGGGGCATTGCTATGCCGAAACAGGAGCTCTTCAGTACGAGCCACTCTACTGACAAAGTTTGTCGATGGAGATTGAATGGCTGTCTGCTTTCATACAAGTGTCAGCAACAGTTGTGGCTGAAATGGCCGAATCCACTAACTTAAAGGGGTGTCCACATACTTTTGTACATTCGCAGGCCACTCATAGGATGTATTTAGTCAGAATGTAGGCCGGTATTAAGATTGGGCTTCACCTTCCCAACTTCCTGCCCGTTCTTAACACTGTAGCCTATTTGACATTCAACAAGCAAAAGCAGGTGTGTATCTCTCCTCCAATAGGCTATTAGTAGGCTAAAGAAATAAGTCGTAATAAATGTCCAACGAGCTTTTGTAGTCTTTCTTTTCCTGGGACTCCACAATATTTAAGAAGAATAGCCGTGTCAGCGGTGAGGCCAAGTTGTGTAATTGTGCAAAAGAGCAAAGCTTGAGATGTAATCTATAGCCTAAGTTAGAAGCTTATGCACATGAGACCATCATTTAAAGCTCAATGCTCGGCTTAATACTGCAGTGAATATATCCAGCCAATTTACACAGCGAAAGAAAAACAATTTGATCAGATAACAAAATGATCAGATAACAAAATGATCAGATCGCAAATTGATCAGATCACAAAATGATCAGATCACAAAATGATCAGATCACAAATTGATCAGATCACAAATTGATCAGATAACAAAATGATCAGATCACAAAATGATCAGATCACAAAATGATCAGATAACAAATTGATCAGATAACAAAATGATCAGATAACAAATTGATCAGATAACAAATTGATCAGACAACAAAATGATCAGATAACAAAATGATCAGATCACAAAATGATCAGATCACAAAATGATCAGATAACAAAATGATCAGATAACAAATTGATCAGATAACAAATTGATCAGACAACAAAATGATCAGATAACAAAATGATCAGATCACAAAATGATCAGATCACAAAATGATCAGATAACAAATTGATCAGATCACAAAATGATCAGATCACAAAATGATCAGATAACAAATTGATCAGATAACAAATTGATCAGACAACAAAATGATCAGATAACAAAATGATCAGATAACAAAATGATCAGATAACAAAATCACACTCCATGTGATTAGTGCGCTCCCTTACGGTCCTCAGGTACCAGCGCAAAAAGCTACTCTATTGTATCCTACTTTGGCTACAATAACACAATGTAAGGAAAGAATGTAATTATCGTTTTCAGGTGAGTACACATCTCTAGTCTAGGCTGTAAACTGCAGTGATTTGAATAAGCACTCAAAAGCCTGCCATTTTGAATGCATATTCATCCTGAAATAACTGCATCTAGCCTGCCTGAATGGGAAACAATTGTGGAGCAGTAGTGGGGGTTTTCTCAGTAGTTTTGCCTAGTAGGACCAGGCACATTAGCAGGCCAGTAATACGGTGCAGTTCTTTTAGGATGAATCCGCAAACAGAAACATACGAGCACCAGTATTATGATAATGAGCATGGAGGAGGTTGTATCCGTAGTTTCCTCGTTTGTCTTCCGTGTTTGGAAAGAGTTAGAAATGATGTGGATAGTAATCCAGTGGGCCTGGGAGAACACACAACAACACACATCTGATGGGCTCTTTTCTCTTTCTGAGCGATATGAGACAAAGAGACACAATCCTGCCAAATAGACAAGATTACACCACTTTATTTACACTATTCAAACAGGAGATGGAGAGTGAGCAAGAGAGAGAGAGAGAGAGCGAGAAGAGAAGAGAGAGAGAGAGAAGGAGAGAGAGAGAGAGAGAGAGAGAGAGAGAGAGAGAGAGAGAGAGAGAGAGAGAGAGAGAGAGAGAGAGAGAGAGAGAGAGAGAGAGAGAGAGAAGAGATGAGAGAGAGGGAGAGAGAGAGAGAGAGAGAGAGAGAGAGAGAGAGAGAGAGAGAGAGAGAGAGAGAGAGAGATTTTAGAGGCAGTATGTTGTTGTAGCAAACACACACACATACACACACACACCCTACTGCCTGCATGGCCCTGCATGACACTGATCATAATGAAACATGCTTCAAATGGATTTCAATTTAAATGAGGGAAAAAGCAGAATTCCAGCTGTGTGTGTGTAGGTGTGTAATGGGTAAGAGAGCATAGAGAAGTCATCTGTTACCCTGGAGCTTTTGT